>NC_036857.1:13374514-13481929 GCF_002910315.2 Salvelinus sp. IW2-2015 | reverse complement strand
CGGTAGACTCTGCACGCTCTAACTCGACATGGAGTAGCGGGGTGGGAGCTAAGTCAGCCAACACATTCCTCTCTGAGCTGCTAAGGGAAGCAGAGAAGATGTGGTCAGGCATGGTTAGACGTAGTCATTATGCAGAGTGACTGATCATTATAGAAATACACACAGGGGGTTCACATGCAGGCGCGTAAACGTGCACACACATACGCATGTATGCAAGCAAGCACAGACACACAAACAACACACACACACCTACCCTCTCTGACTGACGTGGTGTCAGGTTTTGGTTTGTGGAACAGCAGCTCTGAAGGGGAAGCGGTGAGGAGAGACTGAGGAAAGTAGACTGGAGAAGTATGTGCTGCGTTGCCAGTCAAAGTAGAGGTGTGTGGTCTCCCCAGCTCTTACTCTGAGGTATCTAGTCCTCAAAGGGAATAGTTTGACTCTTTTTCTTTTCTTCTACAGTTTATATCAGAGAGAGACAGTGAGAGAGAGAGAGACAGAGAGAGACGAAGGAGATTGCTAAGATAAAATAACAGAGAGCTCAGCTGTGTTCCCTCTGGTAGTGTTCTGAGTAACTCAACCTCTCACACAGAGGTGATCTGTGATTGGGAACAGCATATGTAATGGGATATATTTCTGAATTGATGTTTATCTCAAATCAGCTCATTACTGCGTTATACATTTTTTTCAGTTAGTCTGCCACTTTCCTCTCGTTCTGTAAGGGTGTTTAACTGGCGGCAGAGAAGTCAGACGCAGGAGAGAAATAACTGTGTTTCCAACAGCGCAGTTTATTTACAAAAAACCCCACCTGAAAACATAATAATAAAAATCAATGGGTAACAACCCGACGCACACCAGTACAGACGTACACAAACAATCACCGACAAGGACATGAGGGGAAACAGAGGGTTAAATCAAGAACAATGTAATTGATGGGATTGGAACCAGGTGTGATGGAAGACAAGACAAAACCAAAGGAAAATGAAAAATGGATCAGTGATGGCTAGAAGGTCGGTGACGTCGACCGTCGAACACCGCCTGAACAAGGAGAGGGACCGACTTCGGCGGAAGTCGTGACACGTTCCCTCTTTCTCGCTCCTTATCCAGTCTTTGCAAGCTATGTAAATGAAATGGAGAAAGGTCTTGCTCTCTTAATATGCAGAAAACATGCATGACTGTGTGATGGCTGAGCACAGTGACGATATGTGTTTTTTGTAATGAATGGAGTGAATGAATGGAGGATGGATGCCAGGGAGGAAGGATGCTAGGCAGGGAGGTAGGATGCTAGGCAGGGAGGAAGGATGCCAGGGAGGGAGGAAGGAGAGGCAGAATAAAGGGATGCCTCTCCTCTGGTGAGGCTGATTCCCCAGGATTAAGATGGGACAAGAGGGGTCTCTGAGGTGAGGCCTGCACCCCATATTGGGGCACTGTGCCTGGGAGGTGGAGGAGACCTGATCTCCAGGACAGAGAATGGGACAAAGTACTCCAGCAGAGCATTACGAAAGGCAACCAGGCGTGGTGCCTGAAGTACTGCAAACCTCACCAAACAATGCCATGGGCAGTCCAGGGTCAGGGCCCTTTCTCTTAAGGGCATGTGGAACTCAAGCTCCTTGCTCTGACCCTCTTCTCTGGGGCTAGGTAGGTCCTGGGAGTGGACAGGCTGTCCCTCTCAATAGACTCCCTTTCTCTCCTTCAATCAGAGGTCTTCATCTCTCCTTCGGGATTCAATCAGTGGTCTGCTATTGGATGGAATTCTCAGGACATCTGAAAGAGGGGCATTACCAGAATGAACAGATTTTCACATATGGGTGCTCTATATTGAGTCATGATGATCAATGAGTGCAAGTCATGCTGAGATATCCACTACGTCATCATGCAATATTGCTCTCTACAGCACTTCATTACTACTACCATACTGAGAGTTCAGCTGTTGCCACTGGATGTTTGCCTGTGATCGTAAAACAGTTATTGAGTAGGGAACCCATGGAATTAAGAAAAGGGACCGCACTGTATCCATGTTTTCTTTCCATCCGTGAGATCTCTGAGCGAGTGTTGAGTGGCATGTGAGTGCCAGGTACAGGGGACGGATATGAGAAAGGGCGCCCCTGTTATGAAAAATTGTGTTTTGGGGGTTGTTTCATTCTTAGATGACAATAGCCCCTTTGTAGTACATCAGGGGTGTTTGTGTGTATTTCATTGTTTGAGTGTGTGCGTGCAGAGAGGTGACCAGTGGGCCCTGATGACAAACAGATCTATATGAGAGAAGGCTGGCCGTTGGTTGGATCTGACCAATGACCAGCCAGAGGTTGACTCCTCAGGGCTTTCATCTTATAAACCTGTGTGTCCCCTCCAACCCCAACTCCAAAATTACAGCCTCGAGCCAAGTGAGCCTGAAATCTGTCTCCAGACAGAACACCGCTAACCTTCTGTCTCCAGACAGAACAACCTCTACCTTCTGCTCCAGACAGACAACCGCTACCTTCTGTCTCCGACACAGAACAACCGCTACCTTCTGTCTCCAGACAGAACAACCGCTACCTTCTGTCTCCAGAAGAACAACCGCTACTTCTGTCTCCAGACAGAACAACCTCTACCTTCTGTCTCCAGACAGAACAACCTCTACCTTCTGTCTCCAGACAGAACACCTCTACCTTCTGTCTCCAGACAGAACAACCTCTACCTTCTGTCTCCGAACAAACAACCTCTACCTTCTGTCTCCAGACAGAACAACCTCTACCTTCTGTCTCCAGACAGAACAACAGCTACCTTCTGTCTCAGACAGAACAACCTGCTACCTTCTGTCTCCAGACAGAACAACCGCTACCTTCTGTCTCCAGCAGAACAACCTCTACCTTCTGTCTCCAGACATAACAACCGCTACCTTCTGTCTCCAGACATAACAACCGCTACTTCTGTCTCCGCAGAACAACCTCTACCTTTGTCTCCACATAACAACTCTAACTTCTGTCTCCAGACAGAACAACCTCTACCTTCTGTCTCCAGAGAACACTCTACCTTGTCTCAGACAGAACAACCTCTACCTTCTGTCTCCAGACAGAACAACCTCTACCTTCTGTCTCCCGACAACCCTCTACTTCTGTCTCCCGACATAACAACCTCTACCTTCTGTCTCCAGACAGAACAACCTCTACCTTCTGTCTCCAGACAGAACAACCTCTCTTCTGTCTCCAAACAGAAAACCTCTACCTTCTGTTCCAGACAGAACAACCTCTACTTCTGTCTCCAGACAGAACAACCTCTACCTTCTGCTCCAACAGAACAACCTCTACCTTCTGTCTCAGACAGAACAACCTCTACCTTCTGTCTCCAGACAGAACAACCTCTACCTTCTGTCTCCAGACAGCAACAACCTCTACCTTCTGTCTCCAGACAGAAACTCTACCTTCTGTCTCAGACAGAACAACCTCTAACTCTGTCTCCAGACAGAACAACCTTCTCTTCTGTCTCCAGACAGAACAACCTCTACCTTCTGTCTCCAGACAGAACAACTCTACCTTCTGTCTCCAGACAGAACAACCTCTACCTTCTGTCTCCAGACAGAAAACCTCTACCTTCTATCTCAGACAGAACAACTCTACTTCTGTCTCCAGACAGAACAACCTCTAACTTCTGTCTCCAGACAGAACAACCTCTAACTTCTGTCTCTAGACAGAACAACCGCTACTTCTGTCTCCAGACCGAACAACCGTAACTTCTGTCTCCACCGGTCCTCTACTGGAGAAACTGGAAGGTATTGTGGGCCTGGGTCATTATCATAACGATCATATACAGTGCCTTGCAAAAGTATTTACCCCCTTGTATTTCTTCACATTTTATTGTGTTATAAAGTGGGCTTCAAATGTATTGAATTGTCTTTTTTTCAACAATCTACTCAAAATATTCTGTCAAAGTGGACATTTCTTTAAGAAAAAAATGTAATAACTAAAATATACTTTCCACCAGACACTGGGAGATGAATTCACCATTCGGCAGGACAGTAACCTACAACACAAGGCCAAATCTACACTAGATTTGCTTGCCAAAAAGACAGTTAATTTCCATGAGTGGCCAAGTTATTGTTTGTACTTAAATCTGCTTGAAAATCTATGGCAAGACTTGAAAACTGCTGTCTCCCCAACATCTTGACAGAGTTTAAATAATTATGAAAAGAATAATGGGATAATATTTCACAATCCAGGTGTGTACCCAAGAAGACTCACGGCTGTAATTGCTGCAAAAGGTGTTTCTAACATGTATTGACTCAGGGAACTGAATACAAACGCAACAACTTTATTAATTAATTTAATTAAATCATTATTAATTATATCATTTTTATCAATCTTTAAAAATATATTTCTTCCACTTTGACATTAGAGTATTTTGTGTAGATTGTACTTTAAAACATTTTTTTTTAAATACATTTGAATCCCACTTTGTAACACAATAAAATGTGAAGAAATCCAAGGAGTGAAGAAATCCAAGGAGTATGAATACTTTTGCAAGGCACTGTAAATACTAGTTCTGAGCCATGTGGTTATGTGGTGAACATTCATTCAGAGAGGGAGCTGGATACTGTTATATAGTATGACCCTGGCTGAACACTGGACAGCTTTTCAGGCAATAAGGCAGGCTAAAGTTAAAAAGATTGAACGGGATTAAGCATTTACAAATTCGTAACACATACAAATTGCAAAACGTAACATGACATACAAAATGGATGACGTTGTACAGAATTGTGCAAACCTACTGGCCGAAATTATACAAAACCTTTATACACTAAACTCAGAATTAGCTTTTGAATGGAGGGATGGTTGGGAGAGGGGGAGGCGTAAAACATATTAAACACTAAAGCATGATAGATGTCGGGATTTCATTTGGAGGGAAGTCACGGTGGCTTGTGTTTACTGTGGGGTTTGGTGTCAGGGAGAAAGTGGGGGAGAGAGAAAGATATGTGCTTGATAGAGGGCAAGATGGGGGGGAGACGGGGCGAGATGGGGGGAGACAGGGCGAGATGGGGGGAAACGGGGGGGGGGGTGGTGGAGATGTGAGTGACGGACACGACTACTTTATCATCGTCAGCATTTTAATTACACCCTGTCTCTCGCCATCATCCCTCTCTCTTTCTCTCTGATAATCCCTCGGTCTCATCCCTCTCTCCCCTGAAGAGGAGGAGAGGCATGACAGGCAGACTGACACACCCGTTATGTCCTCACAGACGTCTGCTGGAATGAAGGGAGGAGGGGGGCAGGGTGGGTGGGGTCGGCAGCTGGGGGGGTAAGGTAGATTTGAAGGGATGGAGAGATAGAAACAAAGGAAGACTTCTCCTCAGAATCAGACAACACAGGATAGGCTCTCGTTAGGATGAACATTACACAGATTGGGGTTGGGGGGTTRTGTATGTGTGTGTAATTCAAATCAAAGTTTATTTGTCACGTGCGCCGAATACAACAGGTGTAGCCCTTACAGTGAAATGCTTACTTACAGGCTCTAACCAACAATGCAATTTCTAAAAAAAGGTATTAGGTGAACAATAGGTAAGTAAGGAAATAAAAACAACATTAAAAAGACAGTGAAAAATAACAGTAGTGAGGCTATATAGAGTAGYGAGGCTATAACAGTAGCGAGGCTATATAGAGTAGCGAGGCTATAACAGTAGCGAGGCTATAACAGTAGCGAGGCTATATAGAGTAGCGAGGGTATAACAGTAGCGAGGCTACATACAGGCACCGGTTAGTCGGGCTGATTGAGGTAGTATGTACATGTAGATATGGTTAAAGTGACTATGCATATATGATGGAACAGAGAGTAGCAGTAGCGTAAAAGAGGGGGTGGTGGGTGGTGGGACACAACACAGATAGCTCGGTTAGCCAATGTGCGGGGGCACTGGTTGGTCCGGCTAATTGAGGTAGTATGTACATGAATGTATAGTTAAAGTGACTATGCATATATGATAAACAGAGAGTAGCAGCAGCGTAAAAGAGGGGTTGGGGGGGGCACACAATGCAAATAGTCCGGGTAGCCATTTGATTACCTGTTCAGGAGTCTTGTGTGTGCGGATGTGTGCACATTGTGTTATGCATGTCTGTATGCATGGGGAATTGCTGGCCRAGCCCCAATATTGTTATAGTGTTCAAAACTTGGATCGTAAATGATTACCTAAGACGCAGAGTGTGGAAGTCCTCCTCTCTGAATCTGTGACAGGCAGACAGGCTGTTTTTCCATTACCCAGCTCCACCGATAAGGATTTATAGACCCACTGCTGATCTGTCTCTTAGAACCCATCCTCCTCCTCCTCCCTAGCGTCCAGCAGCCCAAATAGGCACTGGACATATTTAATACCACAGTCAACTGGCATGGGACATCCATAGGCCATCTGTTGGATAAGTTTCCCCATACACTGGAACCATAAGCAGAATGTGTTTGCTTTATSGCACATAAATCTACAGAATCTGTGTAAACACTCAAGCAAAGATTCCGTTTCCATCAGATCCTGTAAATTGATATGACACGGACATCTGTGCTTTCAATTTTTTTGTTCCCTCCAGCAGCTTGACATATAGGAATGCCAGTGTGAAGATAAACCCTATACATTATAGATGTTGAATCGGTTCTCTAAGGATTTCTCTCAGCTTAGACACTCTCTCAGTTTGTGTTTCTGTCAGGTGAGGTGAATGCCCGATTAGTCCTGGGGTTGACGCTGGGACAACTGAAGGTCCCATGGGGACTGAAGCTGGGGGGTTGGCCCAGTGGCCTGTCACAATGACAGGGAAGAGAAGACAGCTCTCAGCTCCAACCTGATAGACGGCACACTGACAAGGTCATCCTTTATGCACAGATCAATAAGTATTGCAGATGCTCTGCCTCTCTTTATTCCTTATCTGTCTTGTGCAGTTCTGTGTGCTGGGTCCCTTGCGTGTTGTGACCTGGATTTTTGTGTTGGTACTGCCTAGATATCCCTTATAGCTGCAAAGAACTGGGATTTGACAAACAATACTATGTCACACCATGGTCTGTGGAGAACTACACCTAATACACAACATGTCAGATTTTAGTATACATTTCAAACAAAACAGTGTATTACAGACTATTCAAAGGGTTGGATGCTTTATCACTAGAGGAAGGTCAGTGATCTCCTGTGAAGGCACCCCTCTCTCCTTAGTGCTCATTGGAATGACAGCTGTGCCACTGGCCACTTCTGAGACTGAATTCAAAAGGTTCATAAAAAGCCAACATGCTTTCGGAGGTGTTTTTTACTTACCTCTGTACAGTGTTCAGCTCAAACATGACCCTGTGGGACCATTGCACTTGGCATGGCACCTCCACCTTCACAGCCCTATCCCTAGGTTGTGTCCATGGTCCATGGGATGACAGGGTGTGTATCAGATGGATGGTTCTGGGGCTTAGAGCGGAACTGGGTTTGCTTAGCGGACATGTGGTGCGGGGTGCAAGGTCCAGCCTGCAGCTACCTCTCCGTGAGGCAGATAATCAGACACCGCATTCCTCCAGCTCCCTTCCCAGGATTCCTGGGACCCAGGGAGCATGGCCGCAGGCGTTGTCATGGCGCTGAGGTGACCCCTCTCTTTGATTTAAGGAGAGGACAGAGAGAGGCAGAGGTCAGGCTTTACAACTCTCCTGGACCAGGCAGACTTAGGGTGAGAGAAAGATAATCCCTTTATAGTGTGTGTGTGCATGTGTGTTTTGGTTGCAATATTTTAGGTTTCAGTGCATGTGTACAACCTGTGTCTATATGTGTGTAATGAAAGTGTTTTGTTTTCTCTGTGTGTGTGAGTTTAACCGTTGTGTGTCATTCAACAGGCTGTGTGTCTGCCCTTAAGGCTACACTAACTCACAGGCTGCCAATCACAGCTGTCAATCAGCTCTGACAAGCAGGGAGAACATTAGTGATGGTGTGATGCTATCAATACACTCCATATCACATAAAACACACACACACACTCTCTCTATTACCCCATAACTGACCATACAGTATCCACTCACAAGTTTTTATGTGGGGAGGTCCTTGTTGAATGGAGAGATCTACTAGATATCCCCAGGAGCAGTCTTCTGAGTTACAGTACGTGCTCGACAGATTTCGGTAGTAGACCCATTCTGGATGTTTTTATCTTGTTAATGATTCTCAGGCCAGGATGACTATTAGCCAGTGAAGTTAGAACACCCACTACGAATTCCTCCCAGGCAGATAGATATTACAGCACATCCCAACTCAGACAGGCAGGCAGATTGAGACGCGACCAGCCACTGATCCAGTGCAGATAGGCAGGATTTAGCTGGGTTTAGTCCAGGGAAGATTTTAAAGGGTCAGAGCAGAGCAGCTGTAACAGCACTAATAAAGGTGTACTGTAGCATCATAAAGGGCTTTTATGGAGATAATCTGAAAGTGGATGGCCTCCTTTGACTCTCTGCCTCCTTTTTGTGCTTTTTATGATGAGAGAGATTTTTGTATAAGTTATCATTTATTTTGTGAGCTTTGATGTCTCTTCTGGCCTCTGGCCCAGAGAATTGTTTTTCTCACGGTTGACCCCTCGCCACTGACCTACTATATGAGACAGAATATCCCTGACAGTACTGGCTCCCACTTGGCCCAGATGGATGAGTTTGCTTTCTGGTCAGAGGTGCATCCCATACTCCCTCTGTAGAACAATAAGAGAAGAGGTTTTTCAGGAAGTAAGACAAAACGTGACATTTAACCTGAGGGCAATCCACTGGCCCAAAGAAAGAGCTTCACACTGCAGAGTGCAAAGTGGATGTCCTGAGCACGAGCATTTTAGACCTGTCCATAGTTTCAGTATTTATTTCACATTTCATGTTTGTTTTACTCTAGAGACCAGCTTATTTATCTGTGGACAGACATGAGAAACTGATCTTTCTACTTAGTTGTGTAGTTTTATGATCCCTCCAAGCCCAGATTCATATATTTTCCAAGATGTTTCAACTTGAAACATTCAAGTTTAGATTTTCACAAAGCACCATGTGTTTCAAGGGACCTGCTTGTTCTGCTTTTATGTGAAACAAAATCCGAATTTAAATGAGCTTTTATCTACAACCAATGAAGCCTTCACACAGCGGGCAGGTTGCAGACAGACAGTATGCAGAGAGGAGGGGTGCTGATATATACACAGTGTGAAGTGTCATAGCCAGTGCACAGACAACACAGCCAGTGGAGAGGTGTTGAAGGATACATAGTTGACTTTGTCATAAGGATTGCTCCACACTTGAACCCTTTCCACAGAATCTATACCGTCTAATGTCTAATTTATACTGAAAAAAAACGAAGTGAGTTGAAATGAATGGTCTTGTGGGATGTTTTAGTATATTGATAGACTAAACTCTGGAACCTTTTAGAGTAACTTTACTCTATCCCCTATCCTAGTGTTTCCCAACTCTGGACCTCGGGTACCCCCAACAGTACATATTTTTGTTGTGGCGCCGGACTAGCACACATGACTCTAGTTGTCAACTAATCACCAAGCCGTTGACAAGTTGTGATAAAAATACAAAATGGTTGCCATTCTGGGTTGGAATGTTTTGCATACCCGGAGGGCTATAACCATGTGCATGCTGATTCTCAGGTTTACAGAGAAAGAGAGGTTCTACTGTCCTACACCCTCATACACAAACAAACACACAGGGAACGGTCTGAAACGTTCTGGCCTCCTGCACTTATGGATAAACATGCAGTGGAAAAAAGCTGTACTGTCCTCCTGCAACGTAAAGAACAAATAAACTTATAGAAACATTGTTGCTCAGGCGCGCACTAATGCTCAGAGCACCCCCAGGTAAGGCCTATTGCTGTCCTGCAGTCATATAAAAACACACGCTCTGTTTGGAACACTTGAGGTCCTCTGTAGCAATGGGAAACCTGTGATAACATGTGCCCCGCTGAGCAGGCCTAATCGGATTGTGAATCTGGCCTGTTTCATTTTAGCATGCATTCCTATGGAGGGATTATGTATTTGCTGTAAGAATGTATGATGTAAATGCATTTGGATCTCTGTGTTATTGGGGCCGTTTGGAAAAAAGGAGTCCAAAGCAAATGTTGTCCTGATCGTGGCGGGGTCTGGTCTGACAGATTTGTCATCGCAGTGGGGCAACCTGGTTAAAGGTTACAGTAGGTTCTAAAGGTGATGAGTGAGAGGGAGTGTGGGTAAAGCGGCTCATCTATGGCACCATTGTGTGTCTGCTCCGGCTCTAATGTGTTCTTGAGGAATCAGGGCTTTATGGTGGTTGTTACACTGCTGGATGTGTGAAGAATCAGTGGCTTTGGACAGAGTATTGAGAAATTACTCTTCACTGAGGAGTTTAATGTGTGTATATGTATTAAAGGGGGTTTAGGGGGAGTTTGATTTGTGTATAGACGTTAAAGGGGGTTTGAYGTGTGTATATGTGCTAAAGGGGGTTTTGGGGAGCGTGTCAGGGGGAATTGAGACCACAGCGGGAGGCTTAGCAATTAAGGCCTTATGAAAGATTGTGGCTGGCCTCAACGATGGATGGTAGGCTCTGTGACGCTGAGGAGGAGGCTGCTGAGGTGAGAGAAGGCCGGCCCCGGGTGTTACTATGGCGAGGATTACCCTCTGACCCCTTGGTGAAGACACATCCATTATGAACCCCAACCCCCATCCCAGATCACACACGGGGTGTGTGAGCTCTGGAAAGTGTACGCTGGGATTACTGGTGGTCCGACTGAGGCTCTGAAGTCAGCTTGATGGTATAAACACTCTTAAATCATCACATGATCTCACCACCAGCCCTCATCTCCAACTCCGATGAGAGAGTGCTTATGTTCAAATCAAATCAAATTGTATTGGTCACATACACATGGTTAGCAGATGTTATTGCGAGTGTAGCGAAATACTTGTACTTCCAGTGCAGTAATATCTAACATGTAATCTAACATGTAATCTAACAATTCCACAACAACTACCTAATACACACAAATCTAAGTAAGGGAATGGAATAAGAATATATACATATAAATATGGATGAGCAATGACAGAGTGGCATAGGCAAGATGCAATAGATGGTATAAATACAGTATATACATYTGAGATGAGTAATGCAAGATATTCAAAACATTATTAAAGTGGCATTTTTAAAGTGACTAGTGATCCATTTATTAAAGTGGATAATTTTTTAAAGTCTGTATGTAGGCAGCAGCTTCTCTGTGTTAGTGATGGCTGTTTAACAGTCTGATGGCCTTGAGATTGAAAAACAGCTTCTGTCTCGCGGTCCCAGCTTAGATGCACCTGTACTGACCTCACCTTCTGGATTTTAGAGGGCAGTTCAGGCAGTGGCTTGGGTGGTTGTTGTCCTTGATTATCTTTTTGGCCTTCCTGTGACATCGGGTGCTGTAGGTGTCCTGGAGGGCAGGCAGTTTGCCCCTGTGATGCGTTGTATAGACCGCACCACCCTCTGGAGAACCTTGTGGTTGTGGGTGGTGCAGTTGCCATACCAAGTGGTGATACAGCCTGACAGGATGCTCTCAATTGTGCATCTGTAAAAGTGT
This sequence comes from Salvelinus sp. IW2-2015, assembly GCF_002910315.2. Lineage (NCBI taxonomy): Eukaryota > Metazoa > Chordata > Actinopteri > Salmoniformes > Salmonidae > Salvelinus > Salvelinus sp. IW2-2015. The sequence continues at coordinate 13,470,408 of NC_036857.1, read as the reverse complement.
GTGAGGGTTTCAGGTGACAAGCCACATTTCTTCAAACTCCTGAGGCTGTTGCGCCTTCACCACACTGTGTGGGTGGACCATTTCAGTTTGTCCGTGAAGTGTACGTCGAGTAACTTAAAACTTTCCACCTTCTCCACTGCTGTCCTGTCAATGTGCATAGGGGGGTGCTCCCTCTGCTGTTTCCTGAATTCCACGATCATCTCCTTTGTTTTGTTGACATTGAGTGAGAGGTTGTTTTCCTGACACCACACTCCGATTGCCCTCACCTGCTCCCTGTAGGCTGTCTAGTCGTTGTTGGCAATCAAGCCTACAACTGTTGTGCCATCTGCAAACTTAATGATTGATTTGGAGGCGTGCATGTCCACGCAGTCATGGGTGAACAGGGAATACAGGAGGGGGCTGAGCACACACCCTTGTGGGGCCCCAGTGTTGAGGATCAGCAAAGTGGAGATATTGTTTCCTACCTTCACCACTTGGGGGCGGCCTGTCAGGAAGTCTAGGACCCAATTGCACAGGGCAGGGTTGAGACACAGCCCCCCAAGCTTAATGATGAGCTTGGCGGGTACAATGGTGTTGAATGCTGAGCTATAGTCAATGAACAGCATTCTTACATAGGTATTCCTCTTGTCCAGATGGGATAGGGCAGTGTGTAGTGTGATGGCGATTGCATCATCTGTGGACCTATTGGGGAAGTAAGCAAATTGAATTGGGTCTAGGGTGACAGGTAAGGTGGAGGTGATATGATCCTTGACTAGTCTCTCAAAGCACTTCAYGATGACAGAAGTGAGTGCTACGGGGCGATAGTCATTTAGTCATTTACCTTTGCCTTCTTGGGTACATGAACAATGGTGGYCATCTTGAAGCATTTGGGGACAGCAGACTGGGATAGGGAGAGATTGAATATGTCCATAAACACACCAGCCAGCTGGTCTGCGCATACCATGAGGACGAGGCTAGGTATGCCGTCTGGGCTGGCAGCCTTGCGAGGATTAACATGTTTAAATGTCTTACTCACGTCAGCCATGGAGAAGGAGAGCCCACAGTCTTTGGTAGTGGGCCGCGTCGGTGGCACTATTATCCTCAAAGCGGGCAAAGATGGTGCTTAGTTTGTCTGGAAGCAAGACGTCGGTGTCCGCGACGTGGCTGGTTTTCCTTTTTGTAGTCCGTGATTGTCTGACGACCGTGCCAAATACGTCTCGTGTCTGAGACGTTGAATTGCGACTCCACTTTGTCTCTATACTGACATCTCGCTTGTTTGATTGCCTTGCGGAGGGAATGACTACACTGTTTGTATTCGGCCATATTCCCAGTCACCTTTCCATGGTTAAATGCGGTGGCTCGCACGTTCAGTTTTGTGCGAATGCCACCATCCATCCACGGATTCTGGTTAGGGTAGGTTTTAATAGTCACAGTAGGTACAACATCTCCTATACACTTCCTTATAAACTCACTCACCGAATCACTGTATACGGCGATATTATTTTCTGAGGCTACCCGGAACATGTCCCAGTCCGCGTGATCAAAACAATGTTGAAGCCTGGATTCTGATTGGTCAGACCAGTGTTGAATAGTCCTTAGCACAGGTACATCCTGTTTGAGTTTCTGCCTACAGGAAGGGAGGAGCAAAACAGAGTCGTGGTCAGATTTGCCGAAAGGAGGGCAGGGAAGGGCCTTGCATGCGTTGCGGAAGTTAGAGTAGCAGTGATCCAGTGTATTTCCAGCTCTAGTGCTACAGTCAATATCCTGGTAGAGTTTAGGTAGCCTTGTTCTCAAATGTGCTTTGTTAAAATCCCCAGCTACAATAAATGCAGCCTCAGGATACATGGTTTCCAGTTTGCATAAAGTCCAGTGAAGTTCCTTGAGGGCYGTCGTGGTATCGGCTTGAGGGGGGATATACACGGCTGTGACAATAATCGAGGAGAATTCCCTTGGGAGATAATACGGTTGGCATCTGATTGTAAGGAATTTTAGATCAGGTAAACAAAATGACTTGAGTTCCTGCATGTTGTTACAATTACACCATGAGTTGTTAATCATGAAAAATACATCCCGCCCTTCTTCTTCCCAGAGAGATGTTTATTTCTGTCGGCGAGACGCACATAGAATCCAAGGGGCGGTACCGACTCTGACAGCATATCCCGAGAAAGCCATGTTTCTGCGAAACAGAGTATGTTACAATCCCTGTTGTCTCTCTGGAAAGCAACCCTTGCCATAATTTYGTCTACCTTCTTATCTATGGGTGGTGTGCGCGCCTTCGAAGTCTGACCAGAAGACCGCTCCGTCTACCTCTTCTCCAGCAGCGTTGTTTGGGTCAGCCTCAGGAATCAGTTCAAATGCCCTGGGTGTATCAGACAAAGGATCCACTTCGGGAAAGTCATATTCCTGGTCGTAGAGCTGGTCAGTTGACGTTGCTCTGATATCCAATKGTTTTTCCCGGATGTATGTAATAATACTTAAGATTTTCTGGGCTAACAATGTAAGAAATAATACATAAAAAAACAATACTGCAAAGGACTGGAATCGAGGCAGCCCTCTCTGTCAGTGCCATCTTCACTAAGAGAGAGAGAGAGAGTTGTGTTTCAAAGCCTTAGCATCTCCTAAGCAGCCCAGAGGAATGGAGGGTAAGAGAGCGATAGAGTGGTATTCTGCATGGGTGTAGGTGGTGAATTTGGATAGAGGGGTTGGTGAGTATGGGCATTGCAGACAGATGTGTTCAGTAGCCATTGTGCTAGACATGAGTGACAGAGTTATGAGGTTGTCTGGCTTGGCAGATGCTGGATCAAAAGCTGTCCATGTGAAGGTATGCTACTACTGATGGGCCTAGGGCCAAATATTACTGATGGGCCTAGGGAAAACTATACTACTGCCTTCCGGGCAACGAGAGGTGGGAGTTTTGGGATGTGAAGGGCAGAGGTGGGAGAGTGAATGGGGGGGAAGACAGAGTTGGGATTCTTCACTGGCGGCCCTTTCTCATCATTGGGTTTGAATTATTTCCCTCCGCTGCTCCCTCCATCTCTCCCTCCGACCCTCCATTCAGAAAACTAAATTAACTCTTCACTCTGCTTGAGGATGAGGTAATCCAAATAAAGAAGGACTCCCCAGAATTGTCAGCATGGTGCGGAATTGTAATCACTTAGAGTAGAATAGTCCCCCTACATAGTCTATTTTAACGTTGTTACGAATCCCTTTGGCCCGACAATCTAGGGGGGGGATGGTAATGGGACCCGTAACACAACTCACGCAAATTATAACAGTGACAAAGTAACGGTGAGAACGAAATAACACAGACAACTTAATTACCGTCAAACACTCAGGGTTTATTTCTAAACACACGGTAAAGGGGGGCAGGAAAAAGGGGCTGAGCTGGACCCAAGGAAAGAAATAATAAGTATTCAAAAATACCCCTAAGTTAGACTAGCGTACTTCACCAACAGCTAAATAACCAAAAATACAGTGGGTGGTCCGCCCAGTTCTAACTAGTGTTTTTAACAAAGTTTACCTACGGGTAGTGTATGCCCATGGGCGAACTGTCTGGTTACCCCCTTTTCTCGCTATCAAAGAAACACCATAACAAAACCAATACTCACAGGTGGGGACAAAGTGACATGTAGTTGCAAACCACACAATGGATCTACAGACATATGGCATTGACAGAGAGATTGAGCTCTAGAGAACACAACTGACAGGGTTTTTAAACCAAGGGAAAGGGAAYGTGATTGGGTAGGAGAAAAGGAGCAGGTGTCTTCTGATTAGTGACTGATTGATGACTGATTGGGGAATGATGATTGTCACCTGTGAGTAGGGGAGAAGGAGAGAAAAGAAATACACAGGATACACACAGAATACTTGTATCCGTAACAAACGTGGTATTATAATCCTGAAGCAAGATGGTAAACCCTGTGTGTGAAATGTTTCTGTCCTGGTTTTAAAGGGAGACTTCGGATTTTGGCAACCCTTTATCTACCTCCCCAGAGTCAGATGAACTCGTGGATACCATTTTTATGTCTCTGCGTGTATTGGTTGAAGATCAATGTTAAATTCAAATCTCCCTACCATCATATCTAAGCCAATATGACACCAATGTCGATGAAAATTTGCAACACTCCCCGCTTCTTGTCATGAGCCATCCTGCCTTTACAGAGAACCAAAGAGCAGATTTTTAACAAAGTCTGTAGCATTATGATCCTATCTTTCCACACCTATTTCAGACCTGCTCTCTTATTTTGACATAGAGGTTATGGGGCGGGCCGGCGATGTAAGTTACTGATCTTGAAACAGGTCTTGCAGTGATGTTGAGCTAGTGAAGAGATTCATACTGTATGTAATCGCATCAAGTAGCCTAGGCTAGTCGTCAGAGGCAGTGCACAAAGTACCCAGAGCAGGTGCAGTTTGGATGGAGGCTCAGTTCAAGAACAATCAAACGTATAACTCCTGGTTTGTCATGGAAAATTCAAAGCTGGACCGTACAACATGCAAAAAGGTAGGGAGCTTTGGTCAAGGAAAAAACTGGAGGGATGAAACTAACAAAAGAGTGGGTGGAATGTACAGTAATGTCCTCTGCCTCCAACGTAAAAAAAACTAAACAAAGAGCCCTCAGCAAAAAGGTTTTTGAACATGCCCACACCAAGCTCCATTTAGCAGCAGCAAGCACTGTAGAAAAGGCTTAAGAAGACACCTTAACACAGGTTATAGTCAAAATAAAAACTACAGCGAGAGTCTTCCGAACAGCTTACAATGAGGCTAAACGTCACAGGCCCGCTCATGGTTTTGAGCAAGAAATTGACATGGGGAGAATTCTCCATTCCAATATTGCTTGCTCCAACATACAGCAACATATTTCATCTGAAATTGAAGTGAAAACTATTTGAAAGAATAGTACAGTGCTCTCCCAAAATTAACCTAATGCTCGATGAGGCTTCAAGTTTGATTAAAAAGAGTGCCTTGATTGTATACATCAAACTTCAGCTGCAAAATGTTTAGCTGATCTTGTGGAGCCCGGTACGTCCAGTGCCAGCTCCCCGCACCCGCCCTGAAGTGCGTGTCACCAGTCCAGTTACACCTGTGCCGGCTCCACGTACCAGGCCTCCAGTGCGCCTCCCCAGTCCCGCTCCAAGGCAAGAGCCTTCCTCTGCGCCGATGCCCAGTCCAGGCATGGTGTCCAGTCCCGCTCCAGGGCAGGAGCCTTCCTCTGCGCCGGTGCCCAGTCCAGCCACGGCGTCCCGCTCCAAGGCCGGAGCCTTCCTCTGCGCCGGTGCCCAGTCCAGGCACGGCGTCCCGCTCCAAGGCCGGAGCCTTCCTCTGCGCCNGCCTTCCTCTGCGCCGGTGCCCAGTCCAGGCACGGCGTCCCGCTCCAAGGCCGGAGCCTTCCTCTGCGCCGGTGCCCAGTCCAGGCACGGCGTCCAACCCAGCTCCAGGGCCGTAGGCCTCCTCTGCGCCGGTGCCCAGTCCAGGCACTGCGTTCAGCCCGGCGCCATGGCCGGAGCCCTCCTTTGCGCGGGGGTACTGTCACGCTCTGACAATAGAGAGCCCTTGGTTCTCTATGGAGTTGTAGGTCAAGGCGTGACTAGGGGGTGTTCTAGTTCATTATTTCTATGTTGGTGTTTTGTATGGTTCCCAATTAGAGGCAGCTGGTAATCGTTGCCTCTAATTGGGGATCATATTTAGGTAGCCATTTTTCCCACCTGTGTTTGTGGGATATTGTTTGTTTGTGCTTGTTGCACCACTGAGGTTACGTTTCATTGTTGGTTTATTGTTTTTTTTTCTGGAAGTTTCACTGCAAATAAAGATGTGGAACTCAACACACGCTGCGCCTTGGTCCCGTCCTTATTACGAACGTGACATTTCTCTTCATGTATAGTTTTGACACGCCCCTCCCACACACACACATCGACCCACACATCTGCCACACCAGCGCCATCCCCTTTGTGTATTCCAAGTTGTTTCCACTAAGGTGGATGACTGGGATGTCTGGGGGAGAAGTAGCACAGGCCTCTGCTGGCGCAAAACACCAAGCAGTTTGTGCCATGCTTTGCTCTCCGAGAGAGGTCTATTTTCTGGGTTATAGGTATATAGACTGGTTTTCATGAAGCTGACCTCTCAAGAGGAAGCTGCTCACTGTAACCAGTGCCTGTAATCTGGTTCAGGTTATTAATAAACCTACCAGGGTGTTTACAAACAGTATAGGAACTATATAATTCACGTGTATCGATCACATTTTCACCAATGTTGCAGAACTCCGCTCTAAAGCTGTACCCATTGGATGTAATGACCATAATATAGTGGCCGTATCTAGAAAAGTCAAAGTTCCAAAGGCTGGGCCTAAAATAGTGTATAAGAGATCATACAAAAAGTTTTGTACTGTATGTTGAAGTCTGATGTGTGTAATGAGGAGTATCCAGAAGCTGCACTTGATGCAATTTATGAAATTGTTTATTCTAGTTATTGATAAGCATGCACCTATTAAGAAACTGACTGTCAGAACTGTTAAGAACCTGTGGATTGATGAGGAATTGAAAAATTGCAGGGTTGAAAGAGATGGGGCAAAAGGAGTGGCTAATAAGTCTGGCTGCCCTTCTGATTGGGAAACTTACTGTAAATTAAGAAATAATGTCACTAAACTCAACAAAAATAAAAATAAACTCTATTATGAAACCATGATAAATCACAAAGTAGATTGGAAAAAAGCTTTGGAATACTTTAAATTAAATTATGGGCAGAAAGACTAATTCAACTCCATCTTTCATTGAATCAGATGGCTCATGTATTGCAACCTTTAGATGTTGCAAAATACTTGAAAGAATATTGGCAAATTAAGCAAAATTAGGCATTAAATGCCAACTACAAACTTTGAGACATCATATTCATGCATAAAATACAAAATAATGAAGGTGTAACGGTTGTCGTTGGTGGAAGGAGAAGAGGACCAAGGTGCAGCGTGGTACGTATTCATAATAATTGAATAAAGAACGAATACTGAACAAAAACAACAAACCGACAAACTAACAGTTCTGTAAGGTGCGAACAAAAACACTAAACAGAAAATAACTACCCACAACCCATAGTGGGAAAACAGGCTACCTAAGTATGATTCTCAATCAGAGACACCGATCGACACCTGCCTCTGATTGAGAACCATACTAGGCCAAACACATAGAAATATAACGACTAGAACAAAACATAGAAAAACAACATAGAATGCCCACCCCAACTCACGCCCTGACCAACTAAAATAAAGACATAAAAAAGGAACTAAGGTCAGAACGTGACAGAAGGGAAATCATTGCATTTTGAATTTTGTAAAGTTAGTGTGGGTGAGGTGGAAAAATTATTGTTGACCATCAATTATGAGAAAACACCTGGTATTGATAACTTAGATGGAAATATGCTAATATGCTATATTGCCACTCCTATTTGTCATATTTTAATCTAAGTGTGAAATTTTTTGTCAACAGACCTGGAGGGAAGCCAAAGTCATTCTGCTACCCAAGAACGTTAAAGCACCCTCYTTTACTGGTTCAACCAATGATTTATATGTACACTAGATGACTGACAAGGGGTGCTCCTTCATCTTGGCACTTCCCCACCATTATAAAACATATTTTGTTTTATTCATGTTTTATTATTAATGTCTACATTTGTTTTTGCCACATTTATTTACAGACACCTTAACGCATACTTTTAAATGATATTATGTGAGCTAAACAATCAAATACAAAATGATAAAATATATAAAACATTTTCCATAAAGTCTTCTTTTTTGAAAGTTCTAAGATTACTGTCACCACTACAACAACAAAAAACTTCAATACATTAGGCTGTTTGAGAAGGTTTGATTTGTTTGAAGTAATATAAATCAAATCAAATGTATTGGTCACATACACATGGTTAGCAGATGTTATTGCGAGTGTAGCGAAATGCTTGTGCTTCTAGTTTCAACAGTGCAGCAATATCTAACAAGTAATATCTAACAATTCCACAACAAATACTTAATACACACATATCTAAGTAAAGGGATAGAATAAGAATATATAAATATATCGATGAGCAATGTCAGAGCGCATAGGCTAAGATGCAGTAGATAGTATAGAATACAGTATATAGTAATAAAAGATATGTAAACATTATTAAAGTGACTAGTGTTACATTTATTAAAGTGGCCAATGATTTAAAGTCTGTATGTAGGCAGCAGCCTCTCTGCTAGTCTGATGGCCTTGTGATATAAGCTGTTTTTCAGTCTCTCGGTCCCAGCTTTGATGTACCTGTACTGACCTCACCTTCTGGATGGTAGCGGGGTGAACAGGCAGTGGCGAACAGAAGAGCAATTGACAACAAAGAGAGAGAGAAATAGAAAGGAGCGTAAGAATGGTGGCCTGACCCAACAATGTAATGCCACACAGGATATTAACTTGGTGGTAGGAGAGTGATTGTGGACCTCCATTGATGTGGCTGAGAACCCTCTTTCTCTCTCTCTCTCTCCATAGAGAACACTCACCAGGATTACACCAGCTCTAGCCCTGACCTCCCTCAATCAGTCCCAGATAACACAGTACACCAGTAGGAGGTTCTGTGGTTTTAACCCATGACCCCTTGACCCCTCTTAGTTGCCGCTCAACTGGCTGTGAAATGAGTGGATACTTGTGGTAAAGTTATGTATCCATAGCCAACTCCTACCTGTAGTGTTTCTAAAGAACGACCCACAAGACTGCTTGGCTTCAACGCCACTTCAACATCTATTTCTCTCCAAGAGTTTTCCTAAGTTTTCCCAATTCAAACCACGTTTCTACCAACCAAGTAGATAAAAGGGGCAGTAGAAATGCTAAAATATTGGATGTGGAGTTGTGTGTTTTGAAAGGAACTCTCCTGAGAGAGTTCCATGGCAGACTTCTTCACCTGTTCTTCACATGTTTTTTTTTTTTTTACAAAAGGATAGATTTGGAGTTAGATAAACTTGGATTCTTTGGCAGGTACATATGCAGGATGCTACCCTCCACAGCATAGCCTTCGCTCCAGATCAAAACTCCAAACCTACAACCTAATATTGACCAAAATGAACCGGAGAGATTACTGCTTCCTTTTCCCAAGCTATACCGTGTGGCTCAGTTGGTAGAGCATGGCGCTTGCAACGCCAGGGTTGTGGGTTCATTCCCCACGGGGGGACCAGGATGAGTATGTATGAACATTCCAATTTGTAAGTCGCTCTGGATAAGAGCGTCTGCTAAATGACTTAAATGTAAATGTCTATACAGAGGGTGCTCTAGCCAACCAAAGGCAGAGACCCGAGGACACCATTCCAACCTGGAACTGAGTGAGTAGAGTTTGGTCTGATGCTATTTTGAAGCCAAGAAGAAAAAGCTAATTGAATTTTTTTTTAAATAAAGTACATTACAATGATATATTTTACTCTATGGGGACTAAATGCTGAGTTAAGGCTCCCATGTCTGCAAGGACAGGCCAGATACAAATTCAATTAGCACTAAGGTGTGAAGTAAAAGGCCTTTGGGCACAACAAGTGTCAAGAGTCTTTGAAGCGTCCTCTGAAGCCCCCTCSTGCTGTTCAAAGACCATTCACTGGCATTTTCTACAAGAAATCTGCCTCCAGAAAGAAAAGCTTCTCCCAAGTGGGTGTGACACCTACTCCCATTGCCTGCTGCACTGCTGCTTAGATTCCACCTGGCGATCTGTTCACCGTCTGCCCTGACCTGTTTCCCCCGGTCTGGTACATGTACCCCCACCACACTCTCCCCTCTACCCCGAGCTCTCGCTCGCCTCCAGCACACACACACTGTTGGGGCGAGTGACTCTGAACTTACAATTGCTAGCCCAAAGTCATTGTACATGTATACATATTTTTTTTCTTGTGCATTTTGCCATTTTGCTATTTGCCTCATGACTCCTGCATACTTTGTTGACTACAAACTTTCTTTACCCAACCGTGGGACAGACTATGTTTGTTCCCACACTCAGGACTCTGACTCTCTATTGGTTACACAGACTTTTGGCCTCCCATCCTATTCTAACCACCTCTCGCCGGTTTGTATTCATGTTACCTGATGAAATTGCTGTACAATATGATCTTGTTGCCATCTGATGCACATTCAGATGTCATAAATCAGCACTGCAGAGCTCTCCCTGTCCTATGCCGTGCCTTTTTWATTTTTTTWATTTTTWATTTTACCGTTATTTTACCAGGTAAGTTGACTGAGAACACGTTCTCATTTGCAGCAACGACCTGGGGAATAGTTACAGGGGAGAGGAGGGGGATGAATGAGCCAATTGCCTTGATTGTATTACTGTTGATGATATCTGGAAATGTGCATGTACACCCTGGCCCACCTACTGTTGCTAGCCCCAATTCTGACTCGTGCTCTGATATCTGCTTCCCTGATTTCTGCTCTTGTAAAAGCCTGGGTTTTCTGCACGTTAACACTGGAAGCTTATTACCTAAAATGGATCAATTGAAAGTGTGGGTTCACAGCTCCAATCCAAATGTGTTGGTCATTACTGAGACGTGGTTAAGAAAGAGTGTTTTGAATACTGATGTTAACCTTTCTAGTTATAACCTTTTTCGGCAAGACAGATCTTCCAAAAGTGGGAGAGTGGCAATCTTTACCAAGGATCAATTTCAGTGCTCGGTTGTCTCCAGCAAGTCTGTCCCCAAACAATTTGATTTGCTGGTTTTAAGCATTAAACTTTCAAATAGCTCTTTGTTGCTGGGTGCTATCGTGGGTGCTATCGTCCTCCATCAGGACCAGCCAGTACCCTACCTGCCCTAAGCTCTCTCCTGGCCCCTTACACTAAGTCTGAATTTGTCCTTCTAGGTGACCTAAACTGGGACATGCTTAAACCACCTGATCAAGTCTTAAAGCAATGGGACTCTCTAAATCTTTCTGAGATTATCACCAATCCCACAAGGTATGACTCCAAACACCCAGTAAAGGCTATTCTCCTCGATGTTATCCTCACAAATATTCCTGACAGGTATCAGTCTGGTGTTTTCTGTAATGACCTTAGTGATCACTGTTTTACAGTCTGTGTTCATAATGGCTGCTCAGTGAAACGACATTGGCGCCATGTTCAGAAATGCCTCCAAAATATCCGGAGAAATAGCAGAGAGCCACATCAAATAACATAAATACTCATCATAAACTTTGATGAAAGATACATGTTTTACATAGAATTAAAGATACACTTGTTCTTAATGCAACCGCTGTGTCAGATTTCAAAAAGCTTTACGGCAAAAGCACAATATTCAATAATCTGAGAACAGCGTTCGGCCACAAAAGGAAGCCATACAGTTACCCGCCAAATTGTGCAGTCAACAAAACTCATAAAAAGCATTATAAATCTTCACTTACCTTTGCTGATCTTCGTCGGAATGCACTSCCAGGACTCCCACTTCCACAAGAAATGTTCGTTTTGTTCGGTAATGTCCATCATTTATGTCCAAATAGCTATTTGGTAGCGTGTTTGGTAAACAAATCCAAAGTCAGAAAGCACGTTCACTAAAAGCTGATGAAATGTCAAACATTTCTGTAACAGTCAGTAGAAACATGTCAAACRATGTATTGAATCAATCTTTAGAATGTTTTTAACATAAATCTTCAGTAACGTTCCAACCGGAGAATTACATTGAATTCAGATGTGCGATGGAACAGAGCTCCCTCTCATGTGAACGCGCATGGTCAGAGCATGGCCAGGTCATGGTAGACCTGACTATTTCTTCGGCCCCACAACACAGTAGAGGCATCAGACAAGGTTCTACAGACTGTTGACATCTAGTGGAAGCCGTAGGAAGTGCAAACTCATCCATATCCCACTGTGTGTTCTGTAGGGGCTGTGTTGAAAATCGACCAACCTCAGAATTCCCACTTCCTGTTTGGATTTTTTTCTCAGGTTTTTGCCTGCCATATGAGTTCTGTTATACTCACAGACATCATTCAAACAGTTTTAGAAACTTCAGAGTGTTTTCCATCCAATACAAATAATAATATGCACATATTAGCAACTGGGACTGAGGAGCAGGCAGTTTACTATGGGCACCTCTGTGCACCTTTCATCCAAGCTACTCAATACTGCCCCTGCAGCCATAAGAAGTTAATCACCACTTCATTAAGTCAGGATTCCTATTTGACTCAGCCATGCCTCCTTGCCTGTCCAACATTTCCTCATCTCCCACCCATTCTAATGTGACTATCCCCGATGCTCCTCCTCTTTTTCCCCTGCCCCGCTACAAAGTTTCTCCCTGCAGGCAGTCACTGAGTCCGAGGTGCTAAAGGAGCTCCTTAAACTTGACCCCCAAAAAACATCTGGGTCAGATGGTTTAGACCCTTTCTTTTTTAAGGTTGCTTCCCCTATCATCGCCAAGCCTATCTCTGACCTTTTTAATAACCCGTCTCTCCTTTCTGGGGAGGTTCACATTGCTTGGAAGTTCATCCTTTATTTAAAGGGGGAGATCAAGCTGATCCTAACTATTATAGGCCTATTTCTATTTTGCCCTGTTTATCAAAAGTRTTGGAAAAACTTGTCAATAATCAACTGACTGGCTTTCTTGAAGTCTATAGTATTCTCTTGGGTATGCAATCTGGTTTTTCACTGCAGTCTTAAAGGTCCTCAATGATGTCACCATTGCCCTTGATTCTAAGCAATATTGTGCTGCTATTTTTATTGACTTGGCCAAAGCTTTTGATACGATAGACCATTCCATTCTTGTGGGCCGGCTAAGGAGTATTGGTGTCTCTGAGGGATCTTTGGCCTGGTTTGCTAACTACCTCTCTCAAAGAGTGCAGTGTATAAAGTCAGAAAATCTGCTGTCTCAGCCACTGCCTGTCACCAAGGGAGTACAGCAAGGCTCGATCCTAGGCCCCACACCCTTCTTAATTTACATCAACAACATAGCTCAGGCAGTAGGAAGCGCTCTCATCCATTTATATGCAGATAGTCTTATACTCAGCTGGCCCCTCCCCGGATTTTGTGTTAAATGCTCTACAACAAAGCTTTCTTATTGTTCAACAAGCTTTCTCTACCCTTAACCTTGTTCTGAACACCTCAAAAACAAAGGTCATGTGGTTTGGTAAGAAGAAGTCCCCTCTTCCCACAGGTGTTATTACTACCACTGCGGGTTAAGAGCTTGAGGTAGTCACCTCATACAAGTACTTGGGAGTATGGCTAGACGGTGCACTGTCCTTCTCTCAGCACATATCAAAGCTGCAGGCTAAAGTTAAATCTAGACTTGGTTTCCTCCTTCGTAATCGCTCCTCTTTCACCCCAGCTGCCAAACTAACCCCGATTCCGATGACCATTCTACCCATGCTAGACTACGGAGACATAATTTATAGATCGGCAGGTAAGGGTACCCTCGAGCAGCTAGATGTTCTTTACCATTCGGCCATCAGATTTGCCACCAATGCTCCTTATAGGACACATCACTGCACTCTATACTCTTCTGTAAACTGGGAATCTCTGTATACCTGTCGCAAGACCCACTGGTTGATTCTTATTTACAAAACCCTCTTAGGCCTCACTCCCCMTATCTGAGATACCTACTGCAGCCCTCATCCTCCACATACAACACCCGTTCTGCCAGTCACATTCTGTTAAATGTCCCCAAAGCACATCCCTGGGTTTCTCCTCTTTCCAGTTCGCTGGTGCTAGCGACTGGAACGAGCTGCAACAAACACTCAAACTGGACAGTTTTAAGACTCAATATAGGACACTCTTACTATCATGACACAAGGTGAGACCAAGATGCAGACACAGGAGGCAGATGGTTGGAGTCTTGAAATGTTTATTAATCTGAAGGGGTAGGCAAGAGAATGGTCATGTACAGGCAAAAAGGTCAAAACCAGATCAGAGTCCAGGAGGTACAGAGTGGCAGACAGGCTCGTGGTCAAGACAGGCAGGTGGGTACAAAGTCCAGAAACAGGCAAGGATCAAAACCGGGAGGACTATAAAAAGGAGAATGCAAAAAGCAGGAGAACTGGGAAAAATGCTGGTTGACTTGGAAACATACAAGACGAACTGGCACAGAGAGACAGGAAACACAGGGATAAATACACTGGGGAAAAGCAGCGACAACTGGAGGGGGTGGAGACAATCGCAAGGACATGTGAAACAGATCAGGGCATGACACTTACTGACAGTTGTCGCTGCTTTGTGTGATGTATTGTTGTCTCTACCTTCTTGACCTTTGTGCTGTTGACTGTGCCCAATAACGTTTGTACCATGTTTTGTGCTGCTACCATGTTGTGTTGCTACCATGTTGTTGCTATGTTGCGACCATGCTGTGTTGTCAGGTGTTGTTGCCTTGCTATGTTGTTGTCTTAGGTCTCTCTCTATGTAGTGTTGTCTCTCTTTTTGTGATGTGTGTTTTGTCCTATATTTATATTGTATTTATATATTTTTTAATCCCAGGCCCCCATCCCCGCAGGAGGCCTTTTGCCTTTTGGTAGTATAATGAATGCGCTTGGAGTCGGAAAGCAAGTTCAGGGAGTGAGTGTTTTAATAAATAAAATAAAGTAAATAAAAAACAAGAAACACAAACAATGGACAGACATGACACTGGAACAGAAACTATAACGCCTGGGGAAAGAACCGAAGGGAGTGACATATACTGTATATGTAAGGTAATCAGGGAGGTGATGGAGTCCAGGTGAGTCTGTTGACGCGCAGGTGCGTATAAAGATGGTGACAGGTGTGCGCACACCTGACCTAGAGGCCGGAGAGGGAGCACACGTGACAGGTAGGCCGTCATTGTAAATAAGAATTTGTTCTTAACTGACTTGCCTAATTAAATAAAGGTTAAATAAAAATMAAAATAAATAAAAAAGAAACCTCTTCCCACTCGATGACTGTTTAAATGAGCCTGTATCAGTGGCGATCAGTGCCGACTAACTTCTCTAGGATATGTGGGACGCTAACGTCCCACTTGGCCAAAATCAAGAAAAAATGTAGCGTGCAAAATTCAAATATATTACTATAAAAATCAATCTTTCATGAAATCACACATGAAAGACACCAATTTAAAGCTACACATGTTGTGAATCCAGCCAACATGTCTGATTTCAAAAAGGATTTACGGGGAAAGCACACCAAACAATTATGTTAGCTCAGTACATAGCCACAGAAAAACACAGCCATTTTCCCAGCAAAATATAGTAGTAACAAAAAGCAGAAAATAGATAAAATGAATCACTAACCTTTGATGATCTTCATCAGATGACACTCATAGGACATCATGTTACACAATACATTTATGTTTTGTTCGATAATGTGCATATTTATATCCACAAATCTCGGATTACATTGGCGCCATGTTCAGAAATGCCTCCAAAATATCCGGAGTAATTACAGAGAGCCACGTCAAATAACAGAAATACTCATCATAAACTTTGATGAAAGATACATGTTTTACACTAGAATTAGAAGTACAACTTGTTCTTAATGCAACCGCATGTGTCAGATTTAAATAACTTACGTAAAAAGCACACCATGCAATAATCTGAGACGGCGCTCAGATTTAACAACATTTCTCCGCCATGTTGGAGTCAACAGAAATACGAATTACATCATAAATATTCCCTTACCTTTGATTATCTTCATCAGAATGCAGTGCCAGGAATCCTAGTTCCACCATTAAATCGTTGTTTTGTTCGATAATGTCCATTACTTATGTCCAATTAGCTAATTTTGCTAGCATATGTAGTAACATGTCCAAACGCTCGCGCAGATGCAGGCAAACGTCGGACGAAAAACTTCAAAAAGTTATATTACAAGTCGAATAAATTGGTCAAACTTAGTAGAGACTCAATCTTCAGGATGTTGTTATCATATATATCAAATAACGTTCCAACCGGAGCATTCTTTCAGTCTCTATAAGTAATGGAACGCATGCGATATCAAGAGAAAGTGCGTGACCAAGAACTGGCACTCTGCAGACCACTGACTCAAACACCTCCCATCGCGTCCACAACACAGCATAAGCTTCATTCCACATTCTACTGACTGTTGACATCTAGTAGAAGGCGTAGGTAGTGCAAACAGATCCATATATTACAAGGAATTGAATAGGCGATGGACTTTAACATCGACCACTCTCAGAATTCTCACTTCCTGTTTGGATTTTTTCTCAGGTTTTTGCCTGCCATATGAGTTCTGTTATACTCACAGACATCATTCAAACAGTTTTAGAAACTCAGAGTAATAATAATATGCATATATTAGCATCTGGGACAGAGTAGGAGGCAGTTCACTATGGGCACGCAATTCATCCAAAAGTGAAAATGCTGCCCCCTATATCAAAGAAGTTAAAATGAGGGTAGACCATTTTATTTTTCTTTATGAGCATGGCCTTATTTCTATTACAGCATATTGGATGACTGTCATTCATATTCCATTCACCCAGTTCAATGTAACAGCAATAGGTTTAGGCTACTACAAAGTTTACAACGTAGGTGCACCCAGGTCGAGAGAATTTTTAAGTGACAGACAGTGACACATGGACAGACAGTGACACATTCAATCCCGCCTTACACACTCTTGCCTGCATCTAGCTGATATAGGGTGTAGTCATTAGTCCAACAGTTGCAAACGAGAGTTTCTATTGGACAAATTCAGGTATGCTAATCCCCGTTTTGTTCCATTTGCTTCCATTTAAGAAACATTTTTCAGCAGAATCGGCGGAATGAATACACCCCTGATCACACGTAAACACAGTTCACTTTCATAGCAGCAACGTTGTATTCCTTCTCGCATCTCCTCCTCTCACCTTTTCCCTTCGCTTACGTGCGCAAAACATCAGCTGTATGTGACCAGGCAAAAAAAAMCTTCCAAGCCAAACCATATCATAACTGCTACACACAACCTACATCGTTTTCACCATATTAGCTAAGGTAACATTATAGTCAACATAGCTAATAGAACTGACGCGTTAGTAAACCCGCTACAATCATGAAGTAACGTTACAGTGTAAGCAGTTCAACAGTTACACCGGCGGGTCCCAGTGCCAATAAATTTGTAAAACCAAAAGCTTACCTTCACTTGGAAGAGTTCCAGTGTTGTGTTGGATAGTTATAGCCAGCTAGCTAACATGGCATCCCTCTGTTTGAGCAGGTTGTTTGAGTAGGCTAAACTAGCTAGCTTCATTTGCTAGCTAGGTAAGTGAAGCTGAAAGTAAAAAAATATGACGATCTCTCTCTTGCTTCTCCTTTATTTTGGAAGAAATTAATTTGTTAGAAACTGTTCAAGTATTGTCTTTCTCTCTCTTTGAGTCAATTACTCACCAACGTTTTATGCACTGAAGTACTAGCTAGCTGTAGCTTATGCTTTCAGTACTAGATTCATTCTCTGATCCTTTGATTGGGTGGACAACATGTCACCTCATGCTGCAAGAGCTCTGATAAGTTGGAGGAGGTCCTCTGAAAGTTGTAATAATTACTGTGTTAGTCCATGGAAGGKGGTGAGAACCATGAGCCTCCAAGGTTTTGTATTGAAGTCAATGTACCCAACGGAGGACAGAAACTAGCTGTCTTCCAGCAACACCATGTTGCTACCCTACAGAGTACTGTAGACCTTCATTGCAAAATAGTGTGTTTTAATACATTTTTTGGTGACAGTGATTATATTTAGAATAGTTTTATCTGAAAAGGATATTTTAATTTTCTTGAAATTCACCGAGGAGGATGTTCCTCCCCTTCCTATTCTGAGGAGCTGTATGTAGGTAGCCAGCCAGTCAGGGCAGATAAGGAGAGGGGTCAGATAAGGAGAGGGGTCTTGGCTGGGGCTTGGGCTTGGGCTAGGCTGGGGCTGGGCTGAGGTTGGGGTGAGGTGGGGTTGAGGTATGTGTGTGGAAGTATGTTATGGGATTAGTGGTTTTTGGCCCTGGGGAGTCTTGGCCCTGGGTTGAGAGGAGTTTGGGTTGGGGCTGTGGGAAAGGCTGGTGTGTTGGCCAGGCCAAGTCCAGGCTGGAGCCTGCTGCTGTTGGCTCCAGATCCGTACAGGGCTGCCTCTGTCAATGTGGCTGATGCTGTAGGCTAATGAATGCTTTTGTCCTAAGGGATTGCTTGAACCTCAAGTGGGTGTCACACAAGACACAGTTATGAGTTATTATGAGTAATTTGCCCGTTAAAAGGTCATGTTCATTGATATTTAAAGTGGTATCCACTACATTTGACCGATCTTGTCCTGTGAGTGTGCCCTGTGAGTATATTTGTCCTGTGAGTAACATTTGGCATTTTTGTGTATATCTCAATATTTGTGTTTTAATTTATATGATTAAGTTTTGATTCAGGATGTACATACAATATGTGTATGTGTATGTCTGTACACATTGTTTGGGTAGAGRTGGAGAGGGGCTGGAGACTAGACCGTTTTGGTCACACAGGAGGGTTAGGTCTAGGCACCACTTGGAAATTAGAAATTAGCCTGGTGCTAAACTGTGTGTGTATGCA
Organism: Salvelinus sp. IW2-2015; assembly: GCF_002910315.2. NCBI lineage: Eukaryota > Metazoa > Chordata > Actinopteri > Salmoniformes > Salmonidae > Salvelinus > Salvelinus sp. IW2-2015. The sequence goes on along the minus strand of NC_036857.1, from coordinate 13,451,965 downwards.
GGTTTTTTTCTGGGCCAAAAAGGAGCTGACAGTGAGCATGTCAGGGGGTGTGGCAGTGGGCGCGGCTGAATTTTAGAGACAATTTTAGAGGAGCTGAGACAAATCTTTGCACTTTTAAAACAAATTTACTGCAATTCTACATATTCTGCCATGGTGCTGAGAGAAAATGTTGCCATTTTAAAGCAAATTTTCTGCCATTCTAAGCACTTTGCCATGGCTAATGCTGTGTTATTTTGCTTTACACTGTTTGGCTTGCCCAAGGATTTCAAATGGTAGAAAAATCCCTGTTTTGCAAGACACATAGACCCACTCTCACACACACACACACGCACGCACACACACACACACACGCACGCACACACACACACACACACCAGCAACACACCACACACACACACACACACACACACCACACAACACTGAAAAAGCAGCACAGAGAGGGCTTTAGGGATATGTGTGGTTTTGTGTTGAGATATTGTATCCATCCAGAGAGGCTTTCAACTGGTGAGCTGGCAGAGGTTCTGTGGTTGATGGTTATATGGGGAAAGAGGGAGTAGGAGGGTGACATCTGGGGGGAAGGAGGGGTAAGTAGGGGTTGTGGAATAGGAGTCAGACCTGAGGCAGTTGGCATCCCATGACCTATAGGAGCAGAGTTAGTGGGTCTCACCTATCACCCATTTACCCCCCTCCCTATATCACTCCATAATGACCCTATGGAAACATGTATCCCCCCCCCCCCCCCCCACTTACCCTTACCTTCCCAACATGATTTTACACATCTATGGATCTGAAAAAGTCCTTGTAGGTAGGAAGAGTGTTTAACTCCTGGCTGAGATTGATATTTGTCTAGAATTAAAACAGGATTATGGGAGCCACCTGGCCTCCATCAGGAGAGCACAGTGTACAGAGGCGGATCAGAGGAGGTGCTATAGGCCACTCATTACACCCCCATATGTATACACTAAGCACCTTTAATGGGCACATGCCAGGGGTCTCTTCACCCCACACACCAGGGGCAGAAAGGCTTAAACTACAGGAGAATATGGGCTGATGTCCCTGTGTGGTTCATAGCGCTAGGCTAACCTTTATAAGAGTGAAGGCTGTAAGGGACAGCTGGAGACACAGGGGTTCTCTTCATCATCATCACGCACACGCACACACCACACACACACACACACACACACACACACACACACACACACACACACACACAACACACACCACACACACACCACACACAGCACACATGCTAGACACCACAGGCACCACTGACTGTTTGTTGTGTATGTGTCTTGCAAGGCTCTGTGCAGACACTCTGCAAGAAACAAACACACATACAAGAGCACACATTGTTAGCTTGGATTTGGCGGGTAGGCAGGGGTGGAAAGATTCTGTTAGGAAGGAAAAAATCATAAACGCTTAAAAAGCAGGCACAGAGAGGGCTTTAGGGGGATATGTGTGGTTTTGTGTTGAGATAGGTATCCATCCAGAGAGGCTTTCAACTGGTGAGCTGGCAGAGGTTTCGTGGTTGATGGTTAATGGGGAAAGAGGGGAGTAGGAGGTTGACATCTGGAGGGGAAGGAGGGGGTAAGTAGGGTTGTGGATAGGAGTCAGGACCTGAGGCAGTTGGCATCCCCATGACCTATAGGAGCAGAGTTAGTGGGTTACCTATCACCATTTACCCCCTCCCTTGTAGACTTGTGTAGCCTTGTTTACGTGTTGCTGTGCGGTTTGTTGCTAACCTTTATTGCTAACCTGGCAACTTTACGTTTTTTATTTTTTAATTTATCGTTTATATTTTTATTTTTTCTCTCGCTCGACTTTTTTCATTCAATTTTTTTCACCCCGGAGCTTTATCTGGACGTGTTTCAATGGGACCCCCACCAGCCGAAGCTAGTAGTAAATTACATGATGCCTTCTAATCGCAGTCGCTGTACTCAATATATACAGGAGAACGAGCACTTATGGTGAGGAATAGCTGTGCTGCAAGCCCAGCTTCAAGACGCAATCGTTGGCAAGAGTAACTTAGTGCTAGGAAAGGATGAAACAGCGTCTGTGCCACTAGTAAGTACAGATAGTAGTATAAATCCCCTCGCACGGTCCCCGCAGCCGGACAACTTTCTCACGGCTTCTGGAGGGAAATGCTGTAGGAATGCTCAACCGGTGTCGCTCATTCAGCCRACAGAAACTTTCAACCGGTTCTCCCCATTAAGCAGCGAGTCAGAATCAGAGGCCAAGCCTTCTCTGGTCTCTACTCCTCCTGTTACGGGGTCTGAGACGCCGAAGCCTCCCACCATTAGCTCTGACAAATTGAAAACCCTAGTCATTGGCGACTCCATTACCCACAGTATTAGACTTAAAACGAATCATCCAGCGATCATACACTGTTACCAGGGGGCAGGGCTACCGACGTTAAGGCTAATCTGAAGATGGTGCTGGCTAAAGCTAAAACTGGCGAGTGTAGAGAGTATAGGGATATTGTTATCCACGTCAGCACCAACGATGTCAGGATGAAACAGTCAGAGGTCACCAAGCGCAACATAGCTTCAGCGTGTAAATCAGCTAGAAGGATGTGTCGGCATCGAGTAATTGTCTCTGGCCCCCTCCCCGTTAGGGGGAGTGATGAGCTCTACAGCAGAGTCTCACAACTCAATCGCTGGTTGAAAACTGTTTTCTGCCCCTCCCAAAAGATAGAATTTGTAGATAATTGGCCCTCTTTCTGGGACTCACCCACAAACAGGACTAAGCCTGGCCTGTTGAGGAGTGACGGACTCCATCCTAGCTGGAGGGGTGCTCTCATTTTATCTACCAACATAGACAGGGCTTTAACTCTGCACCTTATCTCCACAATGAAATAGGGTGCAGGCCAGGCAGCAGGCTGTTAGCCAGCCTGCCAGCTTAGTGGAGTCTGCCACTAGCATAGTCAGTGTAGTCAGCTCAGCTATCCCCATTGAGACCATGTCTGTGCCTCGACCTAGGTTGGGCAAAACTAAACCTGGCGGTGTTCGCCTTAGCAATCTCACTGTAATAAAGACCTCTTCAATTCCTGCCATGTTTGAAAGAGTTTGTGATACCGCACATCTCAAAATAGGGCTACTTAATGTTAGATCCCTCACTTCCAAGGCAGTTATAGTCAATGAACTAATCATAATCTTGATGTGATTGGCCTGACTGAAACATGGCTTAAGCCTGATGAATTTACTGTGTTAAATGAGGCCTCACCTCCTGGTTACACTAGTGACCATATCCCCTGCGCATCCCGCAAAGGCGGAGGTGTTGCTAAAATATACGATAGCAAATTTCAATTTACAAAAACAAAGACGTTTTTATCTTTTGAGCTTCTAGTCATGAAATCTATGCACCCTACTCAATCCCTTTTTATAGCTACTGTTTACAGGCCTCCTGGGCCATATACAGCGTTCCTCACTGAGTTCCCTGAATTCCTATCGGACCTTGTAGTCATGGCAGATAATATTCACATTTTTTGTGACTTTAATATTCACATGGAAAAGTCCACAGACCCACGCCAAAAGGCTTTCCCAGCCATCACCGACTCAGTGGGTTTTGTCCAACATGTCTCCGGACCTGCTCACTGCCACAGTCATACTCTGGACCTAGTTTTGTCCCGTGGAATAAATGTTGTGGATCTTAATGTTTTTCCTCATAATCCTAGACTATCGGACCACCATTGTATTACGTTTGCAATTGCAGCAAATAATCTGCTCAGACCCCAACCAAGGATCATCAAAAGTCGTGCTATAAATTCTCGGACAACCCAAAGATTCCTTGATGCCCTTCCAGACTCCCTCCACCTACCCAAGGATGTCAGAGTACAAAAATCAGTTAACCACCTAACTGAGGAACTCAATTTAACCTTGCGCAATACCTTAGATGCAGTCGCACCCCTGAAAACAAAAAACATTTGTCATAAGAAACTAGCTCCCTGGTATACAGAAAATATCCGAGCTCTGAAGCAAGCTTCCAGAAAATTGGAACGGAAATGGCGTTACACACAACTGGAAGTCTTCCGACTAGCTTGGAAAGACAGTACTGTGCAGTATCGAAGAGCCCTCACTGCTGCTCGATCATCCTATTTTTCCAACTTAATTGAGGAAAATAAGTACAATCCAAAATKTATTTTTGATACTGTCGCAAAGCTAACTAAAAAGCAGCATTCCCCAAGAGAGGATGGCTTTCACTTCAGCAGTGATAAATTCATGAACTTTGAGGAAAAGATCATGATCATTAGAAAGCAAATTACGGACTCCTCTTTAAATCTGCGTATTCCTCCAAAGCTCAGTTGTTCTGAGTCTGCACAACTCTGCCAGGACCTAGGATCAAGGGAGACACTCACGTTTTTTAGTACTATATCTCTTGACACATTGATGAAAATAATCATGGCCTCTAAACCTTCAAGCTGCATACTGGACCCACTGAAAGAGCTGCTTCCTGTGCTTTGCCCTCCTATGTTGAACATAATAAATGGCTCTCTATCCACCAGATGTGTACCAAACTCACTAAAAGTGGCAGTAATAAAGCCTCTCTTGAAAAAGCCAAACCTTGACCCAGAAAATATAAAAAACTATCGGCCTATATCGAATCTCCCATTCCTCTCAACATTTTTTGAAAAAGCTGTTGCGCAGCAACTCACTGCCTTCCTGAAGACAAACAATGTATACGAAACACTTCAGTCTGGTTTTAGACCCCATCATAGCACTGAGACGGCACTTGTGAAGTTGGTAAATTACCTTCCATTGGCGTCAGACCGAGGCTCTGCATCTGTCCTTGTGCCCTTAGACCTTAGTGCTGCTTTTGATACCATCAATCACCACATTCTTTTGGAGAGATTGGAAACCCAAAATGGTCTACACGGACAAGTTCTGGCCTGGTTTAGATGTTATCTGTCGGAAAGATATCAGTTTGTCTCTGTGGATAGTTTGTTCTATGACAAATCAACTGTAAATTTCGGTGTTCCTCTAGGCTCCGTTTTAGGACCAGTATTGTTTTCACTATATATTTTACCTCTTGGTGATATCATTCGGAAACATAATGTTAACTTTCAATGCTATGCGGATGACACACAGCTGTACATTTCAATGAAACATGGTGAAGCCCCAAAATTGCCCTCCCTGGAAGCCTGTGTTTCAGACATAAGGAAGTGAATGGCGGCAGATCTTGATGGTTGTACAGTCGTCTCAAATAAAACTGTGAAGGACCTCGGCATTACTCTGGACCCTGATCTCTCTTTTGACGAACATATCAAGACTGTTTCAAGGACAGATTTTTTCCATCTACGTAACATTGCAAAAATCTGAAACTTTCTGTCCAAAAATGATGCAGAAAAATTAATCCATGCTTTTGTCACTTCTAGGTTAGACTACTGCAATGTTCTACTTTCCGGCTACCCGGATAAAGCACTAAATAAACTTCAGTTAGTGCTAAACACAGCTGCTAGAATCTTGACTAGAACCAAACATTTTTATCATATTATTCCAGTGCTAGCCTCCCTACACTGGCTTCCTGTTAAGGCAAGGGCTGATTTCAAGGTTTTACTGCTAACCTACAAAGCATTACATAGGCTTGCTCCTACCTATCTTTCCGATTTGGTCCTGCCGTACATACCTACACRTACGCTACGGTCACAAGACGCAAGCCTCCTTACTGTCCCTAGAATTTCTTAGCAAACAGCTGGAGGCAGGGCTTTCTCTTATAGAGCTCCGTTTTTATGGAATGGTCTGCCTATCCATGTGAGAGACCCAGACTCGGTCTCAACCTTTAAGTCTTTATTGAAGACTCATCTCTTCAGTAGGTCCTATGATTGAGTGTAGTCTGGCCCAGGAGTGTGAAGGTGAACGGAAAGGCACTGGAGCAACGAACCACCCTTGCTGTCTGTGCCTGGCCGGTTCCCCTCTCTCCACTGGGATTCTCTGCCTCTAACCCTATTACAGGGGCTGAGTCACTGGCTTACTGGTGCTCTTCCATGCCGTCCCTAGGAGGGGTGCGTCACTTGAGTGGGTTTAGTCACTGGCGTGATCTTCCTGTCCGGGTGGTTGAAGATATCCCTCTAGTGGTGTGGGGCTGTGCTTTGGCAAAGTGGGTCGGGTTATATCCTGCCTGTTTGGCCCTGTCCGAGGGTATCGTCAGACGGGGCCACAGTGTCTCCTGACCCCTCCTGTCTCAGCCTCCAGTATTTATGCTGCAGTAGTTTATGTGTTTGGGGGCCAGTCTGTTATATCTGGAGTATTTCTCCTGTCTTATCCGGTGTCCTGTGTGAATTTAAGTATGCACTCTCTAATTCTCTCTTTTTCTCTCTTTCTTTCTTTCTTTCTCTCTCTCGGAGGACCTGAGCCCTAGGACCATGCATCAGGACTACCTGGCCTGATGACTCCTTGCTGTTCCCAGTCCACCTATCCGTGCTGCTGCTCCAGTTTCAACTGTTCTGCCTGYGGCTATGGAACCCTGACCTGTTCACCGGACATGCTACCTATCCCAGACCTGCGGTTTTCAACTCTCTAGAGACAGCAGGAGCGGTAGAGATACTCTGAATGATCAGCTATGAAAAGCCAACTGACATTTACTCCTGAGGTGCTGACCTGTTGCACCCTCGACAACCACTGTGATTATTATTATTTGACCCTGCTGGTCATCTATGAACATTTGAACATCTTGGCCATATTCTGTTATAATCTCCACCAGGCACAGCCAGAAGAGGACTTGCCACCCCTCATAGCCTGGTTCCTCTCTAGGCTTCTTTTTAGGTTCTGGCCTTTCTAGGGAGTTTTTCCTAGCCACTGTGCTGCTACACTTGCATTGCTTGCCGTTTGGGGTTTTAGGCTGGGTTTCTGTACAGCACTTTGTGACATCAGCTGATGTAAGAAGGGCTTTATAAATAAATGTGATTGATTGATTGATCACTACATAATGACCCTATGGAAACTTGTATCCCTGTATCCCCCTCACTTACAGAGGCGGATCAGAGGAGGTGCTAGACCCCTCATTACACCCCCATATTTATACACTAATCACCTTTAATGGGCGCCTGCCAGTGGTCTCTCACCCTACACACCAGGGGCAGAACAGGCTTAAACTACAGGAGAATATGGCTGATGTCCCTGTGTGGTTCACCTTTATAAGAGTGAAGGCTGTAAGGGACAGCTGGAGACACAGAGGTGCCTCCATCATCATCATCATCACACACACAACAGCTCCCACTTTTTTGTTTGTTTGTGTGACTGTGAGGACTGGAACCCTGAGAAATAGCACACTTACTTACACTGCCATACTTCCTCCTCTCCTCCTCTCTCCTAACCCTGTGCAGTAAACCTGGGTGGCGCAGTGGTCTAGGGCACTGCTAGCTGCGCCACCAGAGTCTCTGGGTTCAYGCCCAGGCTGGGCTGTGTTCGCGCCCAGGCTCTGTCGCAGCCGGCCGCAACCGGGAGGTCCGTGGGGCGAAGCACAATTGGCATAGCGTCGTCCGGGTTAGGGAGGGTTTGGCCGGTAGGGATATCCTTGTCTCAGTATGTAAAATGTAATAAAATGTATGCACTCTACTGTAAGTCGCTCTGGATAAGAGCGTCTGCTAAATGACTAAAATGTAAATGTAAATGTAAACATTGTTCAGCTGCACTTACTTTTCGAAAGGAGCAGTATTGAGGAGTTGGCCACGGAGGGCATAATTGGATTGGACACACAGTATATCGTTGAGGGTTTTCCGAGGGTGGGAATAACGTTACATAGGGGCTATACCCTGTGTTTAGATAGATAGGTACCATGTGGAGTGGATGGCCAGGTGAGGTGGGGGAGAAAGAGAGATTGATAGTTTCCCCCCTCCGTTCATGCGCTTCATAATCCCTCACAGTGGCTGCCATTCAACACTTCAGCAGCAGCATAAACATTTATGTAGGGCCACATTTTTATGTGCACTGTAATTTTGGTTGGGTGCTTGTATATATCCCACATCTGTTGCTGTGGGGTATTGATGTTAGGGACAGTAKAGGATGGAATCACAAGCTGTAATGTAAAATTAATAATAATTGTTTGGCAAAAATGTAGATTTTGTACTGCCAGCCCTTGTTATAAGTAACAATCCTTCGTAGGAAGTGCTTACATTATTACGCATATTATTTGTCAATTGTGGAAATAAATTAAGATATATATATATATATACACTACCGTTCAAAAGTTTATGGTCACTTAGAAATGTCCTTGTTGTTGAAAGAAAAGCAACAAAAAAAATTCATTCAAATAACATCAAATTGATCAGAAATACAGTGTAGACAATTTTAAAGTTGTAAAGGACTATTGTAGCTGGAAACGGCAGACTTTCTTTATGGGATATCTACATAGACGTACAGAAGCACATTATCAGCAACCATCACTCCTGTGTTCCAATGGCACGTTGTGTTAGCTCAGTGGTTCTTAACCTGGGTTCGATCGAACCCCAGGGGTTCGGTGAGTCAGTCTCAGGGGTTGGCGGAGGTCAAGACCACATCCGACTCAATATGATTCGTGATGACACGCCCCGCTTGGCATCATTGGCTGCAGGTGATCACACGTTACATCGCTTGCCTATCTGTGCTGCAGGGAATTTGGTGCGCTCAGTAGTCGACTTGTGACTGTCGTGATGGTACGTCTTGTGATTTCTTTCTTAATATTTTAATCCCTTCATACTTGTATGTCGAGCAAAAAAAGAAAGTGGTCGGACGAATATGTACATATGGATTCACATGTATAACGGAACGTGATGGGAGTCAGTGCCCTAACTGCATGATTGCAATGCCAATTTGAGCAATTCTAGTCTAGCACCGGCAAAACTAAGAGAACACTTCCTTAAGCTGCATGGAGATGGAAAATACAAGAACACAACGCTCGCTGAATTCAAGGTGAAGAGAGCCAGATTCGATGAAAAGGCTACTCTGCCTGTTCTCGGCTTTGTACCATTAACAAACCGATCCTCACAGCATCGTACGAAGTTGCTTACCTGTCGCAAAAGGGAAACCACACACCATTGGTGAAACACTCATAAAAAGCCTGTGTTGAAGATAGCGAATATCATGCTGGAAAAGAGGCTGAAGTTAAGTTATCCCAAATTCCTCTTTCAAATGACACCATCAGCGACAGAATAGAGGACATGAGCAAAGACATCTTGTCAAGTAGTTGCAGATCTGATTTCAAGCCCGGCAAAATTCAGCCTTCAACTCGACGAGACCACAGACGTTTCCAATCTAAGCCAGCTTGCTGTATTCGTGCGCTATGTGAAAGACGACGTGATAAAGGAAGATTTCTTATTTTGTAAGCCTCTATACAACAACTAAGGCAGGCGATGTGAAGAAACTTGTGGAGACTTCTTCAAAACAAATCTTTCGTGGATATGTTTCTGCAGTTTGTTCGACGGAGCTCCAGTCATGCTGGGAAGAAAGTCTGGTTTTGGTGCGCTAGTGAAAGCCGATGCGCCACACATCATTGTTACGCATTGTATTCTGCACAGGCATGCGTTGGCAACAAAAACCTTGCCTCCAAAACTGGCAGAAGTATTAAAAATTGTAGTGGAATGCGTGAACTATGTGCGAACTAGTGCTCTGAGGCACCGCATCTTCAGTGAGCTGTGTAAAAAATGGGGTCTGAATTCGAGGTACTTCTGTACCATTCTAACGTTCGGTGGTTATCCCGGGGACAGGTGCTGAATCGTGTTTTTGCCGTGCGTGTGGAATTAGCCCTGTTTTTGCAAGAGCACCAACATTGTCATGCAGATTGCTTAAAAAATTCTGAGTTCATTCTCATTTTAGCGTACATGGCTGATATCTTCGCAGCTCTCAACCATCTAATCAAAAGATGCAGGGCGGTGGATCAACATCATCGAACGGAGGAAAACCTGAAGCTTTTCAAAAAAAGCTACCGTTATGGAAACGACGAACAGAGAACGATAACTTCGCAAACTTTCCCCTGCGGACGACTGTGTAAGTAAGATCGAAGATGTATCTGGAATCGGAGACATTTCTGTACCCGCGGAACTGAAGCAAGCAATTGCACGCACTTGAATGAGCTTACAAAGTCTCTCGACGGATACTTCCCTACAAGAGAGTCATATCCAGCATGGGTGAGACAGCCGTTCACGTTTAGTGTTGAAGACAACAGTGTCAATGATGAATACCTCGATGAAATCATTGAAATTCAGCAGACCAGGTTCAACAGCAACTCTTCAGAACAACAACGCTTTCAACGTTTTGGTGTCAACAAATGGTAACTACCCTGTTATGCTAAGAAGCTCTGGAGATTTTCATACCGTTTGTTACACATATCTTGCGACAATCCTTTTCGAGGATGCTGGACATAAAAACGAAGAAAAGGACAGACTTTGTTCGAAAATGACATGAGAGTGCACTTGCCAAGGTGAAGCCGCGCATTTCTGAACTGGTCTCTGAAAGGCAACAGCAGAAGTCACACTGATTTGCAGTAAATATTCATTATTAGTTTTTGTTTTTGTGTGAAAATCATGTTTTGATGATTTTGTTCTTTGAACACACAGTGTTGATGTTGATGAACGGTTCATTTTGTTGCACCAGTAAAATATATACCTATGTTTTGAATTTGAAAAATCATATTTTATTTTTCCAATTAAGAAGGGTTCGGTGAATGCGCATATGAAACTGGTGGGGTTCAGTACCTCCAACAAGGTTAAGAACCACTGTGTTAGCTAATCCAAGTTTATCCTTTTAAAAGGCTAATTGATCATTAGAAAACCCTTTTGCAAGTATGTTAGCACAGATGAAATCTGTTTGCTGATTAAAGAAGCAATGAAACTGGCCTTCTTTAGACTAGTTGAATATCTGGAGCATCAGCATTTGTGGGTTCGATTACAGGCTCAAAATGGCCAGAAACAAAGAACTTTCTTCTGAAACTTGTCAATCTATTATTTCTGAGAAATGAAGGCTAACCATGCGAGAAATTGCCAAGAAAATGAAGATCTCATACAAGCTGTGTACTACTCCCTTCACGGAACAGCGCAAACTGGCCCTAACCAGAATAGAGAGAGGAGTGGGAGGCCCCGGTGCACAACTGAGCAAGAGGACAAGTACATTAGAGTGTCTAGTTTGAGAAACAGACGCCTCACAAGTCCTCAACTGGCAGCTTCATTAAATAGTACCCACAAAACACCAGTCTCAAAGTCAACAGTGACTCCGGGATGCTGGCCTTCTAGGCAGAGTTCCTCTGTCCAGTGTCTTATGTTCTTTTGCCTATTTTAATATTTTATTTTTATTGGCCAGTCTGAGATATGGCTTTGTCTTTGCAACTCTGCCTAGAAGGCCAGCATCCTGGAGTCACCTCTTCACTGTTGAATGTATTTCTGATCAATTTGATGTTATTTTAATGGACAAAAAAGTAGCTTTTCTTTCAAAAACAAGGACATTTCTAAGTGACCCCAAACTTTTGAACGGTAGGGTATATATATATATATATATATATATATATAGTACCAGTCAAACGTTTGGACACACCTACTGTACTCAAGTGCATTTTTAATTTGCTGATGATGTTGACCTGAAACAAGAAAATGTAATAATAATAAAAAATGAAATACCAGTCAAAAGTTAGGGGACACCTACTCATTCAAGTTTTTTTTTTTTTTTTTTACTATTTGCTACCTTATAGAATAATAGTGAAGACATCAAAACTACGAAATAACACATATGTAATAATTTAGTAACCAAAAAAGTGTTAAACAAATCAAAATATATTTTAGATTTGAGATTCTTCAAACGTGCCACCCTTTGACAGCTTTGTACACTCTTGGCATTCTCTCAACCAGCTTCATGAGGTAGTCACCTGGAATGCATTTCAACTTACAGGTGTGCCTTGTTAAAAGTTAATTTGTGGAATTTCTTTCCTTCTTAATGCGTTTGAGCCAATCAGTTGTGTTGTGACCAGGGGAGTAGCCAGAATTTTGGGGGGGGATGGCCTCGAAAAATGTGGATAGGCATTTTTTAAACTTATTTATTACATTTATTTTGCGATGTGCACCGTATATTACTTCGTAATACAATCGTTTTATACTAGTGCATAGTACTTGGAGCAACCTCGTTACATATACAAATAATGACCTATCCCAGCATATTAAAATAAAACAGTAACTTTAGACCAGTTGCCAACTTGCCAACAGCATAAAACTCATCTTCATGCGCACTTTAATCTTGATGGGAAAACAAGCCTATATTTGATGTTACAATTTATACCACGGCGGGCAGTAGTACTATTAAAAGATACCTTACCTTTAGTAGACGTATCATAAGGCGTGACCTACATCACAAGGCACAGACGGCGAGGCTTTGAGTTGAATATGGTGATGATTTCATCATAATCCAATGTATCTGTCAGTTACCTTTGTTGACTGCCTCTTCAGTTTCTCTGTGCCCTCTGAGTGGAATTTCCTGCTTTGCACACAATTGAACAATGTCTATGACCACTTTAACATGTGCACGGTTTCTTTCTATAAAATCCATGTTTGCATCACCATGTATTTGGTTTAACACAGTTCCACGACTTCTAGGCTCATGGGTCGCCTTGTAGGATTCACATTTTTTAAGGGCACTAGCATGTAATTTGCTATTCTCGTGTTTGCAGCAAGCATTTCTTGGGAGTTTCCAGTTTTTAAATCCATCTCGTACAAATCTGAATTCGACATTTGCCCCAGAAAAGTGCCTACAAAACTTACAATAAATTGCATCTTTTGCTTTACTATACTCAATCCACACGAACTGGTCATTCCACCTTGAAGAGAAGCAGCGTGATTTGCCATTTATCAAACTTGAAGGGAACTTTGCTAGCTTTGGTTGACAGGCTGGTTCATCAACGGCAGACAAATATGTCGGTGGGCCTACTGCAGGTTCACCCCGCCCGCAGCATCAATAACGAGAGGAGACGGTGGGGTAGGCAAGCATGCCTGGCTCAACGTGGCATTGGCGGTTGTGATGGCAATTGCGGTTGTTTCTATCCTGGCGCCACCTGTTAATGTCTCATCAAAGTTTATCCACGTGACGTTGCCAGGTTGTTCAGGTAAACCACCGTATTAATTTAAAATAAATGTAACCAATTGTCGGAAGCTAACTTGATTGTCACGGACTATTTCTTTGATGCATAGAAAGTAAATCTCACATGCATTTATTTTTTAAATGTAATAAAATAAATAAAAATAAAAATGTATATCGAATAATTTCTGGAACCTTTTGGGGTAGGCCTTATATGAAACTGGCCTACCTGTGGCTACGCCGCTGGTTGTGACAAGGTAAGGGCGGTATACAGAAGATAGCCCTATTCGGTAAAAGACCAAGTCCATACTATGGCAAGAACAGCTCAAATAAGCGAAGAGAAACGACAGTCCATCATTACTTTAAGACATGAAGGTCAGTCAATACGGAAAATGTCAAGAACTTTGAAAGTTTCTTCAAGTGCAGTCGCAAAAACCATGAAGTGTTATGATGAAACGTGGTCTCATGAGGACTGCCACAGGAAATGAAGACCCAGAGGTACCTCTGCTGCAGAGGATAGGTTCATTAGAGTTACCAGTCTCAGAAAATGCAGCCCAAATAAATTCATCACAGAGTTCAAGTAACAGACAGATCTCAACATTAACTGTTCAGAGGAGACTGCATGAATCAGGCCTTCATGGTCAAATTGCTGCAAAGAAACCACTACTGAAGGACACCAATAATAAGAAGAGACTTGCTTGGGCCAAAAGACATGAGCAATGGACATTAGACCGGAAATATGTCCTTTGTCCTGATGAGTCCAAATGTGAGCCATGTCTTTGTGAGACGCAGAGAAGGTGAATGGATGATCTTCACATGTGTGTTTCCCACCGTGAAGCATGGAGGAGGAGGTATGATGTGTGGGGGTCCTTTGCTGGTGACACTGTCAGTGATTTATCTAGAAATCAAGGCACACTTAACCAGCATGGCTACCACAGCATATATAAAAATAAAACTGAAATACACATTTACATAAGTATTCAGACCCTTTGCTCAGTACTTTTTTGAAGCACCTTTGGCAGCAATTACAGTTTCGAGTCTTCTTGGGTATGATGCTTGGCAGACCTGTATTTGGGGAGTTTCTMCGATTCTTCTCTGCAGATCCAATCAAGCTCTGTCAGGTTGGATGGGGAGTGTCGCTGCACAGCTATTTTCAGGTCTCTCCAGAGATGTTCGATCGGGTTCAAGTCCGGGCTCTGTCTGGGACACTCAAGGACATTCAGAGACTTGTCCCGAAGCCACTCCTGTGTTGTTTTGGCTCTGTGCTTAGGGTCGATGTCCTGTTGGAAGGTAAACCTTTTCCCCAGTCTGAGCGCCTGAGCGCTCTGGAGCAGGTTTTCATCAAGGATCTCTCTGTACTTTGCTCCGTTCATCTTTCCCTCGATCCTGACAAGTCTCCCAGTCCCTGCCGCTGAAAAACATCCCCAAAGCATGATGCTGCCACCACCATGCTCCACCGTAGGGATGGTTCCAGGTTTCCTCCAGACGTGAAGCTTGGCATTCAATCTTGGTTTATCAGACCGGAAAATCTTGTTTCTCATGGTATGAGAGTCTTTAGGTGCCTTTTCGCAAACTTCAAGAGGGCTGTCATGTGCCTTTTACTGAGGAGTGGCTTCTGTCTGGCCACTCTAACATAAAGGTCTGATTTGTGGAGTGCTGCGGAGATGGTTGTCCTTCTGGAAGGTTCTCCCATCTCCACAGAGTAACTTTGGAGCTCTGTCAGAGTGACCATCGGATTCTTAGTCACTTCCCTGACCATGGCCCTTCTCCCCTGATTGCTCAGTTTTGACAGGAAGCCACTAGAAGAGTCTTGGTGGTTCCAAACTTCTTCCATTTAAGATTGATGGAGACCATTGTGTTCTTCGGGACCTTCCATGCTGCAGACATTTTTTGGTACCCTTCCCCAGATCTGTGCCTCGACACAATCCTGTATCGGAGTTCTATGGACCTCATGGCTTGGTTTTGCTCTGACATTTAATCCATTTTAGAATAAGGATGTAACATAACAAAATGTGTAAAAAGTAAAGGGGTCTGAATACTTTTCAGAATGTTTTTCCAACAGTCTTGAAGGAGTTCCCACATATGCTGAGCACTTGTTGGCTGCTTTTCCTTCACTCTGCGGTCCAACTCATCCCAAACCATCTCAATTTGGTTAAGGTCAGGGTATTGTGGAGGCCAGGTCATCTGATGCAGTGCTCCATGACTCATCTTCTCCTCCTGGAGGTGTGTTGGGTCATTGTCCTGTTGAAAAACAAAGGATAGTACCACTAAGCGCAAACCAGATGGGATGGAGTATCGCTGCAGAATGCTGTGGTAGCCATGCTGGTTAAGTGTGCCTTGAATTCTAAATAATTCCCTGACAGTGTCACCAGCAAAGCACCATTACACCACCTTCTCCATGCTTCACGGTGAGAACTACACATKCGGAGATCATCCGTTCAACTACTCTGCGTCTCGCATTTACATGGCGGATGGAACCAAAAATCTCAAATTTGCACTCATCAGACCAAAGGACAGATTTCCACCGGTCTAATGTTAATTTCTCATGTTTCTTGGCCCAAGCAAGTCTCCCCTTTTTATTGGTGTCCTTTAGAAGTGGTTTCTTTGCAGCAATTCGACCATGAAGGCCCAATTCACACATTCTCCTCTGAACAGTTGATTTTGAGATGTGTCTGTTACTTTTTTCCGAGGCTGGTAATTCTTATGAACGTATCCTCTGCAGCAGAGGTAAATCTGAGTCTACCTTTCCTGTGGTGTTCCTCATGACAGCCCGTTTCATCATAGTTCTTGATGGTTTTTTCGACTGCACTTGAAGAAACTTTGAAAGTTCTTGACATTTTCAGTATTGACTGACCTTCATGTCTTAAAGTAATGATGGACTGTTGTTTCTCTTTGCTTATTTGAGCTGTTCTTGCCATAGTATGGACTTGGTCTTTAACCAAATAGGGCTATCTCCTTGCTCGCTCACGCTTTTTCAGTTCCGTCCACAAAGTTTCTATAGGATTGAGGTCAGGGCTTTGTGATGGCCACTCCCAATACCTTGACTTTGTTGTCCTTAAGATATTTTGCCACAACTTTGGATGTATGCTTGGGGTCATTGTCCGTTTGAAAGACCCATTTGCGACCAAGCTTTAACTTCTTAACTGATGTCTTGAGATGTTGCTTCAATATATCCACATCATTTTCCTGCCTCATGATGTGTCACGCCCTGACCTTAGAGATCCTTTTATGTCTCTATTTTGGTTGGTCAGGGCGTGAGTTGGAGTGGGCATTCTATGTTTTGTTCTATGTTGTCTATTTCTATGTGTTTGGCCAGGTGTGGTTCTCAATCAGAGGCAGCTGTCTATCGTTGTCTCTGATTGAGAACCATACTTAGGTAGCCTTTTCCCACCTGTGTTTTGTGGGTAGTTGTTTTCTGTTTCGTGTGAGTGCCTGACAGAACTGTTTTGTTCCAATTTTGTTTTTTGTTTCAGTGTTCAGGCTATATTAAAACATCATGAACACGTTCCACGCTGCGCTTTGGTCTACTCCTTCTTCCTCAGACGAACATCGTTACATGATGTGGATATAGATATTTTTGTACCTGTTTCCTCCAGCATATTCACAAGGTCCTTTGCTGTTGTTCTRGGATTGATTTGCACTTTTTGCACCAAGTACGTTAATCTTTAGGAGACAGCACTGATTTTGAAGGTAGGCCTTGAAATACATCCACAGGTACACCTCCAATTGACTCAAATTATGTCAGTTAGCCTATCAGAGGCTTCTAAAGCCATGACATCATTTTCTGGAATTTTCCAAGCTGGTTAAAGGCACAGTCAACTTAGTGTATGTAAACTTCTGACCCACTGGAATTATGATGCAGTGAATTATAAGTGAAATAATCTGTCTGTAAACAATTATTGGAAAAATTACTTGTGTCATGGACAAAGTAGATGTCCTAACCGACTTGTTAAAACTATAGTTTGTTAACAAGAAATTTGTGGAGTGGTTGAATAACGAGTTTTAATGACTCCAACCTAAGTGTATGTAAACTTCCGACTTCAACTGTAAGTGTCTTATACCGGCTGAAAGCTTAAATTCTTGTTAATATAACTGCACTGTCCAATTTACAGTAGCTATTACTGCGAATAAATGCCATGCTATTGTTTGAGGAGAGCTCAAAACAACAACTTTTTTTCACCCCGACAGGTTTGATAAATTCACCTCTGAAGGTGAAATGTGTACTTACATTCTGAAATCTTGCTCTAATTTATCATCCCAAGGGTCCCAGAGATAACATGAAGTGTCGTTTTGTTAGTTAAAATCATTTTTCATATTSTAAAAAGGTCCATATAGCATGCACAATTGATTTTGTATTTCCACTCGTTCAATTTGCAAAGAAAGGAATCGGTGAAAATCTAACCCTAAATGTTGTTTCAACCAGTCAAATCACATTCGTATTTATTCCTCAGAGATCCTAGAACGTAACCAGACTTCACTATATCATTAGAAGTGTAGTATATTCTACAGGACACCAAATTTAGTCCGAGAGCGACTTCTTCATGGCCCGCCGATGACACGGGCGGTCTTCACTTGATTGACAAATAAGCACCAATCGGGATCAAACAAAGCTAGCTAGATAGCCAAAGAGCTGGGCTTTACGGGAATATGCACAATTTTGCTGCTAACCTTGTGTGACAGCAAGCATTTTCCTTTTGGACAAAAATTGCAAGAATATGGAGAGTTATGAAGTTATTAAAACTGGGTGTTTTGCAAATGTTGAACTTACAATATGGCTACTAATACTGGAAAAGCTAAATCAAAGTCCAAATATACAGATTTGACGATATTCTTGCAGAAAAATGTAATGTAAATGTAAATGTACATTTGGGCAAATCGTGAAGGACACCTGGGTGACTTCACACTAAATGTCATGTTTCTTGCTCATACTTAGTTATCAGTCTGTTATCAGTCTGAAACTTTGCACATACACTGCTACCCTCTTGTGGACACCATCGAAATTACAACCAGAGTGATGGCTAGATTTGGGACCTTTCTGTTGCATTTCAAAGATGGTGGTAGAAAGAAATACAAAAAACGTTTTGTTCTTTGTATTTTCTTCTACCAGATCTATTGTGTTATTTTTTTCCTACATTAAATCCACATTTCCACAAACTTCAAAGTGTTTCCTTTCAAATGGTACCAAGAATATGCAAATCCTTGCTTCAGGGCCTGAGCTACAGACAGTTAGATTTGTGAATGTCATTTTAGGCAAAAATGTTTAAAAAAATCTATCCTTAAGGAGTTTTTATTAATAATTGAAATGGATTCCAGGTGACTACCTCATGAAGCTGGTTGAGAGAATGCCAAGAGTGTGGAAAGCTGTCATCAAGGCAAGGGTGGCTAATTTGAAGAATCTCAAGTATAAAATATATTTGTTTATTTGTCTAACACTTGTTTGGTTACTACATGATTCCATATGTGGTATTTCATCGGTTTGATGTCTTYACCATTATTCTACAATGTAGAAAATAGTAAAAATAAGGAAAAMCCCTTGAATGAGTAGGTGTGTCCTAACTTTTGACTGTTACTGGATTTTTTAAATAATTATTACATTTCCTTGTTTCAGGTCAACATCATTAGCAAATTAAAAATGCACTTTCAGTTCTCTACTCTTTTACAATGTGTCATAGTGTTTCCTGTAGTTAATATGCACACTGCATAATGCCCAGACAGGCAGTGCTGGTATATGTAAAAAGGAGGAAAAAGGGATATGTTGAGATGGACTGATAAGAGAGGGAGAGAGGGAAGGAGGGACAGATTGTCATCTGKCAGAGGTTGTCCCAGTGTTTAGATGTGGCCTCGGTGCAGAGACTGATAAGCAAGAGGAAATCTCAGATTAGCTGTAATCAGCACAGACTCGTTTATCTGGTCACACTTTGACCCATCCATTCAGAGAGAGAGAGAGCGCAAAACTCTGCCCTTCAATTCCCTAGGGCTAAGGGAGAAAGTGATGGAGAGGGAGAGGAACCAGAGTTCCAGCTCCAAAAATAACATATATTTCACCAATCCAATTAATTTAGAACTTGGTTTGGTCTCCAAAACTAAGTTAGAAGAGTTAAGCACCTTACAGGGATGGAAGTTGAGTCTATAAAATCATCAATGCGCCAAAAGCAGCTCTGAATCAAAATCAGCTCTGCACAGTACAGACAAGGTACAGGATCATCACAGACAGGCTGGACCACATAGCCTTTGAACATGTCACTGTGTATAGGGAGTGGGACCCCAAAACCAGCCAAGACTTAGGGGGTGTGAAAGGGAAAGCTCCCTGGCCATCTGTTTCCAGTTGGGTTTGATCTCTCAAACTGGTCTGGGCCCAACAATATGCCCTTTCAGTGACACACTCACTGGTCGCAGCTACATGCTTGCATTAAGCCAGCGTTGTGATCGGCCAATCAGAGGCATAAAATAATCCAGTTTACCTCAGTCTAAGGACTGGGCTCAGCACTCTGCTGTGTTGTAGGCAGGGGTCTGGTTTAGTTGAAACAGGACCATTTCTTAAGACAAATTAGATTTTAGTTGAAAGAAGGTATCATGTTCAGGAGAGTGGGGTAAGTTGAGCCAAAAGGGTAAACTGAGTCACCCTTGTGAAGGAAGAAACCACATGGAACAAGTGGTAAGCAAGTTAAGTCCAAAAAAAGGATTTTCACCCAGTCAAATGAATTGATTTTGTTAGAGGTTTCATGATACTTGTACACTACATGACCAAAGGCACTGATGTTGTGCGATTAGGCCTGGCTCTCAATCAGCGTTCCAATTCATCCCAAAGGTGTTTGATGAGGTTGAGTTAAGTTCTTTCACACTAATCTCGACAAACTATTTCTGTATGGACCTCGATTTGTGCACGGGGACATTGTCATGCTGAAACTGTTGCCACAAAGTTGGAAGCACAGAACTGTCTAGAATGTCATTGTATGATGTAGTGTTAAGATTTCCCTTCACTGGAACTAAGGAGCTTAGCCTGAACCATGAAAAACAGCCACAGACCGTTATTCCTCCTCCACCAAACTTTACAGTTGGCACTATGCATTGGTGCAGGTAGTGTTTTCCTGGCATCCGCCAAACCCAGATTCGTCCATCAGACTGCCAGATGGTGACTGCTTGTGTGCGGCTGCTCGGCAATGGAAACCCATTTCATGACAAACAATTATTGTGCTGACGTTGCTTCCAGAGGCAGTTTGGAACTTGGTAGTGAGTGCAACCGAGGACAGATTATTTTTTACGGGCTACGCGCTTCAGCACTCGGCGGTCCCATTCTGTGAGCTTGTGTGGCCTACCACTTCGCGGCTGAGCTGTTGTTGCTCCTAAACATTTCCACTTGACAATAACAGCACTTGAATTGTTGAATTAGTGGTTGTGGTAGTGTAGGCGGCTTAACTTACCATATCCCACGGCTCAACTTACCCCATATCCAGGGTAAATTGTGCCAAGACACCACTTCTTTTTGGACAAGCTATGTTTTCAAAACTGTTTACATGAATTCTGATTATTTCCAGGGATACCTAACATCCTGAAATATAGGTAGATATCTTTGTTAGAAAGAAGATTATATTTCCCTTGACGCAGTGATGCTGAATGTAAAATATAGCACAATTTACCTCACTCTCCCCTACCTATAAGAGAAATGGTTTTGCTTTGGATTGGTCTTGTGTTCTTTCTCCAACTTTATGGGCTGTTTAACACATATTTTTCCTACTGTGTGGAAGATTCACTGGGGATCTGGACTGGTGAGAGATGGTAATGGCATGTATTGACTGGAGAGTGTGTGTGTGGTCCGTGGGGAGTACTATAGAGTCCAGTACTCTGACATTTCTCTCCCTGCTGGACTATAACGGTAAACCCTGAAGGCACCCAGAAGAYACACACACACACTCACACACACTCACACACATGCACTCACACACACACACTGTTAGACCACCCATGTGTAACACTAAAATCAAACAGACCTACATATTGACAAAAACCACAATCACTCAACCCACAACACATTCTAGGCTCACAAAGCAAAGAAGCAGTGCGACACATACACACAACCACACTGCCACCCTCCCTTTGACAGACTTGATGAATGGCTTTCTGGATGGAGGGGGTAAACAAATATACATCAAAAACCATGATCTCTGGGTCAGGGGTTATAGGTCACGGTGAATGACAATGCCGCTCTGATCATCTGTGTTCAGGTCACGAGCTTAACATTCTGCACCAATCACAGCGCAGCAGAATCCGCATCACTGTCTCCCCTGAGCCAAATGTAATGGATTATCTGCCGTACTTAACATTATCGTTGCATATCATAAATACTTATTTAGTCAGAGTGGTGTGTCTTCCAGGTTCCCAGACGCTCTAGAGATGATGAAACCATCCATCAGGAAGGGAGATTATCCTGACATGTCTCCCCATAGAGGGAGCACTACTCTGGGGCCTGGTGCCAGGGAACTGTCCCTCAGTCCTCCTGGGTGTAGGCTAGGAGCCAGGGAGCTATCAGTTTGGTCAGTAGTGGATAAGAGGGCTATAGAACAGTCACCCCGTTCTAGAGATATGAAGGTTTTGGAGAGTTCCAAGAATACAGTGCATTCGGAAAGTATTCAGACCCCTTCACTTTTTCCAGATTTTGTAACATTATATCCTTATTCTAAAATGAATAAAAMATGTATAAATCCTCATCAATGCCCCATAATGACATTTATTACAAATACAAACTGAAATATCACATTTACATAAGTATTCAGACCCTTTACTCAGTACTTTGTTGAAGCACCTTTGGCAGCGATTACAGCCTTGAGTCTTCTTGGGTATGACGCTACAAGCTTGGCACACCTGTATTTGGGGAGTTTCTCCCGTTCTTCTCTGCAGATCCACTCAAGCTCTGTCAGGTTGGATGGGAAGCGTTGCTGCACAACTATTTTCAGGTTTTTCCAGAGATGTTCGATCGGGTTCAAGTCAGGCTGGGCCACTCAAGGACATTCAGAGACTTGTCCCGAAGACACTCTTGCTTTGTCTTGGCTGTGTGCTTAGGGTCATTGTCCTGCTGTAAGGTGAACCTTCTCCCCAGACTGAGGTCCTGAGCGTGCTGGAGCAGGTTTTCATCAAGGCTCTCTCTGTATTTTGCTCCGTTCATCTTTCCCTCAATCCTGACTAGTCTCCCAGTCCCTGCCGCTGAAAAACATCCCTACAGCATGATGTTGCCACCACCATGCTTCACCGTAGGTATGGTATTGGTCAGGTGATGAGTGGTGCCTCGTTTCCTCCACACGTGACGCTTGGCATTCAGGCTAAAGAGTTCAATCTTGGTTTCATCAGACCAGAGAATCTTGTTTCTCATGGTCTGAGAGTCCTTTAGGTGCCTTTTGGCAAACTCCAAGCAGGCTGTCATGTGCCTTTTACTGCGGGGTGGCTTCCGCCTGTTCCGCTCTACCTTAAAGTCCTGATTGGTAGAGTGCTGCATTGATGGTTGTCCTTCTGGAATTCTGGAAGTTTCTCCCATCTCCACAGAGGAACTCTGGAGCTATGTCAGAGTGACCATCGACACTTCTCCCCCGATTGCTTAGTTTGGCCGGGTGGCCAGCTCTAGGAAGAGTCTTGGTGGTTCCAAACTTTTTCCATTTAAGAATGATGGAGGCCACTTTATTCTTGGGGACCTTCAATGCTGAAGACATTTTTTGGTACCCTTCCCCAGATCTGTGCCTCGACACAATTCTGTCTCTGGCACACCTGTTCCTTCAACCTCATGGCTTGGTGTTTGCTCTGACATGCACTGTCAACTGTGGGACCTTATACTGTATAGACAGGTGTGTGCCTTTCCAAATCATGTCCAATCAATTGAATTTACCACAGGTTGACTCCAATGAAGTTGTAGAAACATCTCAAGGATGATCAATAGAAACAGGATACACCTGAGGTAAAATTCGAGTCTCATAGCAAAGGGTCTTATGTAAATATATACAGGTATTTCTGTTGTTTTTTAAAATAAATTTGCTACAATTTCTAAAAACCCTGTTTTTGCTTTGTCATTATAGGGCATTGTGTGTTGGTTGATGAGGGAAAAAAATATTTCATCAATTTTAGAATCAGGTTGTAAGTGGTCTGAATACTTTCCCAATGCACTGTAGATCCCTGAGGAGCTCCAGAGATTGTTTCAAAGTCCCCCTGGTACTGAATGTTACTGAGAGCACAGGTGGCACTATGAAATGGGTCATGTGGTATTGGGGAAGAAAGGGAGTAAAGGAGTAAAGGAGAGTAAAGGAGAGACAGAGTAACAAGGTGAGAGAGAGCGAGAGTGGGAGTGGGACAGAGGGACAAGGAGAATTCTTGGTCAGGGGAGGGTTGAGAGAAGAACACCAGAAAGAAGGTATAACTGGGACTGCTCTATTTCAGGCGAAACCACAATCCACAACTGTGTGTCTGGGAGTCAAAAACAATATCCTCTCAGTCTCAGGACAGTTAGAAAGGCTGTTCAAATTACATGTACTGTATAGTTAACCGTGTCTTTGTTTGGCTCAGTACATGAATCGAAACATGCCTTCTTGTACTACAACATGTGTTGTTTTTGACTATCAGTTGTTCATTCTGACTATGTATGTGAGGCAGTAGTAGCGTTGAGTCTGTTGAATACAAAGCTCCACCTAGTAAGCAGCTCCCTCCCATGCTGCTGTGTTTAAAGGCACCGGTCAGCGGTCACTGTACAGGTCAGTCTGCAATTAGGGTCTGCTTAGACTGATGCCCTCTGGGGTGTCTACAGGGCTCCTGAGCAACCCCCAGGGTCAAAAGTAAAATGTAACTAGGCTAGGTCCATGAGCCTGGGGGTTAGGCCCACTGATATAACCATGGCAACCCAGGTGGCTGATAGGTGGGGTGGCAGATACATTGTCTCATGAAATGTACGTAGTTATACACACAGCAGCCATTTTCCCTCAACACATCCAGACCCATCTACAGTCACTCTGCACCTGCACTAAGATACTATATATATTGGAGGTTTGGAGTGAAGCCAGGTGTGCTTTGTATCTATCAGCCAAACATGACTCGGCTCTCCTTCCTGTCCAGACTATAGCTGCACACACACACACACACACACACACATCCCTCTCTCCTCTCCTCCCCTACTCTGGAAGAGTACAGAGGATAGGCTGAGGTGAGGCGGACTGTAGAAATAGATTCTAGACTGGTCCCAGTGGAGAGACGCAGCCTACTGCTCCTCTCTCCTCACTCCGCTCTGATCCACTTCCACTCCCAGTGTCCACGCTCAGCTCAGCTCCAGAGAGGGATGAAACATTTATGAACCCCCCCTTCCTGCCTCTAAAGGATAGGCTGCCCGCTGGCTGTGGCTCCCCCACTACTGCCTCCTCTAGCTAGCAGAGCAGGGACCATGGAGACCATGCATGGAGGGTAGCGGACAGCTAAGTTAGTATCGCACAGTTATATCACCTTCACTGACTTTGTGGACATCTGAGTTACATCACACTATTTCCAAATCATCAAGATTTGACCCTCAATACAGGGGATTTGGTCAGGAGGAGAAAAAATATAGTGAAGAAAATGCGTTAAAATGTTTTAATCAAGAAGCCTGACACTATGATTTTCACGGTTGTAATATACTGAACACAAATATAAACAAACATGCAACAATTTCAAAGATTTTACTGAGTTACAGTTCATATAAGGAAATCAGTCAATTTAAATAAATTCTTTAGGCCCTAATCTACAGATGTCACATGACTGGGCAGGTGCGCAGCCATGGGTGGGCCTGGGAGGGAATAGGCCCAGCCACTGGGGAGCCAGGACCGCCCACTGGGGAGCCAGGCCCAGCCAATCAGAATTTGTTTTCCCCACAAAAGGGCTTTAACAACATTCTAAAGATTGATTCAATACATCGTTTGACATGTTTCTACTGACTGTTACTGTTATGCTGGTGAATGAGGACCCAAAAGCGACGTAATAGAAACAGAGTCTTTATTCCAGTATTAAACAAATAATGACTCTCCTGGATATTATCAAAGGTAAATCCAAAACAGGAAACTGAAATCCTCTCGTCAATAGAGAGGAACGACTGGAGACGCGACCACAGACTGCAGGTCGCTTCAGGAAGGCACAGGCCGTAGCTGACATAGACACCTGCTCACACGCAGCATCTGAAGAAGGCAAAAACACGACAGGGCGGAACAAGGACACAGGACAGCAAACATCAAACAAGAATCCGACAAGGACAGAAGCGGAAAACAGAGGGAGAAATAGGGACTCTAATCAGAGGGCAAAATAGGGACAGGTGTGAAGAGTAAATGAGGTCTTAGGAGAATGAGAAACAGCTGGGAGCAGGAACGGAACGATAGAGAGAGAGAGCGAGAGAGGGAGAGAGGAAGGGGGAGAGGAGGGATAGAAAGAGGGAAAGACCTAATAAGACCAGCAGAGGGAAGCACAGGGACAAGACATGAATAATCAATGACAAAACATGACAGTACCCCCACTCACCGAGCGCCTCCTGGCGCACTCGAGGAGAACCCTGGCGGCAACGAAGGAAATCATCAATCAACGCACGGTCCAGCACGTCCCGAGATGGAACCCAACTCCTTCCTCAGGACCGTAACCCTCCCAATCCACTAAGTACTGGTGACCACGTCCCGAGAACGCATGTCCAAGATCTTCCGTACCTTGAAAATAGGTGCGCCCTCGACAAGACGGGGGGGGGGGGGAAGGAAGACGAATGGGGGCGCGAAGAAAAGGCTTGACACAGGAGACATGGAAGACAGGGTGGACGCGACGAAGATGTCGCGGAAGAAGCAGTCGCACAGCGACAGGATTGACGACCTGAGAGACACGGAACGGACCAATGAACCGCGAGTCAACTTGCGAGAAGCTGTCGTAAGGGAAGGTTACGAGTGGAAAGCCACACTCTCTGACGCGACAATACTAGGACTCTTAATCCTACGTTTATTGGCGGCTCTCACAGTCTTCCCGCAGACGAAGGCAGACCGGTAATAAAGTCTAAGGCGATGTGAGACATGGTCGAGAAGGAATGGGAAGCGGTCTGAGACGACCGGCAGGGGAGAGACCCTGATTAGTCTGCGCGCAGTCCGAACAAGCAGCCACGAAACGGCGCGTGTCACGCTCCTGAGTAGGCCACAAAACCGCTGGCGAATAAGAGCAAGCGTACCCGAACGCCGGGGTGGCCAGCTAACTTGGCAGAGTGAGCCCACTGAAGAACAGCCGACGAGTAGAGACAGGAACGACAGAAGGTTACCAGGACAAGCGCGCGGCGACGCAGTGTGGTGAGTGCTTGCTTTACCTGTCTCTCAATTCCCCAGACAGTCAACCCGACAACACGCCCTTCAGGGAGAATCCCTCGGGGTCGGTAGAGCCACAGAAGAACTAAAGAGACGAGATAACGCGTCAGGCTTGGTGTTCTTATTTCCCGGGCGATAAGAAATCACGAACTCGAAACGAGCGAAAAACAACGCCAACGAGCTTGACGTGCATTAAGTCGTTTGGCAGAACGGATGTACTCAAGGTTCTTGGTCAGTCCAAACGACAAAAGGGACGGTCGCCCCCCCAACCACTGTCGCCATTCGCCTATGGTAAGCGGATGGCGAGCAGTTCGCGGTTACCCACATCATAGTTGCGTTCGATGGCGACAGGCGATGAGAAAGTAAGCGCAAGGATGGACCTTATCGTCAGAATGGAAGCGCTGAGACAGAATGGCTCCCACGCCCACCTCTGAAGCGTCAACCTCGACAATGAATTGTTTAGTGACGTCAGGAGTAACAAGGATAGGGCGGAAGTAAAACGCTTCTTGAGGGATCAAAAGCTCCCTGGGCGGAACCGGACCACTTAAAGCAAGTCTTGACAGAAGTCAGAGCTGTGAGAGGGCAGCCACTTGACCGAAATTACGAATGAAACGCCGATAGAAATTAGCGAAACCGAGAAAGCGCTGCAACTCGACACGTGACTTAGGAACGGGCCAATCGCTGACAGCCTGGACCTTAGCGGATCCATCTGAATGCCCTCAGCGGAAATAACAGAACCGAGAAATGTGACAGAGGGGACATGAAAGGCGCACTTCTCAGCCTTCACGTAGAGAACATTCTCTAAAAGGGCTGGAGTACACGTCGAACGTGCTGAACATGAATCTCGAGTGACGGTGAAAAATCAGGATATCGTCAAGGTAAACGAAAACAAAGATTCAGCATGTCTCTCAGTACATCATTAACTAATGCCTGAAAGACAGCTGGAGCATTAGCGAGACCGAACGGCAGAACCCGGTATTCGAAATGCCCTAACGGAGTGTTAAACGCCGTTTTCCACTCGTCCCCTCTCTGATGCGAACGAGTGGTAAGCGTTACGTAGGTCAACTTAGTAAAAAACCTGGCTCCCTGCAGAATCTCGAAGGCTGACGACATAAGGGGAGCGGATAACGATTCTTAACCGTAATGTCATTCAGCCCTCGATAATCCACGCAGGGCGCAGAGTACCGTCCTTCTTCTTAACAAAAAAAACCCCGCTCCGGCGGGAGAGGAAGAAGGCACCACGACCGGCGTCGAGAGAAACAGACAGATAATCCTCGAGAGCCTTACGTTCGGGAGCCGACAGAGAGTATAGTCTACCCGAGGGAGTGGTCCCCGGAAGGAGATCAATACAACAATCATACGACCGGTGAGGAGGAAGGGAGCTGGCTCTGGACCGACTGAAGACCGTGCGTAGATCATGATATTCTCGGCACTCCTGTCAAATCACAGGTTCCTCCTGAGTAGAGGGACAGAAGAAACAGGAGGATAGCAGATATTAAAACACTTCACATGACAAGAACGTTCCAGGATAGGATGTTACTAGACCAATTAATAGAAGGATTATGACATACTAGCCAGGGATGACCAAAACAACAGGTGTAAAAGGTGAACGAAAAATCAAAAAGGAAATGGTCTCACTGTGGTTACCAGATACTGTGAGGGTTAAAGGTAGTGTCTCACATCTGATACTGGGGAGAAGACTACCATCTAAGGCGAACATGGCGTGGGCTTCCCTAACTGTCTGAGAGAATGTCATGTTTCCGAGCCCATGCTTCGTCCATAAAACAACCCTCAGCCCAAGAGTCTATCAAGGCACTGCAGGAAGCAGCCGAACCGCGTCAGCGTAGATGGACCGACAGGTAGTACCGGATCTTGATGGAGAGACCTGAGTAGTAGCGCTCACCAGTAGCCCTCCGCTTACTGATGAGCTCTGCTTTTACTGGACATGACATGACAAAATGTCCAGCAGAACCGCAATAGAGGCAAAGGCGGTTGGTGATTCTCCGTTCCTCTCCTTAGTCGAGATGCGAATACCTCCAGCTGCATGGGCTCAGTCTCTGAGCCGGTGGGAGGAGATGGTTGAGATGCGGAGGGGGAAACACCGTTAACGCGAGCTCTCTTCCACGAGCTCGGTGACGAAGATCTACCGCGTCGTTCTATGCGGATGGCGAGTGCAATCAAAGAGTCCACGCTGGAAGGAACCTCCCGGGAGAGATCTCATCCTTAACCTCAGCGTGGAGTCCCTCCAGAAAACGAGCGAGCAACGCCGGCTCGTTCCAGTCACTGGTGCAGCAAGAGTGCGAAACTCTATGAGTAATCCGTTATGGATCGCACCTTGAATAGGGAGCCAGGGCCCTGGAAGCCTCCTTCCCAAAAACTGAACGATCAAAAAACCCGTATCATCTCCTCTTAAAGTTCTGATAACGTTAGAACACTCAGCCCTTGCCTCCCAGATAGCTGTGCCCCACTCCGAGCCCGACCAGTAAGGAGTGATATGACGTAAGCGATCCGAGCTCTCTCTCTGAGTATGTGTTGGGCTGGAGAGAGAACACAATTCACACTGGGTGGAAAGGAGCGACACTCAGTGGGCTGCCCAGAGTAACATGGTGGTTATTAACCCTAGGTTCCGGAGACTCGGAAGACCAGGAAGTAGCTGGTGGCACGAGACGAATACTCTGAAACTGTCCTGACAGGTCGGAGACCTGAGCGGCCAGGGTCTCAACGGCATGACGAGCAGCAGACAATTCCTGCTCGAGTCTGCCGAGCATTGCTCCCTGGAACTTGACGCAGTGTTGAGAGAATCCGTAGTCGCTGGGTCCATCTTGGTCGGATTCTTCTGTTATGCTGGTGAATGAGGACCCAAAAGCGACGTAATAGAAACAGAGTCTTTATTCCAGTATTAAACAAATAATGACTCTCCTGGATATTATCAAAGGTAAATCCAAAACAGGAAACTGAAATCCTCTCGTCAATAGAGAGGAACGACTGGAGACGCGACACAGACTGCAGGTCGCTTCAGGAAGGCACAGGCCGTAGCTGACATAGACACTGCTCACACGCAGCATCTGAAGAAGGCAAAAACACGACAGGGCGGAACAAGGACACAGGACAGCAAACATCAACAAGAATCCGACAAGGACAGAAGCGGAAAACAGAGGGAGAAATAGGGACTCTAATCAGAGGCAAAATAGGGGACAGGTGTGAAAAGGTAAATGAGGTCGTTAGGAGAATGAGAAACAGCTGGGAGCAGGAACGGAACGATAGAGAGAGAGAGCGAGAGAGGGAGAGAGGAAGGGGGAGAGAGAGGGATAGAAAGAGGGAAAGAACCTAATAAGACCAGCAGAGGGAAGCACAGGGACAAGACATGATAATCAATGACAAAACATGACAGTTACGGAACTTTTGGACATTTCGTCATGTTTTAGTGAACGTGCTTTGTGACTTTGGAATTGTTTACCAAACGCGCTAACCAAAGTAGCTAATTGGACATAAATAACGAACATTATCAAACAAATCAAGCATTTATTGATTTGACTCCAACATGGCGGCTAATTTGACTCTTGTTCTGAGCTCCGTCTCAGAATATTGCATGGTTTGCTTTTTCCGTAAAGTTTTTTTGAAATCTGACACAGCGGTTGCATTAAGGAGAGGTATATCTATAATTCCATGTGTATAACATGTATTATCATCGACATTTATGATGAGTATTTCTGTTGAAACGATGTGGCTATGCACTATCAGTGGATGTTTCTGGAACTAGTGAATGTAACGCGCCAATGTAAACTCAGATTTCTTTATATAAATATGAACTTTATCAAACAAAACATGCATGTATTGTGTAACATGAAGTCCTATGAGTGTCATCTGATGAAGATCATCAAAGGTTAGTGATTCATTTTAGCTATATTTCTGCTTTTTGTGACTGCTATCTTTCGCTGGAAAAATGGCTGTGCTTATTGTGGTTTGGTGTGACCTAACTTAATCGTTTGTAGTGCTTTCGCTGAAAGCATATTTGAAATCGGACACTTTGGTGGGATTAACAACAAGATTACCTTTAAAGTGGTATAAGAAACATCCTCAGTATGTCTGAGGAATTTTAATTATGAGATTTCTGTTGTTTTGAATTTGGCGCCCTGCACTTTCACTGGCTGTTGTCATATCATATCATTACCGGGATTGGCCCAGCCAATCAGAATTTGTTTTCCCCACAAAAGGGCTTTAATACAGACAGACACGCTCTCTCAAAACTTGAGACATCTGTGGCATTGGGTTGTGTGACAAAACTTAGAGTGGCCCTTTATTGTCCCCAGCATGAGGTGCATCTGTGTAATGATCATGTTGTTTAATGAGCTTCTTGATATGCCACACCTGTCAGGTGGATGGACTATCTTGGCAAAGGAGAAATACTTACTAACAGGGATGTAAAGAAATTTTTGCACGAAATTGGAGAGAAATAAGCTTTTTGTGCGAATGGAACATTTCTGGGATCTTTTATTTCAGCTGATGAAACATGGGACCAACACTTTACATGTTGCGTTTATATTTTTGTTCAGTATATGTATTAGTTTTTATTTTATTTTATTGTTCCCTTCACACTTAAGCTTAGAGCTTAAGTATTTACTGTACACTGCATGTGACTTAATAAAAACGTAATCTAATTGTGTAGTGGTTGTTTTCAATGTGTTTTATGTCATGCGATCTTGATGATAGCTGCTGTCAGACTTGTGTGTGTGTGTCTGCATGTTCAATATGGCCTCAGTATGACCCGATTGGACATGGAGTCATAGAGACAGACCCAGACATAATCATTCTCTCTCTCTCTGTCTCTCTCTCTCTCTCTCTCTCTCTCTCTCTCTCTCTCTCTCTCTCTCTCTCTCTCTCACTCTCACTCCCTCTCTCACTCTCTCTCTCACACTCACACTCACACTCACACTCACACTCACACTCACACTCACACTCACACTCACACTCACACTCACACTCACACACACACTCACACACACACTGAATATAAGCAGTTCAACATTCTCTTTGACATTCTCAATCATAGCTATGGGATGTTCTCTTGATAAGTGAGTAAATTGAACCACTTTCCTGTCCTGCTAAGCATTGAAAATGTAACAAGTACTTTTGGGTGTCAGGGAAAATGTATGAAGTAAAAAGTAGATTATTTTCTTTAGGAATGTAGTGAAGTAAAAGTAGTCAAAAATATAAATAGTAAAGTATAGATACCTAAAAAAACTACTTAAGTAGTACTTTCAAGTATTTTTACTTAAGTACTTTACACCACTGGTAACAATGTAATTCAGACCAAAAGAATCACAATTTATTAAAATGCCCCTTCAATCATACTTTCCTATACATTCCGTATTCAACCATCCACACTTTTTCCCTGAACTTKGGTGTTGAATACATGCAAGGCCGCAAAGCTCTCGGGTCCCTTATAGTTAAGAGTTCCTTTGGTCCATTCCAATTAGGTGTTGCTATGGCTAAGCCAGCACTGGAATGCATTGCTTAGGTTTAGGTGATGGGGACAAGAACAGTTCCATTTTGCATTGATATCTTAATCAAGCTGCAAATGCTACTACCACTGCCATTAAATCCCTCAAGTACAAGAGAAGGGAAGAGGGAACCCCTTTCCTTGAAGAAACAAGTGCCACAAAAGGCAATGGATTGCCATTTCCCTGACACCTTAAATGCCTAGCCATAACCCCTTTGAGACCCCTGCTCATTTGGAGAGTGGAGGAGTACCCCCAACTTAATGACAGCACCGCACACGTTACAATAGCTCTCAAGGGGTTAACGCAAGTCGCGCACAGACGCCCATGGTGCAGACAAACTCAGTGATACCACATTATTATTGCGCACAGACCATGATAATTTATTCGTTTCACTCCATGTCAGGTTAAAATACATAAACAGACGCAGGTTTTGAGCTTTACTCAATTACAGCCCCTCATCGACAAAATAATGTAACAAACTTATTTATCACATAGTGCGTAAAGTGGACTCTCTGATGAGCATTTGCGTTGAGAGCGTGTCTGGTGAGAGGCGGGTCGCTTAGAACGCTTCCCTTTGCTGGCTGCTGCTCTGCTCTCTTGCTCCTCCAGAGAAAGGCGGGGTTGTAGCGAAGTCTGTTCAGAGGTAGAAACAAACCCACGCTGTCAAGCCCGGAACAGAGAGAGTGGTGGACCCGGAACAGACTAATATCTGAGACAATTATGCACGGAGTCTAGATACAGGAGTGACTGAGTCCTTCAAGTTTATGACAAACAGTTTTATAACTTATGAAAATACAGTGCTACAATAATTTTGAATGTAAATATTCGTTTGTTACAGAGGTGAATTGCAAAACTTCCCAAACTCAAAGATCTATCGAAATTCAAAAGGACATTTCCAAGGAAACATGAAGGAATTATCATATTTCTGCCAGAGGATGATTCGGTTTGCTCTTCTTCTAACAACAGTCTCAGCTACCAAGATGAACGTACCACGACTCAGACTTTCATACAAAG
Organism: Salvelinus sp. IW2-2015; assembly: GCF_002910315.2. Taxonomy (NCBI): domain Eukaryota; kingdom Metazoa; phylum Chordata; class Actinopteri; order Salmoniformes; family Salmonidae; genus Salvelinus; species Salvelinus sp. IW2-2015. The sequence continues at coordinate 13,419,109 of NC_036857.1, read as the reverse complement.
GTAAAAATACATTCAACTACATTAATTTGATCACATTTATTTTTCTGGTCAGCTATATTGATAACCTTTTTATTTTCAAATGTTTTATTATTTCAACAACGTCTAAGACCCCGATGGGGAGGAACGTTTTTGACCGATCTAGGCTTACAACTGGGGAATAATTTAATTATTCTATTGCCTAATAGGCTATTCATTTTCAACTATGTGTCATCATTTGAAAATAGGTTTTGACAGAATGCGCACAAGGTGTTTGAACATGATCTGTCAAAATTGTTTGAACAAGTGCATTACTTTTTCCAGGGCGTGTATGTGAATTTTAGCCTATTGCTTTTTATCCATTATTAGGGTACCCACTCCCATGTAAGCACCTCAAAGTTGAAGAATGTATGCTAGTGTGTGTTTGTGTTTGTGTTCGCCTGTGTGTTCGACAAGACACATCACAGACGCCAGGGCTCTCCACAGAGCAGAGATTCGCGACCATTCAAAGCGCGTGAGCCCAATTGTGGGCAACAGTGTGAATTTAAGAGGTCTCTGAATTTCTTAAAAACACTCAGAAGCTAAATTTGTAGCTATAATATACCTATAGAATATTGTATTTTTTTGTATCTAGGCCTATTACATTTTTTCAATGTTCTCAAAAATCCTACACATGAACTGAACTCATGAACTGAACATTAGAACATACTGTATTTCTTATTGTCCAATAAATTATGTCGATTACATTTAATTCAATAGTACATAGAATATAATTTCATTAACACCAATATATTTAATTGCCTTTATCCCATTGTCTGAATTGTGCAAGCATAGGCCTATAATACTACAGTATTATTTGCAACACACCTTTAATGCACAGGCCTGTTTTATAACATATTTTAATTCCTCAGTGTTATAACCTACATCCCACGCACAGGCTTCTTGGAGGGTCTTGTCAAGGTGGGAAATGATTGTTTAAATATGGTTGATTGTGGTCTACTGTAGGCAGCGAGCGGTTAGTCGAAGCCCCACATTTAGTTAGTTGGTTTTAACGTGGATACATCGCCGACCTTTCTCCCTGAAGGGATTTTTAGCGTATTTTCACCTCCTTGCGGTCTGGCACACTGTGGCGCGCGAGACGTTTATTCCATTCCTGCGCCGCAATTAAGTTTTATAGAGCGAGCGGACACTGCTGTTCGAGACGGAAACCTCTAGGCTCTGTCTTCGCACACTCAACTATGACAATATATGGATTCATAATGTATTGTCTAACCACTTACATTCAACTGCTGTTTTATCTGCGACTCATAGACTGGAGTGGGATAAATCAATCTCACAAGGTTAGATATTTGGAACCGATTATGGTTGTACATGCCTTGAACGTGTGATACCCCTGAGTAGCTTTGTCATCTCAGGCTGCCTATATATGTATATGCTTCATTTGGCTGGAACATAGAGTTGTAATTTCCTGGTCAGTGTTCACAAACATGGCCCTTCTCCAGTCCCAGTGGGTCTGCAAGCATTAGTGATACAAATCAAAAGGGATTTCCCCCTGTTGGACTAGATGTTTTCAATAGAAAATAATTATGGTCATATTTTCTTTATCCTGTTGCTGAAAAAATGGCACATCTGACTGACCTGTAAAATTTAGCTGGTATTGACTCAAATCTTGACCTAAGTTTCCCCTAGTCAGATCCCACTATAAAGCCCTGAGATATCATCCTTCCCTTTTAGAGGCAATCTAGAAAAAGGAAAAAGTGTAATTATCTCATTTAATCAATTAGTATGGGTATTTAAAGCAGGAAGGGGCACCAAGCAGCACCCCTTCCTCTGAATCACCACTACCTCTCCTTCCCTCCATCTGTTACAACCCTCCTCCCATCTACTCCTTCACTCAAAGATAATCATCAGACTGTTAAGACTCCAAGTCCCAGGTCCCCCTAACCCTCCCCTTTACTCCTTCCCCCCTTCACTTCCCCATACCCCCCTCCCCTCCCTCTCACCCTCTTCGCCCCCTGGTGGTATTGGTTGATGTTGGTATCTGGTGGTGCCCCTGCCTCCTGCTCTGTGTGATTAGTCTGGGTGTCAGGCTGGATGGATGGTTGGTGTCGGAGCAGGCAGTGTTTGTGATGTGAAGTGGGGAGCCCCTGGTGGTGGGCTCTTAAAGTGGGTCTGGGTCCCCGGGGATGGGGGTCTGGGGCCGGGTGTGTACTAGGGGTCTCAGGGGGTGTCATTGTAGCCCCAGGTCTGTTCTGTTCTGTGTGTGCTGGTGAGTGTTTGTAGATGGAGACCCCCAGCCCCCTGGCCCTCTGTCTCCTCACCTCCCACCATGTCCTCCCTTCTCCCCATCCTCCCCCTCCTCTGCCCCATCAGGCATATGTAGACCTTAGCTGGGTAAATAAGCCTGGACACGCTCCCATGCACTGACGCAAACAGTCACACACACACGCGCACGCACACGCACACACACACACACACACACACGCACACACACACACACACACACACACACACACACACACCTCTCTCTTGCTCACATGTACACAAGCATAAATACACACATAAACACAGGGCTCCTCATCATCACCCATTTTGAAAGGATTCAATTTGTTTCCAGAGTACTGCAGATGGAGAGGCTGTTTGTTTTAATTAATTAATGCGTTTGTTTTTCCAGTGTTTTCCAGATGTTGTTCGAGTGGGGATTTAGAAGGAGCTGAATAATCTGTCATTGTCTGGAGATCCAGAGGCTGGAATGTTGGGTGTTTCCATCCCTCTCTCTCTAGTTCCCAGGCTTCTGCAAAAATCTAGAAACAGAAAGCAGAAAAAGGGGTCTCAGAAACCAATCCAGTTGGCTCATCACACCAATTAACAGCATACTGTACAGCTCTGAGAGTGAAATACGGAGTAAAACGTTTTGGTGTATGACAGAGATTGACAGAATTGGAGTGGACTAGCTCCTGCTGGCATTACCTCTCAGCTCAACTCCAGGAGTGTGTTTAGAGTGTGTGTCCATGAAAAGGGTCATTATGGAGTCACTTTAGGAAAGCAGAAGCTCAAGAAAGTCTGAGGAGATGTTCTAATTAAGCAATAAAGCCCAAAGGGATGTGGTATATGGCCAATATACCACAGCTAATGGCTGTCCTTAGGCCCAGAGGTGCCTTATTGCTATTTTAAACTGGTTACCAACTGTCACGACTTCTGCTGAAGTCGATGCCTCTCCTTGTTCGGGCAGTGCTCGGCAGTCGACGTCGCCGGTCTTCTAGCCATCGCCGGTCTTCTAGCCATCGCCGATCCATTTTTAATTTTCCATTTGTTTTCCCACACACCTGGTTCTCATTTCCATCATTATGTGTTGTGTATTTAACTCTCTGTTTCCCACATGTCTTTGTGTGGTATTGTTTATTCTATTTCATGTTATGCGCATGTTAGTCTGTTGCGCTGGGTTATGTTAACCCGTATTGTTATTTCGTGTTCACTTTGCCGTGTGCTTTTGGTTCGCCTAAATAAAAGGCTCCGTTGGCTACCCAATATCTGCTCTCCTGCACCTGACTCTCTTACAGCCATTTACGCATACCTGACACCAACATAATTAAAACAGTAAAAATATGTTTTATCATACTCTTGCTATACGGTCTGATATAGAACTCGAACCACCCAGTTTATAATATAGTCTACCATTGAGTGGTGGATTGTTCTAGAATGTCCATCAACAATGTCTGTGTGTTCCAGTATCTCACAAAACAAGATGGCTGCCTTGCTGCTGGTATGCAGGGATGGTGACAGTAGCAGGTAGCTATCTGCTTGACGCCCGACACCTCAGAGCTGTCATCTTTTCTCTTATCACACCCTGTGGCGCTCTCACACGTGTGTGTTTGGTGTCTGAGCCCTGATAAAGTGTCACCTTGTCGTCACCATGTCTGCCACCTCCGCCGYAGCACTCTGAAGTTACAGCTCCCAGACGACAATACCGTCAGATCACACAGCACCGACAGAGGAGTGGAGAGAGGGAGAGGAACACAGGAGATGTGTGAGAGAAGAGAGGGGGAGACTGGGAAAATAAAAGAGAGAAAGAAAGAGCCTGAGAAAAAGTTCCACTTGCCAGACCGATGGATACTCTCCGGACTCTGGCAAACCTGTTGTGTTTTTCTTTATGCCTATAAAGGAAATTAAAATGAAGTGAGGTTGAAGAAAACATATTTCTTGGCAGGACAGATCATTTGACGTGGAACCAGAGGGTTTTTGTAATGCCTCATCAAGTCAGTGAAAGCAGGTGGGGTTATGAACTCTACGCAACCTAGATACAACCTCTCCTCAGACCCCCTCTACTCCCAGCACCCCCAGTATCTCCCAGTCCTAGTAAGGGCATGTTAGTGTGACTGGGAAGTAATGATTACATAGCCATGGCTGGAGCTCCGTCATGAGAGACCTGTGGCTTCTTCCAGTCCAGCGGTGGCTATCACTGGGAGTTATACACTGCCTCTAATTAGGTAACATGCCTTTCTCCCACCGTTTCCCTTGCGCACGCACACACACACACACACACACACACACACACACACACACACACACACACACACACACACACACACACACACACACACACACACACACACACACACACACACACACACACACACACACACACACACACACACACACACACACACACACACACACACACACACACACACACACTCTCTCTGATAGACTCATCTCTTGGTCTGTTTCTTTAACCTCTTTGTAGATCATTGTCTGTGGAACCATTAGGGTCCAGCTGAGCCGCAGCATTTAACAAACTAAAGCAGCAGCATAGAGAACAGCTGGGTCAGTGTGGCAGGCCTCTATAGGCCTGGCTCTATAGGACAACTGTGTCTGTGTCTGTGTTAAGGGACGACTGTGTCTGTGTTAAGGGAATGTTAGGGAAAAGAGAGGGATTGATGAATGCGTGAATGGAGAGGATGGTGGTATAGCGATGGAAGGAGGATAAAAGGAGGACTAGCAATGTGGGTGTGTGTTGGTGTGTGAGAGGGAGACAGTGTCTGTGCAAGTCTGTTTGTCTATATACACACTATACATTACAGCATAAGCCTCTGTGTGTCATCTGTATTTTTGATTGTTTGTGTGTGTGTGCGTGTGTACTGTATATATGTATAAATCAGTGATGTGTATAAACGCTGGATTACTGAGGACACTGTATTGAAACCAACATGCAGCCATCTTGTTGGTGCTCCTCAATTGTAAAAAAGAGTTTGGAAGCTATAGGAAAGCATTAATTAATGTCTACATTCGTTTTTGAAACATTTATTATATTACAGAAACCTTAATGAGAACTTTTAAATGAAATGATGTGAGCTAAACATAAAAAAAACATTTTCCTAAAAGTATTGTTTTTTTAGAGACTACTAATGTTACTGTCCCCTAACCTTAACCACACTGTTAACCTTATGCCTAACCCTAATCTTTTTTGTTTTTGACTTTGTGGCTCTGGTAACTAGTGGAAACCCCTAATTCTATGCTTTACAGATGTAGACTGATTGTAGCTTCAGATTGGAGTAGATTTAGGCTGGTGACGCCATTACGGTTTGTTGCTCCTAGTTCACTGTATTAGTCAGACTCAGACATGAGTTAGCTACCACCATAGCTGAATCCATTATTTAGATTTGCCCTAGAAAATACAGAATATACTTGTATGAGCTACGAACTAATTTGCAAATCCGACTTGTAGTCTAACGTTAGCCATCCTGTAGCTAGCTAGCCTGCCTCACTACTATTATCAAATGATAACGTTACATAACCAACAGTATCTCTTTTCTATCAAATATATGTTCAAACTAGTTTTCACTGGGATCACTTTTGCATTTGGAAACACAGAATCCCACTCATTACTCCATATGCTAATTACGTCACTTTTGTTTTGAGTCGACCTCGCTGTGAGCTTTGAATGGGGACCCTCGCTCATGCCCCTTAGGCAGCCGGTTCCAAAACGAAAGCAAGTAGTAAACGCCTACCCAGGTGCCAGGGCCAGATTAATCGATGAAGGGAACCGAAGAGGGAGGAGGGGCAATTTGCACGTGGAGCTTGGCAAAGGGGGTATGATTTCTTGACATCACTGAGGATCCAAACTCTGTTTTGGATGAGACTGACTTTATGACAAAACGTATTCTATTTACACTTTGTAGTTAATTTTGACACTAGAATAACTGTTTCTGACTCGTATCGATGCCACATAGGCCTTTTTAAAGGGATTAGTTCCTGTTTAGGTGCAACTCATTCTTTAAAGGTGATGGATGCCAGGGATTTGATGCCGGCTCTCGGTTTCTTCATAAAAGGCTCTATCTCTCCTAGTCTTGGGTAAACAGCTCAGACCTCTGCATATTTCATTGGAGAGAAAGAGAGAGCCAAAGGTCCTGCTTGGCCCGTAGCGCARGCAAAGAAAGGAGGGAGAAAATTTGAGAAAAATAGGTCTGGAGTTTGAGGAGGAGGGAGGAGTATTTACTTTAGGCTTTGAACCTACAGCAATCCCTGCTTTCACTGCTACTCTATGAGGAGTGAGTGGGTTTTGTATATTTTCTGACTGCTGGTGGGGTTGGCCCTGGCTAGTTGACCCGGTGAGAGAGTTAGTGAACGGGGCTACAGTTTCAATTGGGGTCGCAGGGCCGTGGTCCTGGGGGTCCCATTGGGCTATGGTACTGGGGGTCTGGGGAGCTGGAGGAAGGTGGGGGGGGGGGGGGGGGTAGTAGTTTGATTACTACTGTAATCACATTGATTGAACGTCACATCTAATTCTCTGATTCTCTGATTTCTCCTATTGGCTGATGTTCAGTGCAGTGAACACAGGAAGCCGAGAATGTTATTCTTGCCTTTTGGCAAATGAGACAGAGGACTGGTAGGGTGGAAGGAAGGTCCTGTGGTCTCAGTGTGTTGGTCTGGGTGAGAGGCTACGTGTGTGGGTGTAATGTTGAGTGTTGTAGAATTAGTTTGGATGAGGAATGGAGTCTCTGTCTGTATGTTGTCTGTGTGCGTGTGTGTTAGTCAGTTAGTGTAATGTGTGTGTATATACATGTGTCTACCCATGTCATTGCACTAGAGATCCAGAGTTGTGTGGCTGTGGGCCAGTGAAAGGTGAGCAGGAGTGGGGTGATGGGAACCCCCTCTGAGAGCGTTCACAGCGCACAGGGAACAAAGTCCGTGTCGCTCACAGTGATGTGCGTCGCTGTGAACAATCCCCCCCACTGCAGGCTGCATTGGGACACGGACTTTGTTGGGACACGGACGTTGTTCCCCATGCGCTGTGAACGCTCTCAGAGGGGGTTCCCATCACCCCATGCTTTCTGGGGCGGCAGGTAGTCTAGTGGTTAGAGCGTTGGACCAATAACCGAAAGGTTGCTAGATCGAATCCCGGAGCTGACAAGGTAAAAATCTGTTGTTCTGCCCCTGACCAAGGCAGTTAACCCACTGTTCCTAGGCCGTCATTGTAAATAAGAATTTGTTCTTAACTGACTTGTCTACTTAAATAAAGGTTAAATGAAAATAATAAAAAATTGGCTCAGCAATAAATTAATTCCATGCTGGAGCTGCTGACAGGAAGTGCCAAGAGCAACAGTGCCCGCTGCATTTGATAGAAACACAGCAAAAAAAGAAAGGTCCTCTAACTGTCAACTGCGTTTATTTTCAGCAAACTTAACATGTATAAATATTTGTATGAACATAACAAGATTCAACAACTGAGACATAAACTGAACAAGTTCCACAGGCATGTGACTAACAGAAATTGAATAATGTGTCCCTGAACAAAGCGGGGGGTAACAGTCAGTATCTGGTGTGGCCACCAACTGCATTAAGTACTGCAGTGCATCTCCTCCTCATGGACTGCACCAGATATGCCAGTTCTTGCTGTGAGATGTTACCCCACTCTTCCACCAAGGCACCTGCAAGTTCCCGGACATTTCTGGGGGGAATGGCCCTAGCCCTCACCCTCTGATCCAACAGGTCCCAGACGTGCTCAATGGGATTGAGAAAAAGGGCTCTTCACTGGCCATGGCAGAACACTGACATTCCTGTCTTGCAGGAAATCATGCACAGAACGAGTAGTACGGCTGGTGGCATTGTCATGCTGGAGTGTCATGTCAGGATGAGCCTGCAGGAAGGGTACCACATGAGGTAGGAGGATGTCTTCCCTGTAACGCACAGCGTTGAGATTGCCTGCAATGACAACAAGCTCAGTCCGATGATGCTGTGAAACACTGCCCCAGACCATGACGGACCCTCCACCTCCAAATCGATCCCGCTCTAGAGTACAGGCCTTGGTGTAACGCTCATTCCTTCGACGATATACGTGAATCCGACCATCACTCCTGGTGAGACAAAACCACGACTCATCAGTGAAGAGCTCTTTTTGCCAGTCCTGTCTGGTCCAGTGATGGTGGGTTTGTGCTCATAGGTGACGTTGTTGCCGGTGATGTCTGGTGAGGACCTGCCTTACAACATTCCTACAAGCCCTCAGTCCATTCTCTCTCAGCCTATTGCAGACAGTCTGAGCACTGATGGAGGGATTGTGCGTTCCTGGTGTAACTCGGGCAGTTGTTGTTGCCATCCTGTACCTGTCCCGCAGGTGTGAAGTTTGGATGTACCGATCCTGTGCAGGTGTTGTCACATGTGGTCTGCCACTGCGAGGACGATCAGCTGTTCGTCCTGTCTCCCTGTAGCGCTGTCTTAGGCGTCTCACAGTACGGACATTGCAATGTATTGCCCTGGCCACATCTGCAGTCCTCATGCCTCCTTGCAGCATGCCTAAGGCACGTTCACGCAGATGAGCAGGGACCCGTGGCATCTATCTTTTGGTGTTTTTCAGAGTCAGTAGAAAGGCCTCTTCAGTGTCCTAAGTTTTCATTACTGTGACCTTAATTGCCTACCGTGTGTAAGCTGTTAGTGTCTAAACGACCGTTCCACAGGTGCATGTTCACTGTTTCCCATTAAGCATTAAAACCTTTACAATGAAGATCTGTGAAGTTATTTGGATTTTTACAAATTATCTTTGAAAGACAGGGTCCTGAAAAAGGGACTTTTCTTTTTTTGCTGAGTTTAGTTATTGATATTTATAGGATACAGACGCACGACTGCACACACACATATAGGCGCCGCACGCACGCACACACGCACACAAACCACAAACACACACACACACACACTGCGTTCATTACCTCAGCACTCCTGGCGATTACATAGGCCGCCGTTAACTGATACTTGAGCCAATCCTCCATACAGGCCACGTGTGTGTTAATTAAGAGAGTAGCTCAACATGGGGTGCTGCCTGGCTCTGATAGGGAGAGTCAGCTGGTACAGGGGCCAGGGAGACTACCTGCCTACTAGTGTTTACGAGGGTCATTTCTTCATTACAGAGAGAGAGAGAGGAGGAGGGAGACCTTCTCAGCAGGGTCTGGCAAGACTAGCCTGGACTGGACTGGGCATTCCAGTACCCCTCTAGACCCTCCAGAAGTGGCCTGGTTCTGACCCACCTTGTTGGGAAGCACTAGAACATTTGACAGATGATGGACCATCTTATTGGACGTATCATCACATGCCTGTCCCATTTCACGGCCCTCCATACCAGCCATTCCCAATTCAGCCCAAATTCCTCCATAATTCCAGGTTTAGGGTGTTTTATGAGCACTGTGTGTGAGCCAGTAGGGTTTGGACTGAGTTTTGGGTGAAACCTCACTCCACTGTGAAAGTCATTGGTGAGGTTTACAGTGAGTTGGCTGTCCTTCTGACAAGGGGTTGATTGAGATCCGGGGTGCTGAGGTCACCCTCTACCCCCCTCTCCCTCTCCCCCCTTTTCTGGTTGGCTCTATAGGGGGATCGTGTGACCCTGTCAGATAAGCGTCCTGAGACGACTGATAAGAGAGATGTTCCTCTGTGTGTGTGTGCACGTGTGTGTGTGTGTGTGCACGTGTGTGTGTCAGTGTCCAGTGGATGTCTTCTGACAGAGCCCTGGCAGTGGTGTGAAGAATGTACTACAGCTCTACCTCAGAATCCACAGGGACAACTTCTGTCTCCACTGAGGACAACACAGAGGTCAAACAACACTATGTGAGGTCGTAGACATAGAATGACTAAATGTGTTCTTTAAGAAGCAAAAAAACGAGCTTAGGAGTTGAGGGCAGGTCCAACGCACAGTCAATGTGTCTATATACATTACTCTCTCTGTCAAACAGACACACAGGCACTCCCTCACACATACTCAGTGTAGAGTTTCACCATATAATACCATAGAAAGACCAGGTCCCTACCAGTAAGCAGTAACCCAGAGTATTGTGTCACCAGCCAAGACAAACACCTGACTTCTGTCCCATAGACTCATGTAGCCATAATAGACCCCATACAGATTCACAGTCTCCATACACTGTGGAAGAATCTCGTTTGCATACTCCTTGCGTCCTCTCTCCTTTCTTCTCTTCTCCTTCTCAAAACCCATTGGAGGAGAAGCTCAGAGGGGAGGGACCTCTGGCATTCTCATCCAATGGGTTTTGAGAAGGAGACGAGGAGAGAGGACGTGAGGAGAATGCAGTTGAGATCTTCCCTGTAAATATGATCTAATTAGGAAAGAACAGCTCTGGGGATGATATATAGCAGATGTTTTTCTGCGTGAATTTGTTGTTTTCGTGTGTGTCTGTGTGTGCGTGCATGTTTGCTTACTTGTGTGTGTATGATTCTGCGGTCGGTTATATATGACAGCCCCGGAGATGGTAAAGGACACGTGGGCAGAAAATACAGGGCTTTCATGTGTCACGGGCATCTGTGGTGGGGCAGGTGGACACAGATAATGGTGGCAGCCCTGCCAAGTGGGTCCCCTGTGGGTCCGTGCACAGAGGAGGGGGTGGGTAGTCCGGACAATGTGGAAAAGATGGAGGAGGAGGTGGGAGGGTTGATTTGTGTGTAGACCCAGATTCCTGCCATTCTTGGCACACAGTAATAATATACAGCAGTGCTAAAACAAGGAACATTGGCCTGGGAAGTCTTTTAGTAGTGTAATAACTTTAGTGTGTGTGTGTATGTGTGTGTGCACGTGTTTATCTATACTTGTGTGGACTAGAAGTCCCCACAAGAATAGTAAATTAACAAACATTTGACCAACTGGGGACATTTTGTTAGTCCCCACAAGAGCAAATGCTATTTATATAGGGTTTAGGGTTAAGGTTAGGATTMGTTTTAGAATTAAGTTTATGGATAGGGTTAGGAGCTAGGGTTGGGTTTAGGTTTAGGGTTAGGGTTAGGTTTAGGGTTAGGGAAAATAGGATTTTGAATGGGACTGAATTGTGTGTGTCCACAAGGTTAGTTATACAAGACTGTGTGCGCGTGTGTGTGTGTGTGTGTGTGTGTGTGTGTGTGTGTGTGTGTTGTGTGTGTGTGGTGTGTGTGTGTGTGTGTGTGTGTTGTGTGTGTGTGTGTGTGTGTGTGATTGTGTCTCTTTGTATGTGGGTGCACTATAAAAAAAGCCATTTAACCAATTGTTTAAACAGCGTTCTTCTGTGAGTTGAGTTTACTTCAAAAGGACAAGAATTTGAGCTAATGTGTTAAAGATTGTTTACTCAGCAAACTCTGCTCAAAATGAGCTGAATATCAACAAGCTTGTTGAGTAAAATTACAAATTCATGTTTGCTCAAAATCACTCAAAACTACACTCATCATTATCATATTTCCCACCATTTTTTCTTGCAGGTTGATTTTTCAGAATATTTTTTTAAAATAACTGTTTTTACAGGTACTTTGATTAGTTGATTAAACTTATGCCACACAGCGATAAATATCATACATTTTTCTAAACGAATGAAATTTGTTAGTTATTGGACTTACTTACCCGATAGTGAGATGGCTGTTCCAGTTCATGTGATTTAGGTAGCTCAATAATCAATCTTGGCAAGGCCTCTGAGAAATATGCAAATAACGTAGAATACATTCTCAAGTTGAATTGTATCTTAACTCAACCTACATTTCAAAATTGAGTGATCATACAATTCAACTTGAGAATGTATGTTGGTTCAGCTATATTACCAAATTTTAGGCAAACTTACAATCCTATTGCAGCTAGTTGCCTTACAATCTTTTTTTACAGTGTGTGTGAACCTGTCAGATGGAGGGAGTAGGTGGGCTAGAGATGTAGCGATGAGAGGCATGAGATGAGGCATGAGATGGAGACAATGAGAGAAGGGATGTGAGTGTATCATGAAGAACGAGTGAAGGAGAGAATAGAGAGAGAGAAGGGATGTGAGTGTACCATGAAGAACGAGTGAAGGAGAGAATAGAGAGAGAGAAGGGANGAGAATAGAGAGAGAGAAGGGATGTGAGTGTACCATGAAGAACGAGTGAAGGAGAGAATAGAGAGAGAGAAGGGATGTGAGTGTACCATGAAGAATGAGTGAAGGAGAGAATAGAGAGAGAGAAGGGATGTGAGTGTACCATGAAGAACGAGTGAAGGAGAGAAGAGAGAGAGAGAAGGGATGTGACTGTTTCACCAGGGTGTGGCCCCGGGGGTCTAATGGGCATCAGATGTGCCCCCCTCCTCTGCCCCTCGCCCATCACCCCCTCATCCCTAACCCTGAGCTCAGAATAACACTCCTCCAGCCAGCCCTTAACACACGAACTACTAACACTGCTTGGCTTGGGGCTCAATTTGTACCTATAGATGATACAGTCAGATACAAGAGCTTGAGCACTCCCTCACACACAGCCTACTTTTCACCAGCCTCTCTCTCTCTCTCTCTCTCTGAATATTTATTTATATTCACTATTTGAATATTATATTTATTGGCTAAGGCATCCAGAGGATCTGTATTGAGTACAATTTCACAGAAGTGATTGGATGTTATGGTTACAGAGAATGTAGGAAATTGCATGTTGAATGTTTTGTGAGTTTTTCCCCAATCCTGGAGTTGGTCAGAGGTTACCATTGGGCAAAACTGGTTAACTCATCGTTGTTTCCACGTAATTCCAACCCCCAAAATCTATGTGATGTCGTTGAAGCAACGCGGAAATCTGATTGGACTTGCAAAAAGTCATCAACGTAAGGGCATTTCGTCTTTTCACCCAACTTTTAACGTAAATCCAATGATATGGTGACATTAGTTGTAGATTTCAAGTTGCATTCATGTTAATTAACAACTCAACCAAATGTAAATCAAAACTAGACGTTGAACTGACGTCTGTGCCCAATGAGCATCATTATTCCATGTCAAAGTTTTTGTGGCTGGTGGCAATGTGCATCACTGAGGTGGCTGAGGCATCGTCTGGGTCAATGGTGTTGTGGTTAGCACACAGACAGACCATAACCAGGGACACTCTGCATTAATATTGAATTGGTATTGGGTTAGTATTTGGATAGTCTGGGTTAGTCTGGGATTTCAGGCTGTCTTATAGTGTTCTGTTGAATCAATATTATCCCTGGGCTCAGGTGTCAGCTCTGAGGACCATCCAGACAGGGAGGTGGAGACACACGTGCACGCACGCACGCACACACGCACGCACGCACACACACACACACACACACACACACAATTACGGGGCATTAGCCTATGGGGTGCCAGTATAGTGCGACCAGATGAAGGGCCCAGACCAGATGTTTACACTCTTAATCCACTGGATAAACAAACATGAAGACTGAAGAGGAGGGGAGGAGGAGGAGAGACAGGAGAAGAACCCTCGATAGACTCCCACCCTCCCTGGTCCCCTCCTCTCTCTCCCCAGTCTCCAGCCGCTGTGTTTGGTTCCCAAAGCCCCAGACCCACAGAGAGTGACCCCTCTTTCTCTGTTTATTTGTGTCTATGGGACACTGCAATGGGAAGACAGTGGATGTTGGTTAAAAGCTGCATGTAGGAGCATAGTTCGTTTTAGTTTTGTTGAATTTAAGGCAGAGGGTTTTGCTGTGATAATCAAGATTTGACACATTGACAACAAATGGTTATTACTTAGATTTGGCAAGGATGTTCTTATTTTGGAGCATTGCGATAATGTAAATGTGGCATATGTATCTCCGTATGTACAATGTTGTTCTTTACATTTGGGGTTATTTTTTTGGTAACTGTAGGGTTCTAAATGATTTGGCAGATGTTTTGCTGTCGTGAGGTTTTTTAAATAGGTAAAAAGAGAGAGAGTTGAAGATGGAGAGCGAAGGAGAAAAAGAGGAGAAGTGTGTGGTGTATGTGTGAAGTATGACCGTTTTCCGAGGCGTCAGGCTGTTACAGTGATAACAAGCTACAGATGAGCTGAAATCTGTTAGGTATTAGCTTGCCGCCACCACCTTTCTGTGTGTGTGTGTTTGCATGTGTGTGTTTTATGTGTACTGCACAGTATCTTCAGTTTGGGGGGTTTGGGAACAGGGAGAGGAGATAGTGGCTAAAGGAATGGAGTAGGAGCTGCATCACTGACAGGTTTCCTATACTCCTCTCTGTCAAACAGAGGTGAGAGCAGAGCAACAGATCTCTACCTCATAGTTGGCTATCTCAGGCTTCAACACTCACTCCAGACTGAAATCTATCCTCAGCTCATACAGATCAGTGGAAAACACTGAACCCCTAAATGCATTTACAGGTGTACGCTGATAACTTAAAATGAAAACAGTGACTGAATTTCTGCAAGTGTTCAGTTGGACACTGTATCTATGTCTGTAACATGATCTGCTACAGAGTAGTATTGATGATGTTTCCTTCTGCTTATACTGTACATGTGTCTCAACCCTACTACCTCTCTAGGTATCTCTCTTCTGTACTGTCTGTATTTGCTAACCTGTCTGTCTCCAGTATATATATATATATATATATATATATATATATATATAATATACTATATATTATATATATATATATATATACTGTACATATGTCACCTGTGGCCTTGTGGCCCTCATCTGTACTTATCGCTATGCTTCCCTGTCTGTTAGGAATGTAGGTCCAGTACCCCCTCCCCCCCTCCCTATTTCTCCTGTTGATGCTCATGTCTACAGGATCTGTTTTTGTGTCTGTGAGTTAGATCTCCTGTCTGTCAGTTTGTCCGTCATCAGTATGTCTGTATGCTGAGTCAGTGGTACCTTAGGCTGCGTTCTGCTGAGAGGTAGGCTTAGTCTTTGAAAAGGCTTCCAATAATTTTATAAGGTCTTAATAACAGGCAGCCCTGTTGTTTGGCTTCTGCTGTAGCGATTGTTTCATCAGATTCCAATTAAGGGGTTGGGTCTGACTCGTGCCACCTCAGCTTTTCCATTCATATACATTTATTGACAATTAGGAAATATATGAGGGGAAAAACACTGTAAAGTGAAAAGTGTTCTCCAATGCTTTCTACAATTCATTATGGTGATGAGGGATAACTGTTGTTGTGTGTGGTGTGTTTGTGTTTAGTTGGTTGTTAAAATCTGTAATAGTGTTTATGTACTTGGGTAGACCAATGCATAGAGCTTATATGATATCATCAGTGTATATAAGGTTTATTGTGCTCTCTGCATGTCTGTCATCACTCCACATGTCACTTCCTCTACTTCTCTACTGAGTTCTCTACCTTTCCGCGCATGCACAAACACACAAACACACACAGCTGATAGACGAGCCCCTGTCACTCAGTGCTCCTCAGTGTTCGCTAGTGATGCACAAGGTCCCCTCTGTACCACGCGACACCTTGTCCATCCGTGTGGCCCTACAGAGTTCTGGGCGTTAGGTCCCACAAGACACAGGAGAGAGACACACACACACCCCACACAAAACCCCCACCGAGCACACAGAAGAGAGAGGAGCCCCCCCCCCCCCCCAGACACACACTGGGCTGATCTGGCAAAAATACAACCACAATCACATCGAACTTGAACTGCGTATCTAGTCCACTCTTGCAAGAGAGAGCTGTAGATGTGTTTGTTATTTGATGTTGTTGCCAGAATAGCTGGAGATCCAACAGTGAACTAATGTCTGTGAGACATTAAAGAGTAGAAGTGGCAGGCTGAAGAGATGTTTGAATGTAATTACAACATTCCCTGAACTGAATAATACCTCAGGTACCACTCTGCCTTTTAATGAGCTCAGCGCTCAGTGCTTCTGATCTGATGGTTAGAGATCAAACGATTTTCTCTCTCTCTCTCTTTCTCTCTCTGTCTGAGTTCCACCCCCTGACTCTCGATTGGTTTTGGGAAAAGGGAGATCTGATGTGTACAGACCAGTCTGGCAAACATTCACACACTTACACAGAGACCACGACACACACACACACACACACACACACACACACACACACACACACACACACACACACACACACACACACACACACACACACACACACACACACACACACACACACACACACACACACACACACACACACACACACACACAACACACACCCCTTTTCACACACCCACACCACACACACTTTTTCTGTCTTCTCTTACAACACTCCAGCCAAGATGTCAGGGGAGCATGCCTGGCCTCCCTACTGTGCTCTATGTTTATGGTCTGCGTGTGTTTGGTCGATCTGGGTCTGCACTGTAGAGGTGAGCCAGTAAGAAGAAGGCCCTGAGTGGATACTGTGCACACTAAAAAGTAGGGTTCCTCAAGGGTTCTTTGGGTGATTCTTCAGTATGGAACCATACTGACCCAAATAACCCTTTGAGGCCTTCAATGGTTATTTTCAGTTCAAAATATGATTGTTTCCTCTTTTAGTGACGAAGGGTAGTGTCATTCCAGTTGATATAATCTGTTGTGTTATGCTACGACAGTCTCATTTGGCTCAGTTGGTAGAGCATGGCACTTGCAATGCCAGGGTTGTGGGTTCAGTTTCCACTGGGGATCAGGACGAACAAATATGAAAATATATGCACTAACGACTGTACGTCGCTCTGTCTGCTAAATGACTGAAATGTAAATAGAAACACGTTGTACTGTATATGACTATGGCCAGTGATGGTGTCTTGTGAAAAACTCACGTATGGTCTTATGTCAATTGAGAATGGTTGACTAAGTCAGTAGTTCTTCATTTCCTGCACAGGGAACGCCAGCCATTCCAGAGCTAGCACAGCTGAATGAACTTACTAATAAACACAATAATAACACCTATGGGCGTTTAACAATATAATATGGCTAATAAACTAGAAATGAAATATAAAGAATACAAACGTTTTCTTATGGTTCTTTATAGAACCTTAGGAAAGGGTTATTTATGAAACCATACAGGTTCCATTTAGAACCGTATGAGCATGGTTATGTATAGAACCTTCACATTTTTTCCCCATATAATGCCAAAATGGGTTCCACTAGGGTTACAAGCCAAATAACCCTTATATGGCACTACAGTGCCTTCGGAAAGTATTCAGACCCCTTGACTTTTTCCACATTTTGTTATGTTGGATTAAATGGATTAAATTAAATAAATTCTCAGCAATCTACACAGAACACCCCRTAATGACAAAGTGAAAACTGTTTTTTAGAAATGATATACATACGTATTCAGACTCTTTGCTATGAGACTCGAAATTGAGCTCAGGTGCATCCTGTTTCCATTGATCATCCTTGAGATGTTGATTGGAGTCCACCTGTGGTAAATTCAATTGATTGGACATGATCTGGAAAGGCACACATCTGTCTATATAAGGTCCCACCGTTGACAGTGCATGTCAGAGCAAAAACCAAGCCATGAGGTCGAAGGAATTGTCCGTAGAGCTCAGAGACAGGATTGTGTCGAGGCACAGATGAGGGGAAGGTTACCAAAACATTTCTGCAGTATTGATGGTCCCCAAGAACACAGTGGCCTCCATCATTCTTAAATGAAAGAAGTTTGGAACCACCAAGACTCTTCCTAGAGCTGGCCGGCCKGGGAGAAAGGCTTTGGTCAGGGAGGTGACCAAGAAACCGATGGCCACTCTGACAGAGCTCCAGAGCTCCTCTGTGGATATGGCAGAATCTTCTAGAAGGACAACCATCTTTGCAGCGCTCCACCAATCAGGCCTTTACGGTAAAGTGGCCAGACGGAAGCCCCTCCTCAGTAAAAGGCACATGACAGCCCGCTTGGAGTTTGCCAAAAGGCACCTAAAGACTCTCAGACCATGAGAAACAAGATTCTCTGGTCTGATGAAACCAAGATTGAACTCTTTGACCTGAATGCACCATCCCTACGGTGAAGCATGGTGGTGGCAACATGCTGTAGGGATGTTTTTCAATGGCAGGGACTAGGAGACTAGTCAGCATCGAGGCAAAGATGAACGGAGCAAAGTACAGAGAGATCCTTGATGAAAACCTGCTCCAGATTGCTCAGGACCTCAGACTGGGGCGAAGGTTCACCTTCCAACAGGACAATGACCCTAAGCACACAGCCAAGACAAAGCAGGAGTGGCTTCGGGACAAGTCTCTGAATGTCCTTGTGTGGCCCAGCCTGAGCCCGGACTTGAACCYGATCKAACATCTCTGGAGAGACCTAAAAACAGCTGTGCAGCGATGCTCCCCATTCAACCTGAAAGAGCTTGAGATGATCGGTAAAGAAGAATGGGAGAAACTCCACAAATACAGATTGTAGCGTCATACAAGCTTGTAGTGTCATGCCCAAGAAGACTCTATGCTGTAATCCCTGCCAAAAGTACTTGAGTAAAGGGTCTGAATATTGATGTAAATGTGATATTTTATATTACCATATATTTTTTATAAAGAAAATGTCTAAAACCTGTTTTTTCTTTGTTATTGTGGGGAATTGTGTGTAGATTGATAAGGGGAAAAATCTATTTAATCAATTTTAGAATAAGGCTGTAACGTATCAATATGTGGAAAAGGCAAGAGGTCTGAACGCTTTCAGAGGACACTGTATATAGAACCATTTGTTTTTAGTGTGTGTGTTTTTGCGTGTGTGTGCGCGCATGCGAGCAAACATGCGTATGTGTTGATGGGTGGTGTACCTCAGAGTAGCGCGTTCCATGTCAAGCCCAGATAACTCTTTCTGCAACTAATGTGTATTACAGGCGTAGGACATCCTATAAACACTGTAAAGTAGAAGGAAGCACGGGACTCCACTCAAACTGCTATTGATCTTTATTTGTCATCTCAGAACACAGAACACTGAGTCATTCTCTASCTGAGCCAAACCTTCCAGTTCTCTAATGTTCTGGAAGACCCCTGAATACCTTTGAACAAACATGGAGATCTCCTTCCCAGCAGGGAGCCCACCCAGAACAACAACCCAAATTCCATCTTAATCACAAACTGACTTTTCTTCAGCATATTGAGCAGATTTATAGTAGTCCTCCATATTGATGTATTGCATACAAAAAAGAAAGAGAAACATCATTAAGAACAGGTTACTCCATATTTGCACAGTATGGCTATTAACATAGGACATGACTGCATGTGCTGAAATACAACAGAGACATAATCTAAACGGCAGGCTCCTCACAGGTCACAGACATCAATTCAACATCTATTCAACTAAATGATGTGGAAACAACATGATTCAACCAATGGGTTTCTACGTACTCCATGAATGGAGACCAGGTCAGGTCAGATTTCTTCCAGGACCCACACACGGTGTACCTAACCTTTTCAAGTGGCAGAGATGACATCACCTCCTTGACCTACTGCATATTGATGTTTTGCTTAGTTTTTTTTCCCCCACTGGGTTTATATATCTTCACATGCTCACTCTGTTCTTCTCCGCATCCATCCATCCATCCATCCTCCTTCACCTCCTCCTCCCACAGACCTTGTAGCCACCAACCGGTCCTCTATCTTCAGTGGTCACCACGGTCAGCTTTCCCTGAGCGCTGTGTTTCTGGACGAGTACCATGACCGCCTGTTCCTGGGGGGCAAAGACGTCCTCTACTCCCTGAGACTGGACCATACCAACCTGGACTCCAAAGAGGTGAGTCCATGTTCCCTGTAATACATACTGTACCGATAGGCCAATGGGGGTTTAAACCCCTCTCCGTACTCGCCAACTCATGTACAATAAACCCCACATATATATAATTATTCCTAAACTCCCCCATTGAGTTTGTGTTGTTTGAGCTGCTGACAAGGGTGGCATGAACATCTCACCAGGATTCCATATAGTCATTTAACAGACACTCTTATCCAGAGAAATTTACTGTAGTGAGTGCATAAGTCATACTTTTTTGTACTGGTCCCTTGTGGGAATCAAACCCACAACCCTGGCATTGCAGGTGCCATGCTCTACCAACTGAGCCACACAGGAATACCAACCTCAAATGTCTCTGAATCATATCTCTCTTTAATCAAGCTCCAATTTTAGGATTCCTAACTTAATCCCTGTAGAGATTAACACTTTAACAGTTTGAGTTAGTGGGAATCACTGCTTGAGCGGTGTGTGTGTGTGTGTGTGTGTGTGTCTGTCTGTCTGTGTGTGTATTTGTGTGTCCTCATTCACCCTGTGATATACAGCCTCCTGTGTGTGTCACACTTCTCCTGGTCTAGAGTTTACACTAAACTGTTCTCTTATCAGGTCTCTGTGGTTTCCCACCTGATAGGGTAGCAGAGGGAGAAAGAGCGATTGAAAAGAGAGACAGGAGAGAAAGCTTAACCCTAGCCCCAGGTTTCTCCAGCCTCCTCACATATCATTACCTCTAGAATTCTTTAATCCCCCTCTATCCCTCCTTCTCTCTGGTCCTCCATCATAGACTAAGCTCTCTGCTCCTCCCTCCCTGCCTCTGTATATCACTTAACCTGCTATGTACCAGTATACTGTTAGACTCCATTTAGAAAGTCACCTCACTATTTATTATATTTTTAAAAATGTATTATGTAGGGAGTAGATCAGTTTTAATATTGCAGATATATTGTAGCTTCCATCAATGTAATTGTCTGCATCACTTCCAATCCCCCATATATTTCGTTGGCGCATATACATACACACATATATATATATATATATATATATATATATATACATACACACATATATATATATATATATATATATATATATACATATATATATATATATATATATATATATATATATATATATATATATATATATATATATATATATATATATATATATATATATACATACATATACATACACATATATATATACATACATATACATACATATATTCATACATATACATACATATATTAATACAGTTGAAGTCGGAAGTTACACCTTAGCCAAATACATTTAAACTCAGTTTTCACAATTCCTGACATTTAATCCTAGTAACAATTCCCTGTCTTAGGTCAGTTAGTGTAACGCTCGTCTGAAGAAGTGGACCAAAGCGCAGCGTGGTACGTGTTCATGATAATTTATTAACCAACAACACTCAAGCAAAATAACAAAGTGAGAAACGAAACAGTCCTGTAAGGYACAGCAACATTAAACAGAAAACAACTACCCACAAAACACAGTTGGGAAAAGGCTGCCTAAGTATGATTCCCAATCAGAGACAACGATAGACAGCTGCCTCTGATTGGGAACCACACTCAGCCAAAAACAAAGAAATATAACACATAGAATGCCCACCCTAATCACACCCTGGCCTAACCAAAATAGAGACTAAAACCCTCTCTATGGCCAGGGCGTGACAGTTAGGATCACCACTTTATTTTAAGAATGTGAACATGTCAGAATAATAGTAGAGAGAGTGATTTATTTCAGCTTTACTTTTTTTCATCACATTCCCAGTGGGTCAGAAGTTTACATACACTCAATTAGTATTTGGTAGCATATACATATATGCGTGGTCCCATGGTGTTTATACTTGCGTACTATTGTTTGTACAGATGAAAGTGGTACCTTCAGGCATTTGGAAATTGCTCCCAAGGATGAACCAGACTTGTGGAGGTCGACAATTGTTTTTCTGAGGTCTTGGCTGATTTCTTTTGATTTTCCCATGATGTCAAGCAAAGAGGCACTGAGTTTGAAGGTAGGCCTTGAAATACATCCACAGGTACACCTCCAATTGACTCAAATTATGTCAATTAGCCTATCAGAAGTTTATAAAGCCATGACATCAATCCTGGAATTTTCCAAGCTGTTTAACGGCACAGTCAGCTTAGTGTATGTTAACTTCTGACCCACTGGAATTGTGATACAGTGAATTATAAGTGAAATAATCTGTCTGTAACAAATTGTTGGAAAATGACTTGTGTCATGCACAAAGTAGATGTCCTAACCGAGTTGCCAAAACCTATAGTTTGTTAACAAGAAATTTGTGGAGTGGTTCAAAAACGAGTTTTAATGAATCCAACCTAAGTCTATGTAAACTTCCTACTTCAACTGTATATACATATCTTTAAAAAAATACATATTTCCTTTATTACCCTCCAACCCTACCACCCCTCCCTCAATTGGAGCAAACTAGTGAACAACAACGCTTAGGCCTGTATTTCCAGCTTATACATACTATATACATTTTATGTAGATTTTAAGTCAACTCACTATTAGTAATGTCTATACTCTTAGGCTCAGTCTGGCTGGGCCCACTAGTCTTTGACAGGGAGAAACAAACATGGATGAGTTGGAGAGATGAGTTCACAGAGACCAGGTTTGCCTGTGAACTGCCCACAGCTCACAGCTCACTGCCCACTGCCAACTGCCCACAGCTCACAGCTCACTGCCCACAGCCCACAACTCACTGCCCTCAGCCCACAGCTCACAGCTCACTGCCCTCAGCCCACAACTCACTGCCCTCAGCCCACAGCTCACAGCTCACTGCCCTCAGCCCACAACTCACTGCCCTCAGCCCACAACTCACTGCCCTCAGCCCACAGCTCACAGCTCACTGCCCACTGCCCACTGCCCACCACCGCTTCTTAAGAGCTTCAACAGCCACTCTGGCGCATCATATTTGGGAAGTGTTTGAACTGTTTCAATACAGTCTTAATGGTAATGACCATGCCAGAAATAAAACAAACACATGCCTATTAAACTCATGTAAATGTGCCACATTAACATGTAAATATTTTACTCTAAACAGAAATGATTGCAGCTCGATATAGACCTTTAGCTTTTGAGGAGTGTTTGTGTGTAAAACCAAACTTGTTTTATGTTGCCATAAATGTGGTCGGTTCTTAACAAACATGTCCCCCTAGTTTCACTCACACTAGAGACTAGATAAGAGTAGATTTAAACATACGGTCTGTGTGTAGTTTAGTATGTCATGGATCTACTTGATGCATGCCACAGTAAGGTCCTTGATTGGCCAGCTCATGCCAGGGTTTGTCAGTGCTTGTTATGATTGACTGGTGCCTGGGCTTTCCGGCCAATGGATGACACTACTGAGCCAAACAGGAAAAGGAAGTTAATCAGTGCGCTGACAGCCAAGCTCTGGTAAGAAGTTGCCCTAAGGCACAGAAACCCAAGCTGACCAGATCAATGTCTAGACATAGAGGAAACTTTATCTTGCAATTGGTGTTGATGACTAACATGTCAGGATGGTTAAACAGAGGGACGGAGTTATAGAGACAAATAGAACATGATGACCACAGCACTTCCTATTTGAATCCAGGCAAGGAATATTAGTATAAATAGCGCAGTGTTGACTATCAGGTTGGCTGATTCTGTGGTTCAGACCATAAAAAGGCATGTTTCAGACAGGCAGGCAGTGATTTATTGTGGTTCAGTTCCAGACAGGCTCGATAAAGGGATAAAGTGTGATTTATAGAGGAGGCCCTAATCCTTTCTGTAACATTAATTTATGATATGATAGCTGTGTTACAGAAAAGCACCTGTATCAGGTGTCATTTTCTCTCTTATGATGAATGGCTATGCATGCACTATAATGTAGGAGCACGCATGTACATGCACGTRAGCACAGACACAAATACACATGGACACAATTGCGGATGGACACGTACGCACATTGTCACAGAAAGTTACTGTTTCCTTGATTGTTTTCTTGGTATTCTGTATATACCTCTTCCCGAAAGCAAAATAAGCTTTTAAATGAAACACACAAAAGAGCCATTGTTTCAGATAGCCATCTGTGAGTCAGTAATTTACAACACTGTATCTGATGGTGCCAAAGAGGGGCCTTCCAAAAACAATCTTGAATAAGCTGGATATTGATGATATAGAATGATATAGATGATATAGACCACACCGTCAATTAGCACTGATTAGCCCATGGATGATTGTGTGGGAGCAAAGACTTAGTGAGATACGGGCTTGGTTTCATATGTGATCTAGTAGGTCTTCATTGTTTAAACTGTGGCTAATAATGTTCTCATGCTCTAATTGCCTGTAGTTATATTGTGGATTTAGGCAGTGTACAATGTTATGACGTGATTTATCATTCTCTCTCTCTTTCTCTCTCTCTCTCCTTTTTCTCTCTTTTCCTCTTCCCCTCTCTCTCTCTCTCTCTCCTCTCTCTCTCTCTCTCTCTCTCTCTCTCTCTCTCTTCTCTCTCTCTCTCTCTCTCTCTCTCTCTCTCTCTCTCTCTCTCTCTCTCTCTCTCTCTCTCTCTCTTCTCTCTCTCTCTCTCTCTCTCTCTCTCTCTCTCTTCTCTCTCTCTCTCTCTCTCTCTCTCTCTCTCTCTCTCTCTCTCTCTCTCTCTCTCTCTCTCTCTCTCTCTCTCTCTCTCTCTCTCTCTCTCTCTCTCTCTCTCTCTCTCTCTCTCTCTCTCTCTCTCTCTCTCTCTCTCGTTGTAGATCTACTGGCCTCCGTTGCCTGGTAACAAAGATGACTGTGTCCAGAGAGGGAAGGATTCTCAGGTGAGTGACAGCTCAGTCAGACCAATCCACCTCTGAGGTGGCCTCTCTACTTCTTATTTACTCTAATAATGTCACATCTATGGTTTCCACCAGCCTAGCCTATTCAGCTGCTCTATCAGCCACTCTAGACAGTAACATTCTAGTCACCTTACTGACTGTACTGTACATTCTRCATTGCCACATCTGGATCATGTTATCAGGAAGCTAACCAGCAAATTGATGTCGACAGTTGGCTTGCTGTGTCAACACTCCCTTTTCCTATATCCTACAGGCTACAGCCATAGTCCCATGCATCATCCCACCATCCCTTCATCTATCCATGCCTCCATCCGTGGGTACAGTGAAGTTGTTTAACAGCCCAGTGAATGAGATAGGGAGTCTTTCAATATCTAGTAATAGCCCCTCCCACATGGCTGAGGTGTCCAGAGTCGGGTTCCGACACAATAAACACCAGTAATTATATCTTTAAGAAGACTGCCCATATTGAAACTGGCCCTCACTCCCCAGTCAAACACTCTAAAGACACTTGCGGTTCCATGTTTAATWTCTTCTGTCCGTGGGCAGCCTTGGGTAACGACAGAAAGGGAAACAACCCTGGCATCTGGTCTGGGTTAGGTGATTTGGCCTGTAAAACAGGACTAATCTGTCTCTGTGGATGTGGAGGGGGGTTGGAGGGAAGTTTAAGACCCCCCCATTGGGCGTCAACACTGGCCCTATAGGTAACTGTGGCGTTTGAAGTGCAGGTGAGGAGGGGTATCTAATATCAGGAGTTATTATCAGGAGTTAATATCAGGAGTTAATATCAGGAGTTATTATCAGGAGTTATTATCAGGAGTTAATATCAGGAGTTAATATCAGGAGTTATTATCAGGAGTTATTATCAGGAGTTATTACGCGTTTCCTCCTCCCGTATGAGGTATGTGAGCTGGTGTTCGTAGGGGAGAGGAGCAGTCGTTATGGGTTGGGCCCACGGTAACTCAATCTAACCTGTGCCAAGGGAGCCGTGGCCAGTGTGTGTTTAAGCTCCCCTCCATACCCCTGGAGACACACCCCTGCACCCCAGCAGCACTCACCTACCATCAGACTCATTCAGACCACAGTTCAAGTGGACTTGGTTCTTGTCCTCTCCATCGTTCTTTTAAACAGGCCTGGACTGAATCTGTTGCTGGAGATATGTTGTTTGTCAGAGAGGAAGATGGGGCCCATGTTTCTAGTCTAATGTCTAGCATCATTAACAATGACTGGACTGGGAGATGGAGGTGAAGTGTGTCTGCTGGGAATGTGTGTACAGGGTCACATCTGTAACACTTCACACCTCTAGTTCCTCCACAACCGGAATACGACCCACCACCTCCACCCCAGTGCCCTCTGAGGCTAGGGATCCATGAGAAAGGCTTTCAGGTACTGTATGTGTTGTTAACCCTATGTAAGAGGCTGGTCCCCTGTTTTGAGGACTGTACTGTATGTGTTGTTAACCCTATGTAAGAGGCTGGTCCCCTGTTTTGAGGACTGTACTGTATGTGTTTTAACCCTATGTAAGAGGCTGGTCCCTGTTTTGAGGACTGTACTGTATGTGTTGTTAACCCTATGTAGAGGCTGGTCCCCTGTTTTGAGGACTGTACTGTATGTGTTGTTAACCCTTGTAAGAGGCTGGTCCCTGTTTTGAGGACTGTACTGTATGTGTTGTTAACCCATGTAAGAGGCTGGTCCCTGTTTTGAGGACTGTACTGTATGTGTTGTTAACCTAAAGAGGTCCCCTGTTTTGAGACTGTACTGTATGTGTTGTTAACCCTATGTAAGAGGCTGGTCCCCTGTTTTGAGGACTGACTGTATGTGTTGTTAACCCATGTAAGAGGCTGGTCCCCTGTTTTGAGGACTGTACTGTATGTGTTGTTAACCCTATGTAGAGGCTGGTCCCCTGTTTTGAGGACTGTACTGTATGTGTTGTTAACCCTATGTAAGAGGCTGGTCCCCTGTTTTAAGGACTGCACTGTATGTGATGTTAACCCATGTAAGAGGCTGGTCCCCTGTTTTGAGGACTGTACTGTATTGTTGTTAACCCTATGTAAGAGGCTGGTCCCCTGTTTTGAGGACTGTACTGTATGTGTTGTTAACCCTATGTAAGAGGCTGGTCCCCTGTTTTAAGGACTGTACTGTATGTGTTGTTTAACCCCATGTAAGAGGCTGGTCCCCTGTTTTGAGGACTGTACTGTATGTGTGTTAACCCTATGTACGAGGCTGGTCCCCTGTTTTGAGGACTGTACTGTATGTGTTGTTAACCCTATGTAAGAGGCTGGTCCCCTGTTTTAAGGACTGTACTGTATGTGTTGTTAACCCCATGTAAGAGGCTGGTCCCCTGTTTTGAGGACTGTACTGTATGTGTTGTTAACCCCATGTAAGAGGCTGGTCCCCTGTTTTGAGGACTGTACTGTATGTGTTGTTAACCCCATGTAAGAGGCTGGTCCCCTGTTTTGAGGACTGTACTGTATGTGTTGTTAACCCATGTAAGAGGCTGGTCCCCTGTTTTAAGGACTGTACTGTATGTGTTGTTAACCCTATGTAAGAGGCTGGTCCCCTGTTTTGAGGACTGTACTGTATGTTCAGTGGACAGGCCCAGTTATTACGAATCCAAGATGGCGTAGCAGTCGGACGTGTGTTTGTCTTGTCTTGTCCGTGTAATAGTCCTCTTATTTTTCGTATACATTTCGTATATATTTTAATTTCACTTTCCATCTAGGAACTGAATATACATTCCTACATTCCGCCTCACCCAATGTGGTACGGACCTGCTATTTTTTATACTTTAGAACCGTAACCCCAATCAGAAGCTAGCCAGATAACTAGCTACTAGCTAGTAGTCAGTTAGCCACTGCTGCGGTCTTCACCCTTAACTCGGACACAGCCACTTCAGCTCGGCCAATACCTGCCAGTCTGCAAGCGCGATATCAACCAGAGCATATAGGAACTGCTTTTTCTCTACCACATCACCGGATTCCTGACGCAAGCTCTGGACAATTACACCGTATCATCACAGCTAGCTTAGCTGCAACCGAGTGGCTACTACTGGCTAACACCTCTGTCCCGAAGCAAGCACCAGTTAGCCTTGAGCTAGCCTCTCGAGCTAGGCGCATCTGCCGGCTAGCCGAAGAGGTCTACCAGCGAATTCTTGGGCTACAATACCTCTTTTGCCAATTGGACTGGACCTTTTTTTGCCGACACAGAGCCCTGCCAATCCATCACAACTGGTCTAAATCAGCTACAAGCTAATTTAGCCATTTTTTTGCCGCTGCTTTTACCTTCTGCACAAGACACCAGCCCTGTTATTAGCCTGGATATTACTCACCAATTTTACCATGCATCGGACTGTCTCTCGACAACAACGCCGGATTCCTGCCGTAATCCCTGAGCCACTACTTCTGATCCTCACAGCTAGCTTGCAGCTAGCGCAGCTAGCGCCACTGCCACGAAGCTAGCACCAGTTAGCAAACACAATTCTACAATTCACAACCTCTCTTTCGCCATCGCCATCCGGCTTGGATTCTCTGTCGACACGACCACGTTTGAGCAGACCCCCTCGTCTGAGCAGACCACCCCCGGGCTACTAACTTTAAACGCCGCGTGCTAGCTTAGTGAGGGCTCCCTGCTCCATCTAACGGCTGCCCCCTGGACACTATGATCACTTGGCTACAATAGCTGATGCCTGCCTTGACTGTCCATTAATTCACGGTACTCCATTCTGTTTATTTGTGTTTTATCTGTCGGCTCTGTGCTTTAACTCAGGATCTGTGGTGTAGTTAATCCGACCCTCTCTGCCTAGTCGTCGCCATTTTTACCTGTTGTTGCTGTGTTAGACTAGCACCCTGTTATTTGCTGCTGTTATCTTACCTGTTGTTTTAGCTAGCTCCTCCCAATCAAGACCTGCAATCACTTTATGCCTTATTGTATGTCTCTCTCAAATATCAATATGCCTTGCATACTGTTGTTCAGGCTAGTTATCATTATCATTGTTTTGGTTTGCAATGGACCCGTAGTTCCACTCTCCGTACCTCTGATACCTCCTTTTCCCACCCCCCACACATGCGGTGACCTCACCCATTGAGACCAGCATGTCCAGAGATACAACCTCTCTTATCATCACCCAGTGCCTGGGCTTGCCTCCGCTGTACCCGTGCCCCACATTACCCTGTCTCACATTATGCCCAGAATTATTCTACCACGCCCATAAATCTGCTCCTTTTTTCTTTGTCCCCAACGCTCTAGGCGACCAGTTTTGATAGCCTTTAGCCGCACCTCATCCTACTACTCCTCTGTTCCTCGGGTGATGTGGAGGTAAACCCAGGCCCTGCATGTCCCCAGTCACCCTCATTTGTTGACTTCTGTGATCGAAAAAGCCTTGGCCTCATGCATGTCAACATCAGAAAGCCTCCTCCCTAAGTTTGCTTACTCACCGCTTTAGCACACTTGCCAACCCTGATGTCCTTGCCGTGTCCGAATCCTGGCTTAGGAAGGCCACCAAAATTCTGGGATTTCCATACCCACTATAACACTTTCCGTCAAGATAGAACTGCCAAAGGGGAGGAGTTGCAATCTACTGCAGAGATAGCCTGCAAAGTTCTGTCATACTTTCCAGGTCTATCCCAAACAGTTCGAACTTCTAATTTTAAGAATTAATCTCTCCAGAAATAAGTCTCTCACTGTTGCCCCTGCTACCGGACCCCCACTCAGCTCCCAGCTGTGCCCTGGACACCATCTGTGAATTGATCGCTCCCCATCTAGATTCAGAGTTTGTTCTGTTAGGTGACCTAAACTGGGATATGCTTAACAACCCCGGCAGTCCTACAATCCAAGCTTGATGCCCTCAATCTCACACAAATCATCAGGAACCCACCAGGTACAACCCTAAATCCGTAAACATGGCACCCTAATAGACATTATCCTGACCAACCTGCCTCCCAAATACACCTCTGCTGTCTTCAAATCAAGATCTCAGCGATCACTGCCTCATTGCCTGTAATCCGCCACGGGTCGCGGTCAACGACCACCCCTCATCACTGTCAAACGCTCCCTAAAACAACTTCTGCAGGCAGGCCTTTCTAATCGACCTGGCCCGGGTACCCTGGAAGGATATTGACTCATCCCGTCAGTTGAGATGCCTGGTCATTCTTTAAAAAGTTACTTCCTCACCATATTAGACAAGCATGCTCGTCCAAAAATGCAGAACCAAGAACAGATATAGCCCTTGGTTCACTCCAGACCCTGACTGCCCTCGACCAGCACAAAAAACATCTGTGGCGAACTGCAATAGCATCGAAGAGCCCCCGCGATATTTGCAACTGTTCAGGGAAGTCAGGAACCAATAACGCAGTCAGTCAGGAAAGCAAAGGCCAGCTTTTTCAAGCAGAAATTTGCATCCTGTAGCTCTAACTCCAAAAAGTTCTGGGATACTGTAAAGTCCATGGAAAACAAGAGCACCTCCTCCCAGCTGCCCACTGCACTGAGGCTAGGTAACACGGTCACCACTGATAAGTCCGTGATAATCGAAAACTTCAACAAACATTTTTCTAATCGCTGGCCATGCTTCCTCCTGGCAACTCCAACCTTGGCCAACAGCCCCGCCCCCCCCGCTGCTACTCGCCCAAGCCTCCCCAGCTTCTCCTTTACCCATAATCCAGATAGCAGATGTTTCTGAAAGAGCTGGAAAACCTGGACCCATACAAATCAGCTGGGCTTGACAATCTGGACCCCCTATTTCTGAAACTGTCCCCGGCATTGTCGCACCCCCAATTACCAGCCTGTTCAACCTCTCCTTCGTATCATCTGAGATCCCCAAGGATTGGAAAGCTGCCGCGGTCATCCCCTCTTCAAAGGGGAGGACAACCTGGACCCAAACTGTTACAGACCTATATCCATCCTGCCCTGCCTATCTAAGGTCTTCGAAAGCCAAGTCAACAAACAGATCACTACCATCTCGAATCCCACCGTACCTTCTCCGCTGTGCAATCCGGTTTCCGAGCCGGTCACGGGTGCACCTCAGCCACGCTCAAGGTACTAAACGATATCATAACCGCCATCGATAAAGACATTACTGTGCAGC
Organism: Salvelinus sp. IW2-2015; assembly: GCF_002910315.2. NCBI lineage: Eukaryota > Metazoa > Chordata > Actinopteri > Salmoniformes > Salmonidae > Salvelinus > Salvelinus sp. IW2-2015. Next base: position 13,388,353 of record NC_036857.1, on the reverse strand, counting down.
CGTCTTCATCGACCTGGCCAAGGCTTTCGACTGTCAATCACAATATTCTTATCGGCAGACTCAGTAGCCTCGGTTTTTCTAATGACTGCCTTGCCTGGTTCACCAACTACTTTGCAGACAGAGTTCAGTGTGTCAAATCGGAGGGCATGTTGTCCGGTCCTCTGGCAGTCTCTATGGGGGTACCACAGGGTTCAATTCTCGGGCCGACTCTTTCTTCTGTATACATCAATGATTTGCTCTTGCTGCGGGCGATTCCCTGATCCACCTCTACGCAGACGACACCATTCTATATACTTCCGGCCCTTCCTTGGACACTGTGCTATCTAACCTCCAAACGAGCTTCAATGCCATACAACACTCCTTCCGTGGCCTCCAACTGCTCTTAAACGCTAGTAAAACCAAATGCATGCTTTTCAACCGTTCGCTGCCTGCACCCGCACGCCCGACTAGCATCACCACCCTGGACGGTTCCGACCTAGAATATGTGGACATCTATAAGTACCTAGGTGTCTGGCTAGACTGCAAACTCTCCTTCCAGACTCATATCAAACATCTCCAATCCAAAATCAAATCAAGAATCGGCTTTCTATTCCGCAACAAAGCCTCCTTCACTCACGCCGCCAAATTACCCTAGTAAAACTGACTATCCTACCGATCCTCGACTTCGGCGATGTCATCTACAAAAATAGCTTCCAATACTCTACTCAGCAAACTGGATGCAGTTTATCACAGTGCCATTCGTTTTGTTTACTAAAGCACCTTATACGACCCACCACTGCGACCTGTATGCCCTAGTCGGCTGGCCCTCGCTACATGTTCGTCGTCAGACCCACTGGCTCCAGGTCATCTACAAGGCTATGCTAGGTAAAGTGCCGCCTTATCTCAGTTCACTGGTCACGATGGCTACACCCACCCGCAGCACGCGCTCCAGCAGGTGTATCTCACTGATCATCCCTAAAGCCAAAACCTATTTGGACGCCTTTCCTTCCAGTTCTCTTGCTGCCTGCGACTGGAACGAATTGCAAAAATCTCTGAAGTTGGAGACTTTTATCTCCCTCAACAACTTTTAAAAATCTGCTATCCGAGCAGCTAACCGATCGCTGCAGCTGTACATAGTCCATCTGTAAACTACCCACCCAATTTACCTACCTCACCCCCCATACTGCTATTTACCTTTTATTTATTTACTTTTCTGCTCTTTTGCACACCAGTATCTCTTTCTTGCACAAGATCATCTGATGATTTATCACTCCAGTGTTAATCTGCTAAATTGTAATTATTCGATTTATTGCCTACCTCATGCCTTTTGCACACATTGTATATAGATTCTCTTTTTTTCTACCATGTTATTGACTTGTTTATTGTTTACTCCATGTGTAACTCTGTGTTGTCTGTTCACACTACTATGCTTTATCTTGGCCAGGTCGCAGTTGCAAATGAGAACTTGTTCTCAACTAGCCTACCTGGTTAAATAAAGGTGAAATAAAAATAAAATAAAAATGTYGTTGTCTCTGGGCTCAGTGAAGGGCCATTGATGGGGTGCCCTCTCTGCCCCTGTTCTCTACCTGACAAAGACTCGGACATGCACACACACTCAATCAGGGCTCTGTTTGCACCTTTCCCTGCTGCTAGACAAAACCCCAGGCAATGTCATAAGTCAAAAAGTTGCAAAGGCATGGATAGGTGTTTGTTTGATTGGTTGAAATGGACTTGTTTGTGATTTTGGCAGAGAGAAAGGCTTGGTTCACAACCCTTACTGAGGACTGATGTTATCCCAGTGGGTACAGGGACATGTGAGTGTGTACAGAGCAGCTCATTCCGTCACAGATGGACACTTAAATGTGTGTTCTAAATATACCCTGACTGCCTATGCCAGCGGGCGGGTGAGTGAGGACAGAGCTATCCCTCCCTCTCTAACTTTGTTAGGCAGTGTTGGACATGGAGACCTCCCATTAAACAAACACCGTGGAGTGAAACGGGCGCTGGCACTGACTAGACACTGACTAGACACTGACTAGACACTGACTAGACAGCCTGGCTGGTTTTAAAGCTGGAGCGCGTTGTGTTACTATTGTTGCACCTATTCAGCGTTCTGATACAGTGACCTCTCAATGGAAAACACTGCAGGGCTGCTGGGCTGGTGGTCGCAATCTGTCTCCTTCCCTTATACACAATGTGTCTGTGTCTTGGATGTGCATACTACTTCCCTCCATTGACTGTGGGGGGATGGAGGAGTTAGAGGTGGGTGCGTGTCTGTGAGGGTATTTTATTGACTGGCTAAAGGAGGGGAACCGGCTGATCAATGGGGCTGTGTGACTCTGCTGGTTGACCACTGGGTAACACCTAACGTGTTTGCTTTATGATGGCCTTCCTCACAGGTCGCGACCACATGACCCCTGATTTCATTATCCCCAGCAGACATAGATGTCCCATAGCCCCTCCCTCAGCAGGAACCAGACAATAACAAAGCAGGAACTACCAGGGTTGTGGGTTTGGGAGAGTTATTAGTCCGAGTGAATGGGTGAGAGATTTGAATGTTTAAAGGATTTGTAGGAGACTTTTGAAGAACTTTGTGAGACTTCATGCATCAGGGACCTGGAAACTCAGCTTGGTGCCATTTGGCACAGTGCCCTGGCATTATCCAGCACTGCTAGAGGAAACAGTCCACTATGTTCATTAATGGGCACAGCCGTACCTATGGGTACAAACGTGGAAGTGACTTGCTTTAAAAAGTGAATCATCTACAAACCAATCCAAGGACAAATCTGCAGACAGACTCTGTGGATCGCTCTAGGCTAACAGTATGTCTAAGCATACTGATATGAACAACTACTGCTGGGCTAAAGCAACCAAACTTTAGGAGTTGAGCACGTCTTATAGTGCATTTGATGCCTACGCTTTTGTCTACCACTTGTCTGGGAGCTAGTGTGGTGGTGGGATTGTGTTGTGTGTCTGTCTAAGTTATGGATGTTCACATCCGTAGTCTGCTCATCTGGTCTTCTCCTCAGCACACTGCTTCTATGCTCTCTCTTCTCCGTGTAGCTCCAGCTGTGTGGACCACAGAGACTTGGACAGACTGAAGCATCCTGCTTTTTCCAAAACAGCTTTGTGTGTGCCTCTTTGTGTGTGTGAGTGTGTGTTTGCATCCATGTGTGTCTTCGAGTGTGTGTGCACAGCTGTACGCCTGTTTGAGGGTGTGTGTGTTTGTCTTTCTCTCTCTGCGTGTGTGTGTGTTTCCCTCAACGATGGTCTTGATTTCCTGTTAGTGTTAACAGCGCTGATTGCTCTCCAGTGAATGCATGCTGTTTACACTGGAACAAGATGTCTCCATCCCTCAGTATAAACATCTGAGGCCTGATGGTATTACCCTACCACCCCGCCTGTCTGTTACACACTCAATATTATGGAGAAATACATTACGAAGGATCTGCCACTCATCAGTTTATACACTGAGTGTACAAAACATTAGGAACAGGGAGGAAACAGGGCCAGGAGGCTGCTTCTCTCCATTGGGACCAGTCTGGAGTCTATTTCTACAGTCCATCTCACTACAGCCTACCCTCTATACACTACCAGAGCAGGGGAGGAGAGAGGGATGTGGTAGGTGAAGAGAGGGAGGGAGGAGCGTTTGGGGTAATTAAAACCTGAGAGGAGGTGTGTGTGTGTGTGTGTATGTTGTGTTGTGTGTGTGGTGTGGTGTGTGTGTGTGTGTGGTGTGTGGTGTGTGTGTGTGTTGTGTTGTGTGTGTGTGTGTGTGGTGTGTTGTGTGGTGTGTGTGTGTGTGTGTGTGTGTGTGTGTGTGGTGTGTGTGTTGCAGCTATAGACTGGACTGGAAGAAGAGCCGGAGTCATGTTTGGCTGATAGGTACGAAGCACACCTGGCTTCACGCCAAACCTCCAATATACTGTACAGTAGGTGTACAAAACATTAGGAACACCTTCCTAATATTGAGTTGCACCCCCCTTTGCCCTCGAACAGCCTCAATTCGTTAGGACATGGTGTCAAAAGCGTTCCACTGGGTTGCTGGCCCATGTTGACTCCAATGCTTCCCATAGTTGTGTCAAGTTGGCTRGATATCCTTTGGGTGGTGGACCTTTCTTGATACAAACGGTGTGCCTGGTGGCACCTACTAACATACCCTGTTCAAAGGCACTTAAATATTTTGTAACGTGTCTCCTCCCCTTCATCACTAYTGATTGAAGTGGATTTAAAAAGTGACATCAATAAGGGATCATAGCTTTCACCAGGATTCCCCTGGTCAGTCTATGTCATGTTCAGAATGTTTTGTACATTCAGTGTATAATACTAGTAGTCACACACACCCAGCAGCTAAGTGGACGAGTTTGACCCTCTCACCCTACGGCAGTGACACTGTTGGTCACTGGGACACCACTTCTCAGCATCTATTGTGAAGCTTCAAGAAAAGGATACATCGAGGATTCTATTTTCTCTTATTCTGTCTCTTGATCTCCTCTCTTATTCTCTCCCTCTCTCTCTCTCTAGCTCTCCGTCTTTCTCCTTCTCTTCTCTCTGTTGCCTGATCCCTCCATGTGGCCCTGTCTTTGGCTGTGGGAAAGATCTGGGAAGCCCAGCATTTGTTGAAGTTTATTGTTTTTCATCTTTTAAACTCTTGTTCTTGGCCCTTATTGCTAACATGTGGAATCAATGGCCTTTGTTAATAAATATTTTTACTCTACACAAAATGGTCAGAAATTGGTTGACAGTTTATTGTTGTCCTGTGTATTTGTATTTATTTAACCTGTGTGTGTGTGCGTGTGTGTTCACAGACGGAGTGTGCCAACTTTGTGCGCCTGCTGCAGCCCTATAACCGCACCCACCTGCTGGCCTGTGGTACGGGTGCATTCCAACCCATGTGTACCTATGTGTACGTGGGCTACCGTGGAGAGGTAAGAACCCACTGCATCACATCACCTCTTTTCTCTCACGCGCACACACACACACACACACACACACACACACACACACACACACACACACACACACACACACACACACACAGCACCACACCACACACACACACACACACACCACACACACACACACACACACACACACACACACACACACACACACACACACCACAACACACACACCACACACACACCACACACACCACAACACACACACACACACAGCTCTGACAGATGGAGTCATCCTGGTTTTACTCTACATACTTTTGCTCTACGTACTACTCCCTATGGATTGTCTGTCTGTCTCCGTTGTATAGTATTTGATAGCTGATACTGTCTTATTGGGTCCAGTATGTGAGCACAGTGGTCTCTCTCTCTCTTTCTCTCTCTCTCTCTCTAAGACAGTGTATACAGAAAGAGGCAGCAGGCCGTAGCCGTCAGTAACATTCAGTGCTCTGGCTCCAGGCTCAGAGCTCCAGGCTGAGGACACAAAGCCCAGGGTTGTGCTCCAGCATGCAGCTGTCCAGCGGGGCCCTGCTGCCCTGGTGTGAGGCCCTGTGTAGGCGCCTGTATGTGGTGAAACCCCACAAAGCTGCACACAGGCCCACGTGGCACACCCAGCAGGAGGGGATCGGACTGGGCATGAGGAGGGGAGGCACTGGGCTTGGAGGGTTGGTGAGGGTTCCACCTATTCAAGTTGGGGGATGGAGGTTGTGGAACCAACAGGGTGTGATGTGAGACAGGGAGGGTATATTTATAGGCAGGGAGTGGAAGGGTGGTCTGTCTGTGGTGGTCATGTTGGGGTTCTTAGTGTGTTTGTGTGTGTGTTGGTAGTTAGGGTGGGGGCTGCTGGATGAACTGTGGGGAGAGTTGTGTGTTCTGCCATGTTCATCATCCTCTGTGTGGTTTGGACCTATGCTTTATGACACTTCATTAAAAACCTTTAGATCTTATCTCTGTGCTGCCTCTGACAAGCTCACCATGACACTGAGAACAATACATCTACTTTGTAGAGTAGAGCAGCATAGTGTGTGTTTGTGTGTGTGTGTGTATGTGTGCATGCTTGTGCGTGTGTTTCTATGTCTCTCTGTGCCTGTGTGTGTTGGCAGATGGATACAGTGTGTTAAGGTTTGAAGGCGACGTAAGGCAGCTGACTGCACGTCTGTCCTGGGGAGGCCTGGAACAGAGGGGAAACACCCTGTCAAAGGTCATCCCACCCACAGACCGGCCTGAAGGTTCATGACCCCCCCCACCCCCGTCTCAGAATCGAGGGAAAGAAACAGACGTGTGTTCCTAAATGAGTTAGTGACTGCTTAAATGAATGCAGGGTTCCCCGTGGCGCTGCCGCCGTAGAGTGGCATGGACTCCCAGGGCACCTTGTAGGAGTGGCACTGGTGACACACACACACACTGTCACGCAAGGAAAATAAACCCCAGTAGTGGTGACAACATCCAGAGGTTCCAGCCTCTTTCCCCCTCACACACACACCCACACACCCACACACACACCCACACACCCACACACACACCCACACACACACCCACACACACACAGCCCACTCAAGGTAAATGGGTCAGGTTCTCAACAAAGTCCACCTATAGGAATAATTTCTCTCTTTCCTGCTTTCTTTCTCTTTGTATTCATCTCGTTACCTTTCGTTTCTTTCTCTCTATTGCTCTGTTTCTGTCTCTTTCCTGTTATGACTGTGGTGCTGGGTAATGTTAGGGATGGACTAAGAGAAGAGAGGACAGAGTGCATCTTTCTGAGGCTGTCTCGCCTTAGAGAGAGAAATGACAAGATCATGAGAGAAGAAGCAAGCTGGAAAGGATGAGGGAAGGATTTTGAAAAGGTTGTGGGCGCAGACAGAGGTGGATATCTGCTTAGAGAAAGAGAGGGAGAGAAGAAAGATAGAGGGGTGGAGGATGGAGACCGACACATGGATCTGAGGAGCAGAGAGAGAGCAGCTTAGCGTATGTGTTTTCAAGTTTTTATTACACTAATATAGCAGTCAATATAAACTGACATCCATGAGCAAATAAAMTATGAATGGATAAGAATAAAGTCCTGCGGTCTTAAAACTAGCGTGTGTGTGGCAGTGGAGGCTGCTGGGGGAGGACGGCTCATAACGGAAACCATATGTTTAAGATGGATTTGATACCATTCCACTTATTCCGCTTCAGCCATTGCCACGAGCCAGTCCTCCCCAATTAAGGTCCCACCAACCTCCTGTGTGTGTGTTTGTGTGCATCATAGAGCATGTGTGTGTGCCAGTAGTCGTGTCAGTGGCCCAGGCTTGGTAGTGGGGTTGCTGGGCTGTTTGGCTTGGCAGGGCTGACTAGAGAACGACAACAGACATGACTAGCGCCAGTCCCCTCGCTCTGCACCGAGTTACCACAGAGAGACTGGATCTGAGAGAGACTAGCCAGGAGGAGAAAGAGAGGGAAGGAGGGAGTAGAGAGAATGGGGGTGGTTGAGGGAGAGATGGATGGATGAAGTAGAGAGAGAGGGGAGGGAGAGGCAAAAGAGAGGCGGTAAAGTAAAGAGAGTAGAGCGGTGCTGTAAGGAGGACAAATGAGGTATAGAGAATGGAAAGTAAAAGCGGTTTGAGATCTGACTATTTGAAAAAGATGAGTGAGATTGAACTATGGAGATTCACAAAGCGGAGTTATATTTGAAATCATGCTGATTGATCTGATCACGATAACTAATGTTACTAGATAGATTTTATAAAGGAGGTTAGTGTCTGTGCGTGTGTATAGGGTACTGTGTACTGTTTGTGTGCAGCCCGGAGAGTTACACAGCTCAGGGAGAGGTAACATCTGGTGTTTCTGCCATTATTTAGCTCACTGAGAGAGAAACAGCAGAGATCCTCTACCACTTGCCAAAGGGCCTGTCCTTTCTCTCTGCTGAGAGAGAGAGAGAGAGCGAGAGCGAGAGCGAGCGAGAGAGAGAGAGAGAGAGAGAGAGAGAGAGAGAGAGAGAGAGAGAGAGAGAAAATAATATACACCTGACCACCGTGACTGACCCAAACGTAAGGAAAGACTATGTACAGACTCAGTGAGCATAGCCTTGGTATTGAGAAAGGCTGCCGTAGGCAGACCTGGCTCTCAAGAGAATACAGGCTATATGCACACTGCCCACAAAATGAGGTGGAAACTGAGCTGCACTTCCTAACCTGCTAAATGTATGACTATATTAGAGACATTGTGGAACTCAAAGCCAACCTTACTTCCTCCTCTCTCCTCACTGAGAGTGTCAATATAGCTGGAAAGGTCCTAGTGCCACTGGGAATCCCTGTGTGATTCAAAGCCAAGGAAAGGGCACTTACTGGAAAGGGCCACAAAATCAAGGACATACAGTGTTATTTTAATCATGGTAGCGTTATTAAGTGTAATTTTATCCGGCTAACTTCCATGTCATGGTGTCCTACATGACAGTGTATACAGTCATTCAACCAGAGAACCACAATGCCTCAGTGTCTGCACTAGGAACTGCTACCCAGAGCTGGAGACTGTGGATAGTTCACAGAGAGGACATTCATCTGGGTCCTGATTCAGCGCATCCTGTCTGTATTTTTACACTCACTGTGTTACCCCTTGTTAATCCTGTCCCTCACTGATGACATCACTACAGTCAAAGAGTCACTACCGTATTAGGGCATAGAGAATTTTAAGTGTTCTATTTAATTATATGTATTAGACTGACGTACTGTATGTTGAAATATTTACAATGAGTTCAGTAATTGCCCTTACGGCGATTAAAGGAAAACATTCAAATCGTAAGATTTTCTTAAGATTTTCACTGTAGCCTGTAATTGCACTTGCAACCCTGGACATGTGACTATTAAACTTCTAATATTTTAATGATATGTGATATCTGGATTTTTCTAATCTCATTTCTCGTTTTTCCCCTAAACAGCATGTTTTCACCATGGACCCTACCAAAATGGAGAGCGGACGGGGGAAGGTTCCTCACGACCCCAGCCTCCCCTTCGCTAGCACCTTAATTGGTAGGTCCTGTACTCTGTGTCTTTATTAGTCCAGTATGTTTATCTCAACACAACAGCCGGAAGGGGTTTGAGGTTTCTGATTCTGTGAGATACACTGTAGTAAGGGTGTTCCTCTCTTGTTGTCATTCGACATAGCTTGTGAAATAAGTCAGATTTACTGCATCAACATGCAACTCTAGAAGTTGCAGGGGTGAAAAGTGTGTGTGTGTGTGTGTGTGTGTGTGTGTGTGTGTGTGTGTGTGTGTGTGTGTGTGTGTGTGTGTGTGTGTGTGTGTGTGTCTGTGTGTCTTCCCACCCCGCCTCAGTCCACTCTGCTGCTGAACCCCACAAACTCCAGGATCTGTCCCAAAATTCATTGGATCTGGCAGGCAGACACACAGGGACGGCCAAAGGCCCAGCAGTCTATCCTTGAGCACACTGATACACAAAAGACTAACCCTACACAAACAACGTAATATTCCACTAATGCTCACTCACATACACTGTGTAAAGCTAACATGGAAAAACACACTAAACATAGACACACACACACACACACACGGATACAAGTTGTGTACATGTTCTACACACATCTATTATCCTCTATTCATTCTGAAGGGACTTTTTAATCATGATTAAGGAGTAATTGCTGTCAAATGTTTAGTTTCAGAGGTCGCAATGGATAGATTAATCAGACAGAGATAGAGAGAGAGAGAAAGAGAGAGGGGGAAGAAAAAAAATATAGAGAAAGAGAAGGGGAGACGGAGAGGGAGAGGGAGAAAAAGATMGAGAGAGAAGAAGACAGAGCGTATTTGTCATGGCCATTGTGTCCCACTAGTAAAGAGAGCTCTTTGGCAGGAGGAGGACAGGAGGTCAGTAACCCTCCTCCCCGCTTCCTCACACACACACATCCTTCTGACGTTTCTCTGCATCTCTTCTATCTCTGGGATCAGCTATTGAAAGAAGCTATTGCCTTTCAGCGGGGCCAGAGTCTGCATTAATCACACTTCTCAAAACTCGGTGGGACCAAGCCAGACTGACTATCTGTTTGTGCATGCTCAGGGGTGTAAGGCAGCCCCACTGTCTCTTATAATTCAGCTCCTTGGTTGGGAAACGATCATCGGAGCCATAGACACACACACATGTGCGCGCACACACAGACACTTCCATCCTCAGTCAGTGAAGTGATGACAGGGCTTAGGGAGCTATGACACGGCCACTGTAGATGAATATACTCTTGTTAGGAGCATGACCTGAGCTCTGTCATGTAGAGCAGGGATAGCATTTCATCTGATACGAGTTCAGTTGGGAATGCTGTCTGATTCAATGGGAGATGCTGTTACAGACAGTTGATCTCATCTTTGTCCAGTCTATGAACCTTCTCTAGGGATGCAGGACATGTGGCTTGGGGTATGTCTACCATATTGGCCAATGTTGTATTCCTGTCATTGTGACATTTTCCCCCTCCCTTATTTCCTCATCCTCTCTCCTCATCCCCTCATCTTTCATTCTCTTCCTCCATCCTTTCCGCTCTGTCTGTTCCCAGGTGGGGAGCTGTACACAGGGCTGACTGCAGACTTCCTGGGTAGAGACTCAGTGATATTCCGTAGTCTGGGAGGTCGCTCCACCATGAGGACTGAGACGGACCAGAGACTGCTGCATGGTACAAGAACTGTACTGTACTTACCACCCACACTGAATACACACCTAAAACCAATATCAATTATTCACCTATTCTACACCACTTGGTTCTTACATCTTCTATAGACACTACTTGCTATGAAATAACTCGTATTTGCTCTCTTTTTTTATATTTCTTTTTCTTTTTCACTGACTCCCACTCTCTCTCTCTCTCTCACTGACTCCCACTCACTCTCTCTCTCTCACGCACTCACTCACTCACTCACGCACTCACGCACTCACTCACTCACTCACGCACTCACTCACTCACTCTTCTTCCCTCTCTCCAGATCCTAAGTTTGTTGCGGCCCACCTCATCCCTGATAATGATGACCGTGACAATGACAAGGTGTACTTCTTCTTCACGGAGAAGGCCTTGGAGGCCGGGGACAGAGAGGGGGCCATCCACACCCGTGTAGGACGTGTGTGTGCGGTAAGAGAAATATACATACAGTTACACCTAACGTATCCCACAGGAAAACCCTGTGTTAGTTCAGTGAAGCTAACAGGTTACGTGAAGCCAAGGTGAATCTGGATATGTGGGAAAGCTCTCTCATTGACTCCAACAGTGACACTGGTGGCTTCTATGCTCGCTTCGACGCAAGTAACACTGAACCATGCATGAGAGCACCAGCTGTTCCGGTCAACTGTGTGATCACGCTCTCCGTAACCGATGTGAGTAAGACCTTTAAACAGGTTAACATTTACAAAGCCGCATTGCCAGCAGCAGGTTAGGCGCTGACAAGCTGGAAAGTGTCTTGACTGACATTTTCAACCTCTCCCTGACCCAGTCTGTAATACTTACATGTTTCAAGCAGACCACCATAGTCCCTGTGTCCAAGAACATCAAGGTAACCTGTCTAAATGACTCATAGCACTCACATCTGTAGCCATRAAATGCTTTGAAAGGCTGGTCATGGCTCACATCAACACCATCATCCCAGACCCACTCCAAATCGCATACCACCCCAACAGATGATGCAATCTCTATTGCACTCCACACTGCCCTTTCCCAAATGGACAAAAGTAAGTCCTACGTGAGAATGCTGTTTATTGACTACAGCTCAGCAATCAACACCACTAAGTTAAGGACCCTGGGACTGAACACCTTCTACAACTGGATCCTGGACTTCCCGATGGGCCACTCCCAGGTGGTGAGGGAAGGCACCAACACATCCACCATGCTGACCCTCAACACGGGAGCCCCTCAGGGGTGCGTGCTTAGTCCCCTCCTGTACTCCCTGTTCACCAGAGGCTGTGTGGCCGTGCGCGACTCCAACACCATCATTAAGTTTGCCTCTACTGAAACAATGGTAGTAGGCCTGATCACCAATGACGCTGAGACAGCATATATGGAGGAGGTTAGAGACCTGGGCAGTGTGGTGCCAGGACAACAACCTCTCCCTCAACGTCAACAAGACAAAGGAGCTGATCGTGGACTACAGGAAGCAGAGGGCCGAGCATGCCCCCATTCATATCGACGGGGCTGTAGTGGAGCCAGTCGAGAGCTTCAAGTTCCCTGGTATCCACATCACTAAGGACCTATCATGGTCCTGCTACATTCCCCAGCTAGAAATCCAAATAATGTTGCTCAAACAGAAGGGGGAACTAACAAAAAGTCACTGACAACAACTACACAAAACAGGTGGGGTTTTAGCAGGGGTTCTGTAAGACACTCATGGGTGTGTCCACTGAAAGTTGACTATCAACAATAACTGGAACCTAAATGACACTCACCTTGAGGGTCCACAAAATTTGCCTAAGAAGAGGCAAACAAAAGAAAAACCCCACAATGAACTTAAAGACAGGAAGCAAACCAAAAAGTTGGAGCAAAATGAAATCAGGGAAATCAGACAAAGGAATGTTATTTAAAAATAATAATATATAGGGAGTGCCAACTAAAGGTGGGCCAGCCACTCTTAAATAGTACATGGGTCAGCACAGGTGAAACACCTTCCCACTAACGAGATGGCAACCAGCACAGGTATAACACATACTGACTAACGAGGTGACCCCAATGGTGCGCCCTACGTGCTAACGAGCTACACGTGCTAAAGTCCAACCTCAAAACATAAATGGAAAAACCAAAGCCTGTACAGTCAAAACACACCAACACAGTCTTGAAGAGGGCACGACAATGCCTCTTCCCCCTCGGGAGGCTGAAAAATGTTGACATGGACCCTCAGACCCTGAAAGTTCTACAGCTGCACTATTGAGAGCATCTTGACTGGCTGCGTCACTGCATGGTATGGCAACTGCCTGAAGACCGCTGAACAGTTAATCACATGTCTACCTAGACTATTTGCATTGACCCCCGTTTTTTGCACTGACTTTCTTGCACAAACTCTATTTTTTATTTTATCTTTATTTAACTAGGCAAGTCAGTTAAGAACAAATTCTTATTTTCAATGACGGCCTAGGAACAGTGCCTTGTTCAGGGGCAGAACGACAGATTTTTACCTTGTCAGCTCAGGGATTCGATCTAGCAACCTTTCAGATACTAGTCCAACACTCTAACCACTAGGCTATGCACACTCACTGGACTCTACCCACACACTCACACATATTACACTGATACACCAACACACACATGAATATTGATGCCACAAACACAAACTCACGCATACACACTTTCACACTCTTCACTTACGCTGCTGCTACTTTGTTTATTATCTATTCTGATTGCCTCGTCACTTTTAACCCTACCTACATGTTCATATTACCTCAACTACTTCGTATCCCTGCACATTGAGTCGGTACCGGTAGTCATTGTATATAGACTCGTTATTCTTTTGGGGAAAGGGCTCGTAAGTAAGCATTTCACGGTAAAGTTTACACTTGTTGTATTCGGTGCATGTGACAAATATAATTTTATTTGATAGTTCACTCTCCAGGACCCCCCAGGTCAGTCTTCATCTTCTCTGAGACCACGTCATGATCTGGGGTTTGGGAACTGGATCATGGCTCTGAGTTATTTCCACAGTGGAGCTTCAGCCCTGGCATAGTGATAGTTTAGCGTTTAGTTACAGGGAGATGTGCTTATAGTATCGCCTTACAGGGAGGGTCTCTAATGGTTTAGTCAGGCCACAGGTGGCGGGTTGAGAAGAGCTGACATTCCCCAACAGTTGGCGTCTTTCTTCCTCTACACACACACAGCTGTTGGATGTTCTCTGGTATGAGCGTCAGAGTGTGCATACCTCCCATCTCTCTCACACAGTCATACATCCCTTCTGACACAC
>NC_036857.1:13355665-13371892 GCF_002910315.2 Salvelinus sp. IW2-2015 | reverse complement strand
ACACACACACACACAGCTGTTGGATGTTCTCTGTGTATGAGCGTCAGAGTGTGCATACCTCATCTCTCTCACACAGTCATACATCCCTTCTGACACACACACACAACACAGCTGTTGGATGTTCTCTGGTATGAGCGTCAGAGTGTGCATACCTCCATCTCTCTCACACAGTCATACATCCCTCTGACACACACACACACACAAGCTGTTGGATGTTCTCTGGTATGAGCGTCAGAGTGTGCATACCTCCCATCTCTCTCACACAGTCATACATCCCTTCTGACACACACACACACACACAGCTGTTGGATGTTCTCTGGTATGAGCGTCAGAGTGTGCATACCTCCCATCTCTCTCACACAGTCATACATCCCTTCTGACACACACACACACACAGCTGTTGGATGTTCTCTGGTATGAGCGTCAGAGTGTGCATACCTCCCATCTCTCTCACACAGTCATACATCCCTTCTGACACACACACACACACACAGCTGTTGGATGTTCTCTGGTATGAGCGTCAGAGTGTGCATACCTCCCATCTCTCTCACACAGTCATACATCCCTTCTGACACACACACACACAGCTGTTGGATGTTCTTGGTATGAGCGTCAGAGTGTGCATACCTCCCATCTCTCTCACACAGTCATACACCCTTCTGACACACACACACAAGCTGTTGGATGTTCTCTGTATGAGCGTCAGAGTGTGCATACCTCCCATCTCACTCACACAGTCATACATCCCTTCTGACACACACACACACACAGCTGTTGGATGTTCTCTGGTATGAGCGTCAGACTGTGCATACCTCCCATCCTCTCTCACACAGTCATACATCCCTTCTGACACACACACCACACACACAGCTGCTATATGACAACGTCCGGCGCGACCGGAGATGGCCGCCTCGCTTCGCGTTCCTTGGAAAATATGCAGTATTTTGTTTTTTATGTGTTATTCCTTACATTGGTACCCCAGGTAATCTTAGGTTTCATTACATACAGTCGGGAGGAACTACTGAATATAAGAGCAACGTCAACTCACCATCGTTACGGCCAGGAATTATACTTTCCGAAACGGATCCAGTTTTTGCCTTCCACCCAATACAATGGATCTGATCCCAGCCGGCGACCCTATGCGACGCCGTAAAAAGGGCAAACGTAGCAGTCTCCTGGTCAGGCTTCGGAGACGGGCACATCGCGCTCACTCCCTAGCATACTACTCGCCAATGTCCAGTCTCTTGACAATAAGGTTGATGGAAATCCGAGCAAGGGTAACATTCCAGAGAGACATCAGAGATTGTAACGTTCTCTGCTTCACGGAAACATGGCTAACTCAAGAGACGCTCAACAGAGTCGGTTATAGCCAGCTGGTTTCTTCACACATCGCGCCGACAGAAACATACATCTTTCAGGTAAGAAGAGGGGCGGGGGTGTATCCTTATAGATTAACGAGAACGTGGTGTGATCATAACAACATACAGGAACTCAAGTCATTCTGTTCACCTGATCTAGAATTCCTCAACATCAAATGTCGACCGCATTATCTACCAAGGGAATTCTCTTCGATTATAATCACAGCCGTATATATCCCCCCCAGCAGACACATCGATGGCCCTGAACGAACTTTATCTGACTCTTTGTAAACTGGAAACCACACACCCTGAGGCTGCATTCGTCGTAGCTGGGGATTTTAACAAGGCTAATCTGAAAACAAAACTCCCTAAATTCTATCAGCATATCGATGTGTGCTACCAGGGCTGGGTAAAACCTTGGATCATTGTTAACTAACATCCGCGACGCATATAAGGCCTCCCCGCCCTCCTTTCGGAAAAAGCTGACCACGACCCATTTTGTTGCTTCCAGCCTACAAACAGAAACTAAAACAACAAGCTCCCTCGCTCGGTCTGTTCAACGCTGGTCCGACCAAACTGATTCCACGCTTCAAGACTGCTTCGATCACGCGGATTGGAATATGTTCCGCATTGCGTCCAACAACAATATTGACGAATACGCTGATTCGGTGACGAGTTCATTAGAAAGTGCATTGACGATGTCGTACCCACAGCAACAATTAAAACATTCCCAAACCAGAAACCGTGATTGACGGCAGCATTCGCGTGAACTGAAAAGCGCGAACACTGCTTTTAACCAGGGCAAGGTGACCGGAAACATGACCGAATACAAACAGTGTAGCTATTTCTCTCCAAGGCAATCAAACAAGCTAAGTCCCAGTATAGAGACAAAATAGAGTCGCAATTCAACAGCTCAGACACAAGAGTATGTGGCAGGGTCTACAGTCAATCACGGATTACAAAAAAGAAAACCAGCCCCGTCACGGACCAGGATGTCTTCTCCCAGACAGGCTAAATAACTTTTTTGCTCGCTTTGAGGACAATACAGTGCCACTGACACGGCCCGCTACCAAAACCTGCGTGCTCTCCTTCACTGCAGCCGAGGTGAGTAAAACATTTAAACGTGTTAACCCTCGCAAGGCTGCAGGCCCAGACGGCATTCCCAGCCGCGTCCTCAGAGCAGTGCGCAGACCAGTGGCTGGTGTGTACGGACATATTCAATCAATCCTTATCCCAGTCTGCTGTTCCCACATGCTTCAAGAGGGCCACCATTGTTCCTGTTCCCAAGAAAGCTAAGGTAACTGAGCTAAACGACTACCGCCCCGTAGCACTCACTTCCGTCATCATGAAGTGCTTTGAGAGACTAGTCAAGGACCATATCACCCCCACCCTACCGGACACCCTAGACCCACTCCAATTTGCTTACCGACCCAATATGTCCACAGACGACGCAATCGCAACCACACTGCACAACTGCCCTAACCCATCTGGACAAGAGGAATACCTATGTGAGAATGCTGTTCATCGACTACAGCTCAGCATTTAACACCATAGTACCCTCCAAACTCGTCACAAGCTCGAGACCCTGGGTCTCGACCCCGCCCTGTGCAACTGGGTCCTGGACTTCCTGACGGCCGCCCCCAGGTGGTGAGGGTAGGTAACAACATCTCCACCCCGCTGATCTCAACACTGGGGCCCCACAAGGGTGCGTTCTGAGCCCTCTCCTGTACTCCCTGTTCACCCATGACTGCGTGGCCATGCACGCCTCCAACTCAATCATCAAGTTTGCGGATGACACTACAGTGTAGGCTTGATTACCAACAACGACGAGACGGCCTACAGGGAGGAGGTGAGGGCCCTCGGAGTGTGGTGTTAGGAAAATAACCTCACACTCAACGTCAACAAAACAAAGGAGATGATTGTGGACTTCAGGAAACAGCAGAGGGAGCACCCCCTATCCACATCGACGGGACAGTAGTGGAGGAGGTGAAAGTTTTAAGTTCCTCAGTGTACACATCACGGACAAACTGAATTGGTCCATCCACACAGACAGCGTTGTGAAGAAGGCGCAGCAGCGCCTCTTCAACCTCAGGAGGCTGAAGAAATTCGGCTTGTCACCAAAAGCACTCACAAACTTCTACAGATGCACAATCGAGAGCATCCTGTCGGCTGTATCACCGCCTGGTACGGCAACTGCTCCGCCCACACCGTAAGGCTCTCCAGAGGGCCCGACAGGATGCACAAAGCATCACCGCATCACCGGGGCAAACTACCTGCCCTCCAGGACACCTACACCACCCGTGTCACAGGAAGGCCATAAAGATCATCAAGGACAACAACCACCCAAGCCACTGCCGTTTCACCCCGCTATCATCCAAGAAGGCGAGGTCAGTACAGGTGCATCAAAGCAGGGACCGAGAGATTGAAAAACAGCTTCTATCTCAAGGCCATCAGACTGTTAAACAGCCACACTAACATTTAGCAGCCGCTGCCAACATACTGACTCAACTCCAGCCACTTAATAAGGGAATTGATGGAAATTATGTAAAAATGTACCACTAGCCACTTTAAACAATGCCACTTAATATAATGTTTACATATCCTACATTACTCATCTCATATGTATATGTATATACTGTACTCTTATCATCTACTGCATCTTGCCATCTTATGTAATACATGTATCACTAGCCACTTTAAACTATGCCACTTTATGTTTACATACCCTACATTACTCATCTCATATGTATATACTGTACTCTATACCATCTACTGCATCTTGCCTATGCCGTTCTGTACATCACTCATTCATATATCTTTATGTACATATTCTTTATCCCTTTACACTTGTGTGTATAAGGTAGTAGTTGTGGAATTGTTAGGTTAGATACTTGTTGGTTATTACTGCATTGTCGGAACTAGAAGCACAAGCATTCGCTACACTCGCATTAACATCTGCTAACCATGTGTATGTGACAAATACATTGATTTGATTTGATGTTCTCTGGTATGAGCGTCAGAGTGTGCATACCTCCCATCTCTCTCACACAGTCATACATCCCTTCTGACACACACACACACACACAGCTGTTGGAT
The DNA here is from genome assembly GCF_002910315.2 of Salvelinus sp. IW2-2015. NCBI lineage: Eukaryota > Metazoa > Chordata > Actinopteri > Salmoniformes > Salmonidae > Salvelinus > Salvelinus sp. IW2-2015. The sequence goes on along the minus strand of NC_036857.1, from coordinate 13,367,438 downwards.
GTTCTCTGGTATGAGCGTCAGAGTGTGCATACCTCCCATCTCTCTCACACAGTCATACATCCCTTCTGACACACACACACACACACACAGCTGTTGGATGTGCTCTTGGTATGAGCGTCAGAGTGTGCATACCTCCCATCTCTCTCACACAGTCACACATCCCTTCTGACACACACACACCACACAGCTGTTGGATGTTCTCTGGTATGAGCGTAGAGTGTGCATACCTCCATCTCTCTCACACAGTCACACACCCTTCGACACACACACACACACAGCTGTTGGAGTTCTCTGGTATGAGCGTCAGAGTGTGCATACCTCCCATCTCTCTCACACAGTCATACATCCTTCTGACACACACCACACACACAGCTGTTGGATGTTCTCTGGTATGAGCATCGAGTACACACACACACACACACACACACACACACACACACACGCACAAATAATTTATGCTCGCAGGCACCAAACCTGAGCACATTAACAAAAGTACTCAATAACGCTTGTATTTTGTTTCACAGAGGATGTTTTTCTGCTTAGAGGCAAGGATGAGAAGAACCCAGATGTTTATGCTATCTTCAGCACCATCAGGTGAGCTCCACACATGGTTACACACATTCCTCCAGACCCATCCCTTGGTTGTTTACCAAAACAAGCGGCAAGGCGGACATTTTGTTGTTTTTCAAATCCCAGTCTGTAGTTTTAACATGTAAAATGGAGGAACCAAACCCTAATGAAATCAGTCACTAACATTAAACGTTCCTCTCTCCCCTAGTAACGTGTTCCAAGGCTTTGCAGTTTGTGTGTACCGTATGGCAGACATCAGAGAAGCCTTCAACGGGCCGTTTGCACACAAGGAGGGACCTGACTACCAGTGGGGGGCTTACGAGGGCAGAGTGCCCTATCCAAGACCTGGCGTGGTGAGTAATACCATACAGTACCATACTGCAGGCTACCATGCCATATCTACAAACTAATACTTTGTTTCAGACTCCTTGTCAGCTTGCTTGTGTGAGAGAGATCAGGTGATCAAACTGGGGCGAGAGAGAGAAATAGAATGAGAAAGGGAGACAGACAGCGACAGAGAGCATGAAGAAGAAACTCCAACAGAGGGATAAAGAGCTCGTCCAGTTGTGACAGTGTGGCTATTGTTGGTCCTTCCCTCAGCAGCTCTGCCTCATGTTTTCTTGTCATCCACATCGCTGTAATTTAGCTTCATTCAGTGCCCGAGTGTCAGAGCAGAGTCGGCACCTCTGTGGTTTCAATCCACACACACAGGCCTGATTAAGAAGTATGTCCTGGCCGAGAGAGAGAGAGAGAGAGAGACAAGCCATTCAGGGACAAGCCTGTAATAAATTTTTTATTTTACCTTTATTTAACTAGGCAAGTCAGTTAAGAACAAATTCTTATTTTCAATGACGGCCTAGGAACAGTGGGTTAACTGCCTTGTTCAGGGGCAGAACGACAGATTTGTACCTTGTCAGCTCGGGGATTCGATCTTGCAACCTTTCGGTTACTAGTCCAACGCTCTAACCACCATGCTTCTTTTACACCCATTGGTGTAAAAGAACCCCAGCATTGGTGATTTTTTTTTWAATTGTTTGTTTCAATCTCTATGTTTTTGCAACTAAATTGATTTATTAATTAATCTAATGCTACTCAAATATAAATAATATATATTTATCTTAACTAATCCAATCTGTTACTTGTTGTTCCGGTTTAAATGGTTAGGTAGTCTCATATGCTGTATTAGTAGTTTTCCCAACCTGGCAGTCATTCTGAAGAATTCTAAATGTTGGATATCCCCACTCTGGTTGGATTCCAATAGGAAATACACATCATAATGTGACTTGCAGGCCTGAAACCCATGAGTTTTAGGCCACTGTATTAGGGTAAAACTAGGCCCTCAAAATAAGACCTTATTAAATACTTTGTACGTTGTATTGTTTTAGGGAATTTAATGTTAATGATAACATATATTGTCGAAGACCACAGGTCTAAAAATCGATGAATGCAACAACCATGTGTCCATCAGAAAAAATGTGTAATGGGTATTAACTACAATTCACTGGAAAGCCAAGGCACTCTGGGAAATATTCAAATAAGGCTTTACCCTAGCATTGTGTTAATTTAACACTGAAAAGTGTGGACCCGTATAGACACTGGAGAATTTACTGTGTACATGCTCCTTTACGAATACTCTACATATGCAGGGGGGATCTGCTACAGTTTGCTCATTCCTGAGGTTCACCAATGTAAACACTCCTAAGCCAAAGACACCCTAAATTACGGGATCAATATATAGCTGACTGGCTTGGATCTGTGTTCGTCTCAAATAGCACCCTATTCCCTATATAGTACACGACTTCTGACCATTGTCCATAGGGAATAGGGAGCCATTTTGGACGAATCCTCTGTTTGGCACTGTGGAGACATTTAGCTGTCATCTCCTCCCTCAAACAGAGATCACCTCAGCTGTACTGTTTCTGAAAGCTATTGTGTAATTGTGCAATTTTCTATGATTTAGTACTTAGGCGGTGTGCATAGTTTTCACACCCATAATGAGAGTAGATAAGAATTTGGCAACAATTCTTTCTCCATTCCTGTCAATTCAGGAATTTAGATAGGCTTTGATAGCAGTAGTGGTGCGTGGGTAAAATCACTGGGGAAGCTAAAAAAAAAAGCCATATTACAACCTACAACCAGTCAAAGGTTTGGACACACCTACTCATCAAGGGTTTTTCTTTATTTTTATTATTTTCTACATTGTAAAATAATARTGAAGACATCAAAACTATGAAATAACACATATGGAATCATGTAGTAACCAAAAAAGTGTTAAACAAATAAAAATATATTTTAGATTTTAGATTCTTCAAAGTAGAGTTACCTCTGCTGCAGAGGATGAGTTCATTAGAGTTACCAGCCTCAGAAATTGCAGCCCAAATAAATGCTTCACAGAGTTCAAATAACAGACAGATCTCAACATCAACTGTTCAGAGGAGACTGTGGGAATCGGGCCTTCATGGTCAAATTGCTGCAAAGAACCCACTACTAAAGTACACCAATAATAAGAAGAGACTTGCTTGGGACAAGAAACACGAGCAATGGACATTAGACCGGTGGAAATCTGTCCTTTGGTCTGATGAGTCCAAATGTGAGATTTTTGATTCCATTCGCTGTGTCTCTGTGAGACGCAGAGAAGGTGAACGGATGATCTTCACATGTGTGTTTCCCACCGTGAAGCATGGAGGAGGAGGTATGATGGTGTGGGGGTGCTTTGCTGGTGACACTGTAAATTATTTATTTATCCGACCTCAACCCAATTGAGATGGTTTGGGATGAGTTGGACCACAGAGTGAAGGAAAAGCAGCCAACAATTGCTAAGCATATGTGGGAACTCCTTCAAGACTGTTGGAAATACATTCCTCATGAAGCTGGTTGAGAGAATGCCAAGAGTGTGCAAAGCTGTCATCAAGGCAAAGAGTGGCTACTTTGAAGAATCTAAAATCTAAAATATATTTTGTTTTGTTAAACACTTTTTTGGTTACGACATGATTCCATATGTGTTATTTCATAGTCTTGATGTCTTCAGTATTATTCTACAATGTAGAAAATAGTGGAAAAAAAGAAAAACCCTTGAATGAGTAGGTGTATCCAAACTTTTGACTAGTGCTGTATTGTGTTGTGATAAATGCATTGTTTGCTCTTTAACCTGTTAGTTCATATGCCTTGCGAATTCAAGTTGTTTCTGTCAATGACATATGCTCTTGATGGCTTCCATTTACACTTTTTTTTGGTGCGCCAGGACCAACGCTGATTGGCTATTATATATWTTTTTATTATCAAGGGAGGCCAAATGGTCACGGGCGTCCCTTGCATTCAGTGCTATGGGCAGCAACAATGTCATACTTTTTTGGACCAGACTGCTTTAGATAGATGGCCTACACATACAGAGGGGCGCTGTTTTGCTCGCTCGGATGCTATCTCCGGTCAGATACATTCAGCCTCTTGCGATTTGAAGGAAAATTATGAAACATAGAGACAAAAGATACATCTGCTGTAACCGACTGATTTCCTCCTCTTCGTCTGAAAGGATGTTAGGATCGACCAAGACGCAGAGGTGGAAAGTGTCCATGATATTAACAATAAACTGAACACTACACGAAACAAAATAAACAAAGCGAATCAAAACCGAAAGACAGTCCGTGTGCGCACGAACACCGACACGAAATACAACACACACGTGAAACCCGGCTGCCCTAAGTATAATTCTCAATCAGGAGACAACGATTGACAGCTGCCTCTGATGAGAATCATACAGGCCGAAACACACAAAACCCCAACACAAAGACAAACCAACACAAGACCAAGACCACCAAACTCACGCCCTGACCATACTAAATAAAATACCAAAACAAGAGAACAACGGTCAGGAACGTGACATAACCCCCCCCCTCAAGGTGCGACTCCGGCGCGCACCACCTTAAAACTCTAGGGGAGGTCTGGGTGCCGGGCTCTGTCCGCGGGCGGCTCTGCGCCGCGGACGTGGAACCCACCTTAACAATGTCGCCTCCTATCGCCCCTGCCTTCCACACACCACCCTCCATGTCAATCCCCCACTATAGCAAACCGCAAGCACCGGACTGAGGGGCAGCACCCGGACGAGGGCGACCGGACTGAGGGCACACCGGACTGAGGGGACATCCTGGCTGGCGGGCGGCTCTCTGGATCCTGGCTGCCAGCTGGCGCCGCTCCGGCGATCCTGGCTGGCTGGCTCTCGCGGATCCTGGCCTGGCTCGCGACCGCTGGCTCGCTCCGGGCGCGATCCCTCGGCTGGCTCTCTGGCGATCCTGGCTGGACAGTTCGGGCTCCTGGCTGGCTGGTGGATCCGGCTTGCTGACCGTACTGGCTGCTCCTGCTTGCGCGACGGCACTGGCTGCCTCCTGCTCCGCATCGGACTGGCACTGACTCTCCTGTCTGGCGACGGCCTCTGGCTGCTCCTGTCTGGCTGACGGCTCAGGTGGACCAGACGGGCAGCATCTGACGCCGCCGGACAGACGGGCAGGCTCTGACGGCTCGGACCACAGACGGCGGCCTCAGATGACGCTGGGCAGGCAGACTCAGATGACGCTGGGCAGGCAGGCCAGCTCAGACAGCGCTGGCGGCAGCAGCTCAGACAGCGCTGCGGGCAGGCAGGCAGCTCAGACAGCGCTGGGCAGGCAGGCAGTTCAGACAGGCTGGGCATGCAGACAGCTCAGACGCGCTGGGCCAGATGAGAGCAACTGGAGAGAGAACCCGGAAGACAGCCTGGTACGGGGGCTGCCACCGGAAGGACTGGTACGTGGAGGTGGCACCGGATATACTGGACCGTGAAGAACATCGCTCTGAGCACCACCTGCCCCATCCTTCTACCAAGTTGAAGCCCCGTAGCCCTGCCAGTGCGGCGAGGTGGAATAGCCCGCACTGGGCTATGCCTGGCGAACCGGGGACACCATTTGTAAGGCTGCGTCCCATGTACGCCGGCCCGAGGAGACGCACTGGAGACCAGATCGTTGGGCCGGCTTCATGACACCCGGCTCGAATGCCCAACCTAGCCTACCCAGTCGGGCGAGGTGGAATAGCCGCACTGGGCTAAGCACGCGATACTGGGAACACCGTGCAGGCTTTCACCGCATAACACGGTGTCTGACCAGTACGACGCCCTACTCAACTCCATGGAAGCAACGGGAGTTGGTCACGAGTATCCACCCGCTTTGCCACACATCCGCGTGTCCCCCCCAAGACAAGTTTTGGGTCTCTGACTCTCGGGCTTCCCAACCGCGTCGCCGCCTGCCTGCCTTCATACCAAACGCCTGCACTGACCTTCGCTTGCCCCCAACTCCGCCTTGGACGGCGATATTCCCCTGGCTGAGCCAGGAGGCGTCCCTTGCCGTCCCGGATCTTCCAAGTCCAGGGTCCGTGGTCCGGCTCTGCTGTCCTGCTTCGCTGCCCTCTATTCCACTCCGCTTGGTCTTTCTTTGGTGCGGGTGTCTTCTGTAACGGCTGATTTCCTTCCTCTATCGTCTGAACCCCAGGAGATGTCAGGGGATCGCCCAAGATGCAGAGTGGAAAGTGTCCATGATTTATTAACAATAAACTGAACACTACACGAAACAAAATAACAAAGCGAATCAAACCGAAAGACAGTCCCGTGTGGCACGAACACTGACACGAAATACAAACACCCACAAAAACACACGTGAAACCCCGGCTGCCTAAGTATGATTCTCAATCAGGGACAACGATTGACAGCTGCCTCTGATTGAGAATCATACCAGGCCGAACACACAAAACCCCAACATAGAAAACAACACATAGACAACCCACCCAACTCACGCCCTGACCATACTAAATAAATACAAAACAAGAGAAAACAGGTCAGGAACGTGACATACATTTTATATATTTTTTCTTTGTCAATTTTTTTGGGGAAGCCTGGCTTCCGTTGGCATCCATGAATTCACGCCACTGTTCGATAATGAAATTCTATGTCCATTCCAACTTACAGTAACTGAAATTATTTTTTTCAATGCTGTCAGAAGTGCCTATGGATTAGTCAATGTTATGACAGAATTTTAAGAAATCTTCCCAAGCAGTGTTGAATATGACTCCCAGCCAAACATTGTAAGGGAGTCACAGAGAAACACAGACCTAACTTACTAAATGACTCATCAACTGATCTCTAAAAACACAGCTGAATAAAGCGTTCATATCACATTCCCCCAACCCTTTTACATTTAACACAAATCATGTTTTTCTAAAATGATTACTAAAGAGTTCCTCTCATCTCCAGTGCCCTAGTAAGATCACCAACCAGCCTGGCAGACAGTTTGGCAGTACCAAGGACTTCCCAGACGCAGTGCTCCAGTTTGCCCGAGGGCACCCCCTGATGTGGCGACTGGTGTACCCGGCCATGAAGCAGCCTCTGCTGGTCAAGGCCAACTTGCCCTACCGCCTCAAACAGATCGTGGTGGACCGTGTAGAGGCAGAGGRTGGACAGTATGACGTCATGTTCATAGGCACAGGTTCGTCCTAACTTCTCCACATTTCTGTAATTAGTCTGAGTGGTGACTAGTTAGGAAACTTGAGTGTATTGGGATGTAAGTTGACCATTTTGACCCCTGACCTCTGACCCCAGACATAGGCACTGTGCTGAAGGTCATTGCATTGCGCAGCGGCAACACTTTGGACACAGAAGAGGTCACTCTGGAGGAGCTGCAGGTCTTTAAGGTAACTAGATAAGACTCCTCCTTTCTCCTCCGTCTCCCCTCCTCATGTATTTAAAAGTCTAACCAATTCACAATGTCTGAATGCGAATGAAATATATTATTTTTATTTTATCAAGGTGCCAACTCCCATTACCTCTTTGGAGATCTCAGTAAAAAGGGTGAGTAAATGTAAATTCTTTATCACAGTTTACATAAATTTAAAGAAAACATGCAAGCACTGAAGCCAACACTACGATAAAACATTAGATTCTCATTCTCTGGTTGTACTCTGATCCCTTTCCGCACACAGCAAGCACTGTACGTGGGTTCTCCGGTGGGTGTGGCCCAGCTGAGGCTTCACAGGTGTGAGACATATGGGAAGGCCTGTGCTGAGTGCTGCCTGGCCAGAGACCCCTACTGTGCCTGGGACGGCACCTCCTGCACTCGCTACACCTCGCTCAGCAGACGCCGCTATCGCCGTCAGGACATCAGGCACGGCAACCCGGCCCTGCAGTGTATGGACCAGAACCTCAGTGGTGAGAGAGGGGGAGATGGAGGGTAAAGGGTGGGAATGAAATGAGTGTAAATGAATTACAAAACGAAGATGATAGACTATTTGAGAAGGATATACAGTACAGAGACTCACAACATGAGTTGTCAATATCCTGTTGATAAATGCTTATTACAATGGTGTGCATGACAGAGGGGTGAAGGGGGTGAGCTAGTCTGGCTGTCATGGTGGCCAAGCGGAAATTGACCCAAAGTATTTGCTCCAGGGAGGTCAGAGGTCAAACTCGTCCATTGAGAGGCATTAGACTCTGAGAGGTGAGGTAGGACAAACACTGGGACTGCATCTGTACATAGCCCATCTGTAAATAGCCCATCCAACTACCTCATCCCCATGCTGTATTCATTTATCTTGCTCCTTTGCACCCCAGTATCTCTACTTGCACATTCATCTTCTGGAGCAGAACTATCACTCCAGTGTTTAATTGGTATATTGTAATTACTTCGCCATCATGGCCTATTTATTGCCTTACCTCCCTTATCTTACCTCATTTGCACACACTGTATATATACTTTTTCTACTGTATTATTGACTGTATGTTTGTTTATTCCATGTGTAACTCTGTGTTGCTGTATGTGTCTAACTGCTTTGCTTTAACTTGGCCAGGTCACAGTTGTAATGTAAATGAGAACTTGTTCTCAACTAGCCTACCTGGTTAAATAAAGGTGAAATAAAAATATTAAAAATAAAAAAATCATAAATGGTACCCTATTGCCTACATAGTGCACTACAGGAAGGATTGGTTTGGTTACTTTCTAAATGTAATCCGTTATAGCTACTAGTTACCTGTCCAAAATGTTTATCAGGAATGTAACTTTTGGATTACCCAAACTCAGTAACTGATTACTTTCAGTTACTTTCCCTTTAAAAGGCATTAGATGAAGACAAAAATGACCCATCAAACACATTTGGTGTGTCATCATAAATTTGGTTTGTCTGAATGTAAAAGTGATCCAATAAGTAATCATCTAGTTTTTCAAAAGTATCTGTAATCTGATTACAATATTAGTGCTGGTAACATAACTGATTACAGTTAGTGTTTTTGTAACCAGATAACACTCCAACCCTGACTACAGGGCTTTGGTCAAAAGTATAGTTCACTACAGTATATAGGTAATAGGGTACCATTTGGGCTGCAACCTGGGTCTGTAGAGAAATAAATATAAATAGCATCTCTGATTTTGTCTCAGGGGAGAGCGAACAAGACATACACTGTAAAAAATTTATAGGTTGGACGACCAAAGGCCAGTTGAAATCATGTGTMGTTTATATTGTATATCCCAGTGTCAGGTCTAGAGGGAAGTTGAAATCATGTGTAGTTTATATTGTATAGCCCAGTGTCAGGTCTACAGTCGTGGCCAAAAGTTTTGAGAATGACACAAATATTAATTTTCACAAAGTCTGCTGCCTCAGTTTGTATAATGGCAATTTGCATATAATCCAGAATGTTATGAAGAGTGATCAGATGAATTGCAATTAATTGCAAGGTCCCTCTTTTCCATGCAAATGAACTGAATCCCCCCCAAATATTTCCAATGCATTTCATCCCTGCCACAAAGGACCAGCTAACATCATGTCAGTGATTCTCTTTTTAGGGATAGGGGGCAGCATTTTCACTTTGGATGAATAGCGTGCCCAAATTGAACTGCCTCCTACTCTGTCCCAGATGCTAATATATGCATATTATTATTACTATTGGATAGAAAACACTCTGAAGTTTCTAAAATTGTTTGAATTATGTCTGTGAGTATAACAGAACTCATATGGCAGGCAAACTTCCAAACAGGAAGTGGAAATTCTGAGGCTGGTATTTTTTATACTCATCGCCTATTCAAATCCCAGGAAGATATGGATTTGTTTGCACTTCCTACGCCTTCCACTAGATGTCAACAGTCGGTAGAACATTGAATGAAGTTTATACTGTGATGTGGGACCGGATGGGAGGTGTTTCAGTCAGTGGTCTGACAGATTGCCAGTTCCTGGTCATGCGCATTCCTCATGATATCGCCTTGCGTTCCATAACTTTTACAGACATGAAGGAATGCTCCGGTTGGAACGTTATTGGATATATATGATAACAACATCCTGAAGATTGATTATCTACTTAGTTTGACAAGTTTATTCGACCTGTGATATAACGTTTTGAAGTTTTCGTCCGACGTTATGCGTCACTTGCACGAGCGTTTGAATATGTGTACTAAACGCGCTAGCAAAAGTAGCTATTTGGACATAAATAATTGACATTATCGAACAAAACAACAATTGTCGAACTAGGATTCCTGGGAATGCATTCTGATGAAGATAATCAAAGGTAAGGGAATATTTATGATGTAATTTCGTATTTCTGTTGACTCCAACATGGCAGAGAAATGTTATTTATATTTGAGCGCCGTCTCAGATTATTGCATGGTGTGCTTTTTCCGTAAAGTTTTTTTGAAATCTGACACAGCGGTTGCATTAAGAACAAGTGTATCTTTAAATCTATATAAAACATGTATCTTTCATCAAAGTTTATGAGTATTTCTGTTATTTGACGTGGCTCTGCAATTTCTCCGTATATTTTGGAAGCATTTTGGATATAAATATGCACATTATCGAACAAAAAATACATGTATTGTGTAACATGATGTCCTATGAGTGTCATCTGATGAACATCATCAAAGGTTACTGATTAATTTTATCTCTATTTCTGTTTTTGTGACTCCTATCTTTGGCTGGGAAAATGGCTGTGTTTTTTGAACTTGGTGGTGATCTAACATAATCATATGTTGTGTTTTCGCTGTAAAGCATTTCTTAAATCGGACAGGATGGGTAGATTAACAAGATGTTTATCTTTCATTTGCTGTATTGGACTTGTTAATGTGTGAAAGTTACATATTTCTAAAAAATATTTTAGAATTTCGCTGCCTTTTCAGCGGAATGTTGTGGGGGGGTTCCGCTAGCGGAACGTGTGTCCTAGAAAGGTTAACACAGGTGTGACTGTTGACGAGGACAAGGCTGGAGATCACTCTGTCATGCTGATTGTGTTCGAATAACAGACTGGAAGCTTCAAAAGGAGGGTGGTGCTTGGAATCATTGTTCATCCTCTGTCAACCATGGTTACTTGCAAGGAAACACCGGCAGACGGCATGCGAGGCCACGGCTGGGCAGACGGGCAGCGCAGGCGACCGCTGGCGGCAGCGGCATACTTGGCCGGCTGAGGCGCCTGTAGGCCTGGTGCGTGGTGCCGGAACTGGTGGTACCGGGCTAGGACACGTACCTTAAGTCTAGTGCGGGGAGCACAACAGGAGCACAGGACTCTGGAGACGCACAGGAGTTTGGTGCGTGTTACCGGAAACTGGTGGTACTGGGCTGGAGACACGCACGAAGGGCGAGTGCGTGGAGGAGGAACAGGGCTCTGGAGACACACTTGGAGCCTGGTGCGTGGTGTTTGGCACTGGTGTACTGGGCTGGGCGGGGAGGTGGCGCCGGATATACGGACCGTGCAGGCGTACTAGCTCCCTTGAGCACTTGAGCCTGCCCAACCGTTACCGTGGTTGAATGCTCCCGTAGCCTGACCAGTGCGGGTGAGGTGGAATAACCCGCACTGGGCTGTGTTGGCGAACCGGGGACACCATGCGTAAGCTGGTGCCACTGTATGCGCGCCCGAGGGACGTACTGGAGACCAGACGGCGTTGAGCGGCTTCTATGGTACCTGGCTCAATGCCCAATCTAGCCCGGCCGATACGAGGAGCTGGAATGTACCGCACCGGCTATGCACACGTACAGGAGACCCGTCACTCGACCGCATACACGGTGTCTGCCCGTAGCTCTCGCTTCCCACGTAAGCACGGGGAGTTGGACGGCAGTCTCCTACCTGACCTTCACCACACTCCCTTGGTAGCCCCCCCGCCCCCCCCATTTTTGGGTTTGACTCTCAGGCTTCCAGCCTCGCCTTCCGTTGCTGTTCACT
>NC_036857.1:13352673-13354440 GCF_002910315.2 Salvelinus sp. IW2-2015 | reverse complement strand
TCCTCATATCGCCTCCTCTCGGCTTTAGCTGCCTCCAGCTCTTCACGAGGGAGGCGATATTCTCCCGGTTGTGCCCAAGGTCCCTTACCGTCCAGTATTTCTTCCCAAGTCCAAGATTCCTGTGTGCGCTGCTCCTGCTGCTGCTTATCACGCTGCTTGGTCCTGGTATGGTGGGTAATTCTGTCACGATCGTCTTGAGGTGAATGAGTGGACCAAGGCGCAGCGTGATACGAATACATCTTCCTTTTTATTGACGAAGATGAACACGAAACGAAACACTTTTACAAACTAACAAAAACAACAAACGACCGTGAAGCTACAAAACTTACGTGCACACATGCAACATACGTTTAGACATAGACAATTACCCACAACCTGTCTAATGCCTATGGCTGCCTTAAATATGGCTCCCAATCAGAGACAATGATAGACAGCTGTCTCTGATTGAGAACCACTCAGGCAACCATAGACATACCTAGACACCTACACTGAACACAACCCCATAAACTCTACCAAAACCCCCTAGACACTACAAACACCCTCGACTAGACAAAAACACACAAACATCCCCCATGTCACACCCTGACCTAAAATAATAAAGAAAACAAAGATAACTAAGGCCAGGGCGTGACAATGTAATTGTCAATAAAAGCCTTTGACACTTATGAAATGCTTGTAATTATACTTCAGTATTCCATAGTAACATCTGACAAAAATATTTAAAGACACTGAAGCAGCAGACTTTGTGAAAATTWATATTTGTGTCATTCTCAAAACTTTTGGCTATGACTGTAGAGGGAAGTGTAAATCATGTGTAGTTTATATTGTATAGCCCTGTGTCAGGTCTAGAGCGAAGTTGTTATCTGATAGAACACAAGCTGTGTTTGACTGAGGTGTCAGGTCCCTGTGTAAAATGTGCATCCCTCTGTTGGGAGCCAGAGTGATAGCAACATGAAACACATGCTTTATCTTAAAACAACACACTTGTGTATATACTGTACACAGACATATACTGTAACACAGATTATCACAAATATACACAAATTGTGCTGTGTTTGGGTTCCTTGTCTGTATCTTATAGGTATGAAACATATGCTATGGTACAGTTGAAATATACAGCATTACCGGTATGTGTGCGTAAGAAATTACATCATACACAAGCCGTGGGCTGAATGAGAGGGTCTTCATTTGAAAAAACTTTTAATTTACCAAGTAATGGAAACTAGGTTATATTTATGGAGAAGCTTCACTGAACCTTAACACGCCTGTGCTGAGAATAAGACAGATTCCTGTCGGTTTGTCAACGTGTGAGAGGGGAACAGAAGGGGAGAGAGAGGGGGAACAAAAGAAGGAAGGGTGTAGCAGTCAGAGGGGCGGAGAATGTGTGTTTGCTCACCTGAATGTGTGTGTGAGGGGTGGTGAAAGTTCTCTGCCAGGTCTAGAGGTTCCTTAGGGTTGGATTGCATTACACTGACATTGAATAAGGGCACTAAAAAGGGAGATTTCGTGTCTACCATAGCTGAAGATGACATGACCAAAGTCACAGGGCCTACTGAGAACACACCATACTCTGAAGATCACCTTTCTAAGTGTACATATTCTAATGTTGTGTCTGCTGTGCTACAGTGGAGGAGCTGGACGTAACAGAAGACAGAGTTGTATACGGGACAGAGAACAACAGCACCTTCCTGGAGTGTATCCCCCGCTCCCCCCAGGCCACTGTTACATGGCTGCTCCAACGAGACGACCGCAAAGAAGAGGTGAGAT
>NC_036857.1:13318699-13348361 GCF_002910315.2 Salvelinus sp. IW2-2015 | reverse complement strand
TTGGATGGTGTTTGTGTAAAGTGATAGTTGTGTGTTACTTCTGATTGAGTACGGTTTGATTGTGACTAGTATAGTGTGAGTGATGCTGTGTGTTGTTATGGGCTGTTATTGCTTAGTTGTGAATCATTTCAGGGTGAATGGGATTGCACTGCTAAAAAGAATAACGGTGCTTTGGGTGTTGGGTCCTTGTTAAATCCTTTCTTGACTGTATATATGAAAGTGTTGCCAAGGAACCATGTAATATCTAACAGTGTAGGATTGTGTTGACGGTGTCAGGGGTTAATGGCAAAAGGCATCCGGAAATAGCAGCTTTTTAATGTGGTACAGAGTCGAAAGGAACACAGAAGCAAGTCACAAGGAATGGGTACATGGAAATGGGGCCTCAATGACCTAAGAGAAATGATGCAATGTTGGTTTGACCAGTGATCAGCTTGTAGCAGTAGTCCCAACACACCCACAACTATTTATGCAGCCATGCTTACCAGTCAATCCTTAGTCATAACAGAGCACTGACTTTGCAAGATCAGCGTGGAGCAGGAGAAGGGGTTCCCTGTGTGTGAAAACCTGTTGAGGTTTTTCATGAAAGTGCAAATGATAGAGTTGATGCAGCTGCCATGAGTCCCTGTCTCTTACTTTCTTCCTCCTTCCCTTCTTATCTGCATCTTCACAAGTCAAGTCCTCAACCACTTCTAACACTACTCCTTTCAAGACTGTTGGCAGTATATTTGCATTACCCCTAAATAACAATCACTACCACCTCTTTCCCTTCTTCATATCAGTCATCATGTCATGTAGTCCAGCTCTCCAGTCCTTTTCTCTTTTTTACCTACCCTCCATCTGTTTCCCCCTCCCTCTACCGGCTGTCGGTTACTGACGTCCCGCGGCGTCCGGTTGCGTTCCCCGGAGCCCTTATGCGGGTCTTGCGCGCACTATCCTGGTGCCTGCCGGTACTTGTCTAGCATGCTCTTGTGTTTACGCAGAGCTTGTCGTTGCCCAACATCCACTCACAGTACCTATCCTCCACGTGCGGCAGGTTGGACGGCCCGATCAGCTGCAGTGATGTCTTGAACCAGGGGCGCGGGATGGCTGAGGGGCTTGGTGCTCTGTAAGCATGGCAGGGAGGCCAGGACCGGTTACCCCTTCACCCCGAGGGACTTCGAAGAGGGGTGTCGTCTCACGGAGCAAGCAAGCTCACTCAGTGTGTTCCCCTGCAGGACTCCGGGAGAGTGTGGGTGAGGGTCCCTGGTGAAAGCCGTGCTCACGGGAGAGACACACATATATACACCCTCACCTGACCGAGAAAAAACACGGTCGAAGGAGCAGAGGCCTCGCTCCAAAACAGGTATCACTCCGGTCAGCCAGCTTCTACCTGCAGGGAAGGAGGGAGGGTGAGGGAGCGGAGGAAGAGAAGGGTAAAAGAACAAACGAGAGAGATATGGAGGGAGAACGAAGGGATTGAGAAGTGGAGATAGAAGGCAAAGGGGAACATATAGGGGTAAAAAAAATAACAGAAAAATAAAAGGGGCCAAAGTGGTAGTGAGATGGAGGGATGAGGGGATGCAAAGTGGATGAGGTTATGGCACAGAGAGGGGGGAGGGTGTCAAAGTTGAGTTTTTGTGCTGTTTTCTCAGCTTGGAAGGCTAAGAAGAATTGGTTTGCCATGAAATTCAGAAGTAGTTTTTGTTTTTGTGCAAAGCATACAGGGCAGCCTGGTTTCTCCAATTGACAGCTGAGAGCCAGGTTTATTTGGTGGGAAATAGAAAGCTGCTGCTCAATGTCTTAATACGTACATGCTTGACTGAAACTCCATTAAGCCTAGAGGAACCATAAAGAACCCTGGCATTGAGGAAACAGAGGCTTTAACTACTGTACATTCCAACAGAGCGCTAGAGACAGAGCGAGCGGTCGTCTCTCTCTCTCTTCTCTCTCTCTCTCTCTCTCCTCTCTCTCTCTCTCTCTCTCCTCCTCCTCTCTCTCTCTCTCTTCTCTCTATCTCTCTCTCTCTCTCTCTCTCTCTCTCTCTCTCTCTCTCTCTCTCTTCTCTCTCTCTCTCTCTCTCTCTCTCTCTCTCTCTCTCTCAAACTCTTGTGATCCTCCAACTGTCTCTCACACCCTCCTCCCTCCATTGCATCCATCTAGATGAGGATAGGCTACCCGTCCTGTTGGGGGAGGACGCAGAGAGCTGTGGGTTGGCAGCGCACTACATTGCTGCCTGCCATAAGTTGAGGGACAGTGTCTGACAGACCAATCAACCTGCACATGTCCTTTACTGTATGTTTATTGTTATTGTTGAATGTATGGTTATTTTGACCCTTGGTTATTGTTGTTACTGTTGTCCCGTTGACAATTTTGATTCTCATTTTTACATTGTAAACAAGCTTTGGCAATATGTACATTGTTACGTCATGCCAATAAAGCAAATTGAATTGAATTGAAAATTGAGAGAGAGAGAGAGAGAGAGACCGCTCGCTCTAGCGCTCTGTTGGATGTACAGTAAAGCGCCTGTTTCCTCAATGCCAGGGTCTCTTTATGGTTCCTCTAGGCTTAATGGAGTGTTTCAGTCAAGCATGTACGTATTAAGACATTAGAGCAGCTTTCTATTTCCCACCAAATAAACCTGGCTCTCAGCTGTCAATTGGAGAAACCAGGCTGCCCTGTATGCTTTGGCACAAATACAAAAAAACTACTGCTGAATTTCATGGCAAAATTCTTCTTAGCCTTCCAAGCTGAGAAAACAGCACAAAAACTCAACTTTGACCCCTCCCCCCTCTCTGTGCCATACCTCATCCACTTTGCATCCCCTCATCCCTCCATCTCACTACCACTTTGCCCCTCTTTATTTTTTCTGTTATTTTTTTACCCCTATATGTTCCCCTCTTGCCTTCCTATCTCCCCTTCTCAATCCCTTCCGTTCTCCCTCCATATCTCTCTCTTGTTATTTCCCTTCTCTTCCTCCCTCCCTCACCCTCCCTCCCTTTCTCCCTGCAGGTGAAGCTGGATGACCGAGTGATGCGTTTGGAGCAGGGCCTGCTCTTCCGCCGTGTTTTCCGTCAGGATGAGGGTGTATATGTGTGTCTCTCCCGTGAGCACGGCTTCACCCAGACCCTCACCCACCTCTCCCTGGAGGTCCTGCAGGGGAACACACTGAGTGAGCTGCTGGCCCGTGACGACACCCCCTTCGAAGGTCCCCTCGGGGTGAAGGGGTACCGGTCCTGGCCTCCCTGCCATGCTTACAGGAGCACCAACCCCCTCAGCCACCCGCGCCCCTGGTTCAAGGACATCATGCAGCTGATCGGCCCGTCCAACCTGCCGCACGTGGAGGAGTACTGTGAGAGGATGTGGTGCAACGACAAGCTGCGGCGTAAACACAAGAGCATGCTAGACAAGTACCGGCAGGCACAGGATAGTGCGCGCAAGACCCGCAATAAGGGCTCCGGGGAACGCAACCGGACGCCGCGGGACGTCAGTAACCGACAGCCGTAGAGGGGAGGGGGAAACAGATGGAGGGAGGAAAAAGAGAAGGACTGAGAGAAGGACTACATGACATGATGAATGAGAGAAGGAAGAGGTGGTAGTGATATGTATTGTAGGAAGATATACTGCCAACAGGCTGTAGTGTTAAGGGTTGAGACTGATGTGGAGGCAGAAGGGAGGAGGAGAAAGAGAGAGACAGGGACTCATGGCACTCATCAACTCTCATTTGCTTCATGAAAAACCCTCAACTGTTTTCACCAGGGGACCCCTTCTCCTCTCCACGCACTCTTGCAACGTCAGTGTCTCTGTATGACTATGGATTGACTGTAACATGCTGCAAATAGTGTGTGTGTTGGACTGCTACAGCTGATCACCTTCAACCCAACATTGCACTCATTTCTCTTAGGTCATTGAGCCCATTCCATGTTACCCATTCTGTGACTGCTTCTGTGTTCTTCGCTCTGTACCACTTAAAACTGCATTTCCGGAGCCTTTGCCTTACCCTGCACCTCAACACATCCTACACTGCTAGATAACAATGGTCCTATGGCACACTTCATATACAGTCAAAAAGTGATTTAAAGAACCCCAAACCCCAAAGCACCGTTATTTTTAGCAGTGTAATCCCATCACCCTGCAAATGATTCACAACAGCAAATAACAGCCTAATAAACACACACCAAGCCACACTCACACAACCACTCAACCAGCCATAACAACACACAACCATCACTCACACAACCATCACTCCAACCAGCCATAAACAACACACAAGCACACTCACACAACCATCACTCACAACCAGCCTCATCAACACCACCATCACCACAAACCATCACTCACCTATACACACACACAGCACACTCACACACCATCACTCACACCAGCCATAACACACACAAGCACACTATCACACAACCATCACTCAACAGCCATAAACAACACACAACCATCACTCAACCCAGCCATAACAACACAAGCAACACACACACACCATCACTCAACCAGCCATAACAACACACAAGACACACTCACACAACCATCACTTCAACCAGCCATAACAACACACAAGCACACTCACACAACCATCACTCAACCAGCCATAACAACACACACAACCATCACTCAAACCACCATAACAACACAAGCACACTCACACAACCATCACTCAACCAGCCAATAACAACAACCACTCACACAACCATCACTCACCCAGCCATAACAACACACAAGCACACTCACACACCATCCACTCAACCAGCCATAACAACACACAAGCACACTCACACAACCATCACTCACCCAGCCTAACAACACACAACCCACTCACACAACCATCACTCACCCAGCTATCAACAACACACACAACCATCACTCAACCAGCCATAACAACACACAGCACACTCACACAACCATCACTCAACCAGCCATAACAACCACAACAAGCACAACTCACACAACCATCACTCAACCAGCTATAACAACCACCAGCAACGCACAACCATCACTCACCCAGCTATACCCACAAACACACAACCATCACTCAACCAGCCATAACAACACCCAACCCAAGCACCACTCCAACCAACAACCATCACCTCAACCAGCCATAACAACACACAAGCCACACTCACCACAACCATCACTCAACCAAGCCCATAACAACACACAAGCACACTCACACAACCATCACTCAACCAGCTATAACAACACACAAGCACAACCATCACTCACCCAGCTATAACAACACACAACCATCACTCAACCAGCCATAACAACACACAAGCACACTCACACAACCATCACTCAACCAGCCATAACAACACATAAGACAATTGCTTTAACTGGAAGTAGCCATGAGACGATTGTTGATGGTTCAACAGAGAAAAGGCCTGTTTGTTGCTTTGTATTATCAGCTAGACTCCAGTTCCCACCATTCCTTTGTGTGTCGTAGGTGTACTTCTCACTCCTGACAAAGGAAGGAAAATAAAAAGGGTCGTTGGCGCTGGCTGAATGTTCTGCTGGTGCTTTGTAAACACTGGTTCTTTATTTAAATACAGGATTTCTGTCTCCGTTGTTAAAATACAATGTTTCACTAACATACTTCACTGGAAGCTGTCCTTCCACAGGCACTGGTTGTAGGGGAGGGTAGGAGAGTGAGAGCAATTATTAGCCTCTTGTCCTCCTCTCCTTTCTCTCCAAATATTGTTTCTGATCGTATGTTAGACCGACCAGATGTGACGGAGAGAGTGTCGCAGGGCTTAGCTCAAATAGACAAGAATGGGGAGTTGATGAATATTGATGATTGGATTACTGTAGGTCTGCCCTGGTTTGAGTGGTTCACTATACAGTACCAGATCTCATTCTGATTGGTTATAAAGATGGCATTAACACAGTATTTTTCATCAAAAGGGAAAATACACTGCTCCACACAACACAATAGCTTACGGCACACAACTATAAAAAACAGGATTGTTGAGTAACTGAATTAAAAATAACAGTGAATATGAATAAAACAATGAAAAATGTTACTGACAAAATGCCATTTGTTTTTGCCAATTTTTAGATCTTTCTGAAGCTCCGTCTCACAGTTACTATCAGCAATAGTTTAAAGAACAAAACAGTAGTTTTGACATGCTTTGTGTTGAAAATGTCAATCTTAGACTACAACATAAAGTGAGACTTCCAATGTCGATGACGTGTGGTTTGTAACTCATTGGCGGGTCTCTTTCACAGGGAAGAGCCTAATTTAAATGTTGTATTTATGTCTTATTTAATGAGCTCTCCTGCATGCGGTGTAAGTGTATTTAACATACAATACCAGTCAAAAGTTTGGACACACCTACTCAGGGTTTTTCTTTATTTTTACTATTTTCTCCATTGTAGATTAATAGTGAAGACATCAAAACTATGAAATAACACATATGGAATCATGTAGTAACCAAAAAAGTGTTAAACAAATCCAAAATATATATTTGAGATTCTTTAAAGTAGCCACCCTTTGCCTTGATGACAGCTTTGCACACTCTTGGCATTCTCTCAACCAGCTTCACCTGGAATGCTTTTCCAACAGTCTTGAAGGAGTTCCCACATACTGTATGCTGAGCACTTGTTGGCTGCTTTTCCTTCACTCTGCGATTCAACTCATCCCAAACCATCTCAATTGGGTTGAAGTCGAGTGATTGTGGTGGGCAGGTCATCTGATGCAGCACTCATTCACTCTCCTTCTTGGTCAAATATCCCTTAAACAGCCTGGAGGTGTGTTGGGTCATTGTCATGTTGAAAATCAAATGACAGTCCCACTAAGTGCAAACCAGATGGGATGGCGTATCGCTGCAGAATGCTGTGGTAGCCATGCTGGTTAAGTGTGCCTTGAATGCTAAATAAATCACAGACAGTGTTACCAGCAAAGCACTCCCACACCATCACACATCCTCCTCCATGCTTCACGGTGGGAACCACACATGCGGAGATCATCCGTTCACCTACTCTTTCTTGTGGCGGTCCTCATGAGAGCCAGTTTCATCATAATGCTTGATGTTTTTTGCGACTGCACATGAAGAAACTTTCAAAGTTCTAGAAATTTTCCAGATTGACTGACCTTCATTTCTTAAGGTAATGATGGACTGTCATTTTTCTTTGCTTATTTTAGCTGTTCTTGCCATAATATGGACTTGGTCTTTTACCAAATAGGGCTATCTTCTGTATACCACCCCTACCTTGTCACAACACAACTGATTGGCTCAAACGCATTAAGAAGGAAAGAAATTCTACAAATAAGTGTTTAACTTTTTAGGGATAGGGGCAGCATTTTCACTTTGGATGAATAGCGTGCCCGGAGTGAACTGCCTCCTACTCTGTCCCAGATGCTAATATATGCATATTATTATTACTTTTGGATAGAAAACACACTGACGTTTCTAAAACTGTTTGAATGATATCTGTGAGTATAACAGAACTCATATGGCAGGCAGAAACCTGAGAAAAAATCCAAACAGGAAGTGGAAATTCTGAGGCTGGTCGATTTTCAACTCATCACCTATTGAAATCCCTGTGGGATATGGATCTGTTTGCACTTCCTACTCCTTCCACTAGATGTCAACAGTCTGTAGAACGTTGAATGAAGCTTCTACTGTGATGTTGAGCCGGATGAGAGMTGTTTGAGTCAGTGGTCTGGCAGAGTGCCAGGTCCTGGTCACGCGCTTTCCACATGATATCGACTTGCGTTCCATTACTTCTATAGACACAAAGGAATTCTCCGGTGGAACGTTATTGAATATTTATGATAACAACATCCTAAAGATTGATTCTATACTTAGTTTGACAAGATTATTCGACCTGTAATAACTTTTTGAAGTTTTCGTCCAAAGTTCGCCTGGACCTGCACGAGCGTTTGGATATGTGTACTAAATGTGCTAACAAAAGTAGCTACTTGGACATAAATAATGGACATTATCGAACAAAACAACAATTTATTGTGGAACTAGGATTCCTGGGAGTGCATTCTGATGAAGATCATCAAAGGTAAGGGAATATTTATGATGTAATTTCGTATTTCTGTTGACTCCAACATGGCGGAGAAATGTTGTTTCTATCTGAGCGCCTCAGATTATTGCATGGTTTACTATTTCCGTAAGTTTTTTTTAAAATCTGACACAGCGGTTGCATTAAGAACAAGTGTATCTTTAATTCTATATAAAACATGTATCTTTCATCAAGGTTTATGATGAGTATTTCTGTTATTTGATGTGGCTCTCTGCAATTTCTCCGGATATTTTGGAGGCATTTCTGAACATGGCGCCAATGTAAACTGAGATTTTTGGATATAAATATGCACATTATCGAACAAAACATACAGTATTGTGTAACATCATGTCCTATGAAGTTCATCTGATGAAGATCATCAAAGGTTAGTGATTAATTTTATCTCTATTTCTGCTTTTTATGTGACTCCTATCTTTGGCTGGGAAAATGGCTGTGTGTTTTTTGACTTGGCGGTGATCAACATAATCATATGTTGTGTTTTCGCTGTAAAGCATTTTTTAAAATCGGACACGATGGGTAGCATTAACAGATGTTTATATTTCATTTGCTGTATTGACGATTGTTATGCTGTGAAAGTTAGATATTTCAAAATAATATTTTTGAATTTCCCGCGCTGCCTTTTCAGCAGAATATTGTCGAGGGTTTCCGCTAGCAGAACGTGTGTCCTAGAAAGGTTAACAAGGCACACCTGTTAATTGAAATGCATTCCAGGTGACTACATCATGAAGCTGGTTGCGAGAATGCCAGAGTGTGCAAAGCTGTCATCTAGGTGGCTACTTTGAAGAATCTCAAAAATAAAATATATTTTGATTTGTTTAACACTTTTTTGGTTACAACATGATTCCATATGTGTTATTTCATAGTGTTGATGTCTTCACTATTATTCTACAATGTAGAAAATAGTTGTGGTGGGTTTGTGGTGTAGTAAGTTTGTGGGCCGATAGGGGTGGGGAATGGTTTAATGAGCCAATGAACAAGCAGATTGGCACATATGATTTTCTGTTGCTAATTAGAAAAACAAGACTTCCGTCTTGGAGGTGTGTTTCCTGACCAATTCCATGTTTGGTTAATGATGCTTGTCCMCCTTGAGACACTGTAGACACGGAAGCATATTTCACTTCCTCAAAATTCCCTGAATGAGTCTAAGATAATATAGGAAATCTGTGATTAAATGAAGTTTTTGCTGAGAATGTTTCAGTTGGCAATTGTAAATCTAACTAAGGTGTTTGGTGCAGTATTTCTCAAGTATTTTTTTTTAGCATTTTGTCTCATGTAAACAAAGTCGGGCTGCTGAGCAGGTCTGCCTCACTGTCTATGCTATTGGATAGAGAACAATCACCGCAGCTGTTCACCTCAGGTTAGTGGTCAAATGTACATCGTCAAATCAAAACCCAACCTTAATTTACCCATTGTGACACACGGGTGTTCCAAACTCCATTTTAGACTAGATTGACTTTAGGACCAAACTTATCCTGTTTACACTTTGAAGTCAATTTTGACACTAGAATAACTGTTTCTGACTAATATTGATATTACATAGGCCGTTTTCAAAGGGATTTGTTGCTTTTTAAGGCTGTGAGAGTTGTGGGCAAGGGTGTGGGTGTGGGGATGTGGGGTGTTGTTGTAGGGAGTGGGTGTATGGGGGTTGTGGTCCAGTGGTAGAGATTAGTTCTGTCAGGTCAGAGAGGAAGGAGAGTCCTGATCAGAGCCAGGAATCATGCATCACACAGACACACCAGACTGCTTTCATCAATCTACAGGATGCTTGCTTGCGTGCGTGCCTTTGCAGGACGTATTTGTGTCCGGGGATCAGCGGCTGCTCTGTGTATGAGTGTGTCTGTTTGTCATCTGGCAGTGCAGTGTTCAATGTTTTGTCTGTTGTTGGAGCAGGCTAATGAAGTATGCCAAATCAATTGTAATACTATCCCTGAGTAACATCTCAGTGGCTTTGTCTACACAGGCAGCCCAAATCTGATATATTTTTCACTAATTGGTCTTTTGACCAATCACATCAGATCTTTTCACATCAGATTTGGTTCAGAGCTGATCTGATTGGTCAAAAGACCAGTTAGTGAAAAAAAGATCAGAATCGGGCAGCCTGACTAAACATAGCCAATGAGTCTGAAAGAGATTGAGTCTAGGATAAAATGGTTCTTGAGTGTAAATCAAATGCCCCATTTGAGTGTAAACATTAGGTATGCCCTATTTGAGTGTAAACTTTAGACATGGCCCGTTTGAGCGTAAAAATTACCCATGCCCCATTTGAGTGTAAACGTGCAGTAGGTTGTGGTGCATTTCATTTTTGAACTCCTAGATGGCGAACTCCAGCCCCCAGCCCTGTTATCAATGAAGGTGCTCTTGCGTGTTATTGTAGCGTAATTGCCAGGGTAACATCTGTATAAAAGCTAAGAATTGTTTTTTGTTTTTTGTCGGGGAAGCAAGAGACATGGTCTCATAAACCCAACCCCAACCCAAAAACCTAAACRCCTTGACAACCTGAGCACAGACACAACCACAGAGCCTGCCCTGAAACTGTAAAACACCTCAGCCCATTCTGTCCTCATTCTTCACTGTGTGAAACAAAATGCCARAGTTGTACAATGTGACATTGTCGGAGGGACATAGGCTGCGTTTGCAGAGACAGCTCAATTCTGATATTTTTTTAGTGGGACTTTGACCAATCAGATCACCTATGAAAAAGATTTGTGAAAAGATCTGATGTGACTGGTCAGAAGACCAATTAGTGGAAAAAAATTCAGAATTGGTCTGCCTGTGTAAACACAGCTTTAGTGGGAAAGAYTTATGGGCAGCAGCATTAACCGAGGCTAGAGAGGCTCCGTTGGACCCAATCCCCCATAAACCCTCTTTATCCACGCAGCAGGGGGTGATGGGAACTCCAGCTGCTGCAGCCATTTCACTTAAGGCCCTTAACTCGTTAAAAATCAGCATTGCACATCGGTTACAGTCACTGCTTGTTAGGAGCCACCAGGGCTTAGCTTAAACAGGTGGGTCTCCTTCAATAATTTTACCTCTTTTGAGGAAGCCTGGGTGCCAGGCAAGCTAGTGTGGGAGGGAGATCAGGACTGTTAAGCCTTGATCATATCGACAGTTTGAAGTGACTCAAACCCATTTTTTTTGCATCTCTGATTTGAATCTGTTCTTTTTTCCCCAGTCTGAACAGCCAAAAAGCACGTTAAATCTGATGTTTCAACCCACATTTCAAACCACTTTTGTAGGTGGTTTGAAGTCAGATACAAATCTGATTCCTGGCCATGCGACTTGAATTTTCTTATTTAATCTTTATTTAACTAGGCAAGTCAGTTAAGAACAAATTCTTATTTACAATGACGGCCTACAAAAAGGCAAAAGGCCTCCTACAGGGACGGGGGCCTGGGATTAAAAAATAAAAAATAAATACAATATAAATATAAATATAGGACAAAACACACATCACAACAAGAGAGACAACACTACATAAAGAGAGACCTAGGACAACAACACAACATGGTAGCAACACAACATAGTAGCAGCACAAAACATGGTCCAAACATTATTGGGCACAGACACCAGCACAAAGGGCAAGAAGGTAGAGACAACAATACATCACACAAAGCAGCCACAACTGTCAGTAAGAGTGTCCATGATTGAGTCTTTGAATGAAGAGATTGAGATAAAACTGTCCAGTTTGAGTGTTTGCTGCAGCTCGTTCCAGTCGCTAGCTGCAGCGAACTGAAAAGAGGAGTKACCCAGGGGTGTGTGTGCTTTGGGGACCTTTAACAGAATGTGACTGGCAGAATGGGTGTTGTATGTGGAGGATGACGGCTGCAGTAGATATCTCAAATAGGGGGGTGTGAGGCCTAAGAGGGTTTTATAAATAAGCATCAACCAGTGGGTATTGCGATGGGTATACAGAGATGACCAGTTTACAGAGTAGTATAGAGTGCAGTGATGTGTCCTATAAGGAGCATTGGTGGCAAATCTGATGGCTGAATGGTAACGAACATCTAGCCGCTTGAGAGCACCCTTACCTGCCGATCTATAAATTATGTCTCTGTATTCTAGCATGGGTAGGATGGTCATCTGAATCAGGGTTAGCTTGGCAGCTGGGGTGAAAGAGGAGCGATTACGATAGAGGAAACCAAGTCTAGATTTAACTTTAGCCTGCCTTTGATATGTGCTGAGAGAAGGACAGTGCACCGTCTAGCCATACTCCCAAGTACTTGTATGAGGTGACTACCTCAAGCTCTTAACCCTCAGAGGTAGTAATAGCACCGGCGGGAAGAGGGGCATTCTTCTTACCAAACCGCATGACCTTTGTTTTGGAGGTGTTCAGAACAAGGTTAAGGGCAGAGAACGCTTGTTGGACACTAAAAAAGCTTTGTTGTAGAGCATTTAAAACAAAATCCAGTGAGGGGCCAGCCGAGTATAAGACTGTATCATCTGCATATAAATGGATAAGAGATCTTCCAACTGCCTGAGCTATGTTGTTGATGTAAATTAAGAAGAGTGTGGGGCCTAGGATCGAGCCTTGGGGTACTCCCTTGGTGACAGGCAGTGGCTGAGAGAGCAGATTTTCTGACTTTATACACTGCACTCTTTGAGAGAGGTAGTTAGCAAACCAGACCAAAGACCCATCAGAGACACCAATACTCCTTAGACGGCCCACAAGAATGGAATGGTCTACCGTATCAAAAGCTTTGGCCAAGTCAATAAAAATAGCAGCACAATAGTGTTTAGAATCAAGGGGAACGGTGACATCATTGAGGACCTTTAAGGTTGCAGAGACACATCCATAACCTGAGCGGAAACCAGATTGCATACCCGAGAGAATACTATAGACATCAAGAAAGCCAGTCAGTTGATTATTGACAAGTTTTTCCAACAATTTTAATAAACATGGCAAAATAGAAATAGGCCCATAACAGTTAGGATCAGCTTGATCCCCCTTTTAAATAAAGGACAAACTGTGGCTGCCTTCCAAGCAATGGGGACCTCCCCAGAAAGGAGAGACAGGTTGGAAAAAGGCTTGGCGATGATAGGGTCAGCAACCTTAAAGAAGAAAGGGTCTAAACCATCTGACCCAGATGGTTTTTTGGGGTCAAGTTTAAACTCTTAAGGATCCGACCCTTTTTTTCAATTTTCGCCTAAAATGACATCCCCAAATCCTACTGCCTGTAGCTCTGGCCCTGATGCACCATTTGAAAGGAAACACTTTGATGTTTGTGGAAATGTAACATAACACATTAGATYTGGTAAATAATAATACAAATAAAAAAATATATTTTTAGTATGTTTTTTTGTATCATCATCTTTGAAATGCAAGAGAAAGACCAGAATGTATTATTCCAGCCCATGTGGAATTTAGATTTTRGCCACTAGATGGCAGCAGTGTATGTGCAAAGTTTTAAACTGATCCAATGAACCATTGCATTTCTGTTCAAAATGTTGTATCAAGACTCCCCAAATGTGCCTAATTTGTTTATTAATTAGGAGTTCTCAGTTCTCTCTCTGTGGGTCTAACCCCAAGAAGTTCTGGGAAAYGGTTAAAGACCTRCATAATAAACCCTCCTCCTCACAGCTGCCCATGTCCCTTAATGTTGATGATGTGATTGTTACTGACAAGAAGCACATGGCTGAGCTCTTTAATCACCACTTAATTAAGTCAGGATTCCTATTTGACTCAGCCATACCTCCTTGCCTGTCCAAAATGTCTTGCTCTCCCACCCCTTCTAATTCAACTATCCCCGATGCTTCTCCCACTTTTTCCCCTGCCCCGCTAGAAGGTTTATTCCTGCAGGCAGTCACTGAGTCTGAGGTGCTAAATGAGGTCCTTAACTTTTACTTGGTACCCATCCCGGATCCGGGAGCACCCCCCACAGTAAAAAAGCTGACTAGCATAGCCTAGCATAGCGTCACAAGTAAATACTAGCATCTAAATATCATTAAATCACAAGTCCAAGACACCAGATGAAAGATACAGATTCTTGTGAATCAGCCATCATTTCTGATTTTTAAAATTTTTACAGGGAAGACACAATATGTAAATCTATTAGCTAACCACGATAGCAAAAGACACAATTTTTTTCTCCACCATTTTTTTCCTGCATCAGTAGCTATCACTAATTCGACTAAATAAAGAATATATATAGCCACTAACCAAGAAACAACTTCATAAGATGACAGTCTGATAACATATTTATGGTATAGGATATGTTTTTTTAGAAAAATTGCATTTTTCAGGTATAAATCACAGTTGTACATTGCAGCTGCAATCTGAAATAGCGTTGGAAGCAGCCGGAATAATTACAGAGACCGACGTCAATTACCAAAATACAAATAAATCCTAAAACATTTCTGAAAAATACACAGCCTACAGCAATCGAAAGACACAGATCTTGTGAATCCAGACCAATATTTCATTCAGATTTTCTAAGTGTTTTACAGCGAAAACCACAATATATCGTTATTTAGCATACCACATGAGCTAACATCACACCAGCATTAAATCAAGGCAAAGGGGGCGATAACGTTATCGCCACCAAAATATATAAATTTTTCACTAACCTTCTCAGAATTCTTCAGATGACAGTCCTGTAACATCATATTACACAATGCATATAGAGTTGTTCGAAAATGTGCATATTTAGCATCACAAATCGTGGTTATGCAATGTAATCTGTCAAAACATGGCATGCATTCGGGCCGGCGCCATCTTGGAAAGGCACCTATGTTTACGATTATTTATCGATTAGATTGACAAAAAAATACAGGTTGGACAGCTAATGAAAGATGCATTGGTTATTAATGCAACCGCTGATTTAGATTTAAAATTTACGTTACTAGACATCATTGTGAGTTACAGCCAGACTAGTGCCGCAAAAAAAATGGCTGACAACTGCGTTTACATTTTTCCACATAAATACGGAATAAAATCATAAATAACTCTTACTTTGGACGAGCTTCCATCAGTATCTTGGGCAATGTGTCCTTTGTCCAAAAGTATCGTTGCTTTGTTGTAAAACGACCTCCTCAACTTCAGAACTAGCAGCTAACGATAGCTACACGGCACACACATGCACAAATCCTCAAACGCAATACTAAGGAAATTCAGAAAAATAGCAATATACTCGCATAAACTGATATAAATCGGTTTCAAATAACTTCGTTTATGATGTTTCTAAACACCTATTCGAATTAAATCACAGGCGGATATATCTTTGATCAATAACGAGAGCTTTTGAGCATGCGATTCTGATGTCCTCCCTTGCGTCCTGGCGAGCGTCAAAAAGAAGGGTCATCTTACTCCATTCCCTTTTATAAACTCTGAGAAACACCTAGAGACACCATTCCACTTCTCATTGGTTACTGACATCCAGGGGAAGGCGGGTGCAGTTCATTTCGATCCATAGGGCATACACAGAGCTTAAAACTGATCCGAGATCAGAGACTATTTTTCAGAGCTTCGCATGTCCTGTCATAATTTTCGCTGTAGAAAGAGTTCTGGTTCACCCACAGACATAATTCAAACGGTTTTAGAAACTAGAGATTGTTTTCTATCCAATAGTAATAATAATATGCATATTGTACGAGCAAGAATTGAGTATGAGGCAGTTTAATTTGGAGACGATATTTTCCAAAGTGGAAACAGCACCCCCTGTATTGAGAAAAGGTTTTAAAGTAACTAACTTTGGCCTTCCCGATAGCCTGAGTGCACTTATTTCTCATTTGCCTGAACGATAGCCAGTCAGCCTGAATATGCCTGTGCCTGAACAGTCAAATCTGATTTATTTGCCCTCAAGTGTTTTTAGGCTGATATTTGACATGTCTTGTTGCTTACTAGCTACCCTGTTGACAGTTTGACAAGAACATGTGGTAGCTAACTAGCTTATTAATTGTTTACAAACACATTAGTGAATGAGCTTGAAAGCTACACAGCTAGCTAGTTGACTGCTGTGGCTAATCAAAAAGGACTTTTGACATTTGGATCATCTTATTCGTTGAGGCTTTACACTTTGATTTTGAACATTCAAAGCAACTGGGAAACATCAATGGAAGGTGTTGTTGTCATACGGTACATATTCTGAGTGATAGGAAGCACGAGCACCACCAACCAGCCTTCACCACTGCTCACCCACCCTTTGTTACTATGACTAGCATAGCCATGTCAGCAAATTACTGTTGTCTGAACACACACACACACAAATCCGATTTGGTCACTTGTAACTTGCTGTTTGGACAATTATTATTCCAAAACAAAACAGATTTGAGCATTAAGGCCTGCAACGTGAACAAGGCTTTTAGAGTGTTTTTTGACAACTAGGGGGTTCCCTAATATGGATGCTGTAATGACGTTGCATTGTGATATGCTGGGCCATACAACTCGGTCAACCTTACCTATTCCATTGTGTTAAGTAAATATAAAATGTACACACTAAAACAGGCCCAGAGACAATTATGGGCAAAATCTTTCGATGTGCCCTTGAGCAAGGCATGTGCCCTTGAGCAAAGCAAGGTCGCTCTGGAAAAGCTGATAAATTACTAAAATGTAAATTAAAAAATACTTACAGGCAGAGAAAGTCCCCCTATAGATAGTGTTGGGAAGCTACTCTGAAAATATAGTTTACCAAGCTACCAATTACTTCACACTGGAAGAAGTTAAGCTACCCTATAGCTATATATAGTTTACTTAACTAAATGTACTTTGAAAAAGTAGTTCACTACATCCAACCTACTTTGTGATAAATTATCATATCTAAATCTGAAATGTCAGACTACAAATTGCAAGAACAGATCACTCTGGTGTCAGATGTCAACAGAATGTGTAATTTAGCCTATTTCACACTGTTTCAAGTGACAATTGGGCAGGTTTGATGCTGAAAAATTAAATAAATTCTTGGCCACTTCACCATTATTTTATTTTTGCAAAAAAAGCAGTATGTAGGTCCAGTAGTTAGACACCTCTACAGGGCAAACATGTAATTAACTACTGAAAACTTTACCAATATTTGCATTTAGTTCAACTACCGCCAAGCCACTGCAAAATGTAGTTATATTACTACATAGTTGAACTACATGTGTGCCAATAGAATGTACATGCCTTAGTTAATGGTTTCAGCAGTTAGTACACACAAACGTACATAACCACTATCCCTGTTTAACATCCCATAAACACACTTTATATAACGTTTAGGCAATATCAAATACTGTAATAATGCCACAGGCCCAATTCAACATCACTCTGGTGACATAATTTCTGGTTGTTGATTCATACACTAAACACACCCTGTTAGTTGACACTGTCTGTAGAAATACTGCTGCTCCATGAATGTGCCATGTACAGACTTATGTCTACATTGTGGTTTATCAGGTGTAGAAATCCCAGCATGTATCTGCAACAACATGTCATCCGGGGTTGTGTTTGCTATAGAGCACAGATTAATTTGGCAATGGTTAAACCACTGCTAGTCATGGCTTCAACTTGGATGTAATAGAGGTTGAGTCAGTCTACAGGGTAATCACTGAAAATACAGCAGAGAAAAAACAACATCCGCAGAGCCCAATCCAAACAGCTCATAGCCTTTGAAAACCGTCTGGTCTATGAAGTCTTTGAAATGTCCACCAGAATCAGACATGAGAGGATTTGAGGACTGTTCCCAGATCAGATTTCAGTCTCTAGCCCCAACCTGCAGTCAAACTGCCAGCCTGGTGTTCTGGGAGGCAGAAGGTGGGAACAAAGTTCTGGGTCTGACAGACAGTTTGTGTGAGACTGACACTCTTCAGCTGCCAGTAGAGCCAGGGGCAGACCCTACCTCTCCTCTGGTGGGACTCAGACACACAGACAGAGGTGGAAGAAGACTGATCCAAGGTTGTTATAGTTGTGTTTTTATATTTGTTTTTATTTATATACATTTAAAATATATATATATAATTCTGTTGACTTTGTTAGTATTCTGACTTGATTAAGTTTTAGTTTTATAAAAACATTTATTTTCATTTTTTTTATTTTAAGTTTCAGTTGTAGTATTATGGACTAGGTTTAACGTATACCGGGATATTTGGAAATAGCCACAGGATGGTTTKTACCAAAGATTTTTTTGTTGTTGAAGTTTTTCAATACATTTTTATATTTGTAGCTACTTTTAAGTAAATGCCTGCAATCCACTTGTGAAATACGTTGGGAGATAAAGCAGATTGCGTTCTTCATATCACCTATCACATTATTTTGCCACGTTTTATATTGAAAGTCATTGTTTTTTTGCTTCAATCGAGTGATCAGGGACATGCAACTATAGTTGTCCTTTACAGAAAATGCATTAGTGCAACATATTCAGCAGAAAATAGCTTAATTGTCATCAGATGACAACAGAATTGCAACACTATTTGGCTGGCAGCCATACAAGTAAATGAGCTTACAATGAAAAAGCAAGGTATTTTTTTGCAAAAAACCTGTGCCTGACTGTGATATTGCTAATGTTTACCATAGAAAGAATATCATCAGCTACATTTCCAAATGTTTTGCTTAAAGTTAATGTTGCATTTTACCAAAGATTAGARCGACCCCTAAGTTTAACTTGCTAGTTATCTAAGCAAGTGGCTGAATTAATATTATTCCTGCCGTGTTTGAGAAGTTAAAGCCCTTTGGATGAATTCTGTACAGCTGCCACTGCAGTTTGATTTCCTTACGTTTTTTTCTTGTCAGTTCTGGGGCTGTCTGCTCCTCCCCCATCTTCTCCAAGCACAGCAGGCAAGCCCGTTTCCCTAGCAACTCCCAGACTCCACATAGACACAGTGTGCACACTGTACTGTTCTTCCTTCAGACAAGCATGCATCAACACTTTGTTAATTTGCAATGTTTCTCATTCACATTCGCATGTAAGTGACCAGAAATGACATTCGGTAACTCCTACCTATATACATGTATAACTTTATGAGCTGAATTGCCTGCCTTTGCAATTTGTTTATTTTTGTTTGCACTCGTTAGCATATTTAGCTAGCAGCCTCCATGGATATTCGCTATTACATGTGCTAATTTTGTTAGCATTCTGGCAATAGATGCCCAATGATCCTTTTTGCATTTTTTGGTGCCCCTTGTGTACTAAGCCGGTAATAACATAAATCCTGGTGTGAGAGGACGATATGAGGATATGAMAATCGGGATACCACCCAACCCTATTAGGGACAGAAAGTAGCCTAGGCATGGGAGGCTAGTCTTGTGGACTTGCCAGATTCAATAAATAACTGAACCAATGCTTCTTCTCTTTTTTTATACTCATTGAAATGAGGTTGCCAGGTTTCTGCTCTGTTGTCCTAGGGAAGAGGTTGCCATTTGCATTGTCGAAGCAGCAGCTAGCTCTTGTGGCTGTCTGACTTTGTCAAATTGTTTGACTGCTTCTTTGTGGATGTTGTTCAGGTGAACTTTCAAGATGGAAGGGTTTTTCCCTTTGATCTCCATCTAACACAACAATACATTCACTTTTTTCTCTCACATTAATGTACTCAAAATAATCTGATATGGGGCTTTGTTGTTATTGACCGACCACTGGTGGTGTAGGGTTTACTGCCGCCAGTGTTCATATTGCAGAGTATTTGAATAAAGTTCAACCTTTCCCCGACTTAGTTCCCGCCCTGTTCACGCTCCCTCGACCATGCTTGCATTGCCTGACAGTCACCCCGCCCATTTAACAACCATTTAAATGAATGGGCTTCCATTGTTTCATCGCCCCTACATGCTCTATGGATCTCAGCCATTATGAACAAGCTAGGCCTATTCGAAACATCACCATTTCCTGGCAACATTTACCTGCAAGATTCAGAAGCTCGAAAACCCCATTCGACTTTTGTTAAAGTAAAACATGAATAAACTTGGAACATAGCCATTTAAAGGTATATTGTAGATAATGCTCTATTTCTAAAAGGTCGAGGAAAGGATATCCACTATGCCCATTTATTTAGCTATAAGCGTTGAAGCCTTGGTTGAGCGCATAAGAAAAAAGGATAGACTAATGGATCTGTGGTAAAATGTCTATCTAACATGCACCTCAGCTACTCAATGTCACATCAACATCCCAGTACACTCGAATGTGACCACTATCAGTACTTCTGGAACACATGTACGGTAGAAGAATGAGGTAGTTGTAGGAATTGGAATAAAGATATTCCAAAACATGCATCCTGTTTGCAATAAGGCACTAAATTAAAACTGCAACAACAACAAAATGTGGCAAAGATATTCATTTTATGTCCTGAATACAAAGCGTTATGTTTGGAGAAAATCCAACACAACACGTCACTGAGTGCCCCTCTGTGTTTTCAAGCATGGTGATGGCTGCATCTTGTTATGGTTATGCTTGTCATCGGGAAGGACTAGGGAGTTATTTAGAATAAAAAGATAAATGGAATGGAGCTAAGCACAGGCAAAATCCTAGAGGAAAACCTGGTTCAGTCTACTTTCCAACACACTCTGGGAGACAAATTCACCTTTCAGCAGGACAATAACCTAAATCACAAGGCCAAATATACACTGTAGAACACACCTTCATTTATTTGATCTCCACTCTAAATGAATTACCATGCAGTTCAAGGTCAGAATACACATAGAGAGAAAAGGGCATAAAAAGGGACTTCCATTCTATTTACGTGCACTTAACTTGGATCAGCCCCTTAGCCATTTACCCAGAACAGCTATAATCGCTGCCAAAGGTTATTCTAACATGTATTGACTCAGGGGTGTGAACACTTATGTAAGTGTTTCATTTTCAATGCATTTGCAAACATTTCTAATAACTATGTCATTATGGGGTATAGTGTGTAGATGGGTGAGAAAAAACGTATATTTAATACATTTTGAATTCATGCTGTAACAACAAAAAGTGGAATAAGTCATGGGGAATGAATACTTTCTGAAGGCACTGTAACTCTCTTCATAGTTAGTCACATCCAAACGATAAGAGCAAGTAGAGGTTTCCAGAGCTATTATTTAATTCAGTCTATGGGACTTATCCCTATGTTACAAATCACCATCCTATCGCACTAAGGGGAGAAGCCACCCCTCCATCTCGCTATCCCTCCATCCCTGATCCCAGTCCTGCGTTACTGTACTGTAGGTCTGGGTCCAGGCCCATGTCCTCCCTCTCCCCTGCAGCTCCGTATTAGTGGTGTGTGGCTGAGTGTGAGGGACAGATGACCGGCGGAGCAAGTAACATAAGAGGCATTATGAACACAGACTGACAGAGCTGGGCTATGGGCCTGTTGCCTTGCTATGGAGGCTCCATTGTGGATGAAGATTTAGTGCCATGCAGGGGACCGATGGAAGGTTGGAGGACCGATGGACGGAGGGAGGAAGGGGAGTGGGTAATTCATCTCAGAGGAGAATGTTTTGACCTCACACCTACGTGGGGAGAGCGAGGGAAGACATTCACATTGTGTCACAAATTAGGGGACAGAACTAGGGCAGCTGTGAATAGCTCCTACACACACTCAATATTAGGATGAGCCGTTCCAGTATTAACCCTATGGTCATGTATGAACTGACATTCCTTCTGTACAGCATTACATACAGTACGTTAGTCTATAATCAACTAGTTATCCATTTGAATACTTACATTACTTTCAGTGGAGACCAAAATATTGTTGGAGACCTACTTACTTTCTGTCTTCATCATACAGTACAAGTCCTTACAACCACACAGTCCTGACCATTTCCCAACATCTGTCTTCGATAGAATTTCTCAGCTATTGCATAAATCAAAATGGTTTTCATATGAAGAATATGTCATTTTGGCTTTAAGTTCAACTATAATGCCAAAAGATTTCCCATTTTGTTATCTTGACATGACCCACTAGTTATACTGGGAAGAATACGTCATTTACAGACAACCATTTGCTCTGAGCCAATATGGGAATCTCCCAGATAGTGCATGAGTCGTAATGTGTATAGAAGATCTCCTCTATGGAGTCCTCAGGTGCACCAGAGAGGGGAAGGGTATTAGAAGTGGAATAAACCACAACACCTGGTCCATTTGTGAAGCGGAAGAGAAATGAGTGTGGCCGATCCTACACCACCCCAGGTTCAAACAAGAGCATGGGGGGCTCTGCCTAACATACATACAGGTTCTTACAGTTTGGGTTGAGTGGCAAAATAAAGTCAGCAGGTTACACATTTACAAGTTATTTTCACCTTTTCCACCATTAGTCAAAACCTCAGACTTCTCTCTTTGAAGCCTAAGTCAAAGAGCACACTAAAATATACAAACAAACACAGGCTCTGGTGCAGGATCAAGGGCAGCACTACCTAAAGATAAATTCAACATCATATCAGTATCAATCAAATATAGTCTCTCAACTTAAACAGACAGTCAACACCTAACACCCGGGCCACATGGCAACTTCCCTCGTACAGGCAACTTCCCTCGTACAGGCAACTTCCCCGGGTGGCCGCACCTCAAACAAAAGCAGAGACAGTATTTACAGAAACAGTCAGCCAATGAAATGACATGATCAATCATTTAATTAGCAAGGCAGAAGCATGCATGATAAGCAATGAAGGCTCATTGTCACACCTGTGACACATAATATGGTGTGACGAGGTAAACACTTCCTACTTCAATCAGATCCGCTTTAGCCAACATCTGCATTGCGGTTGTTTTGGCGATGTCGGACGTGAACCGCATTCGAGCTGTCAAATCTTCAAGCAGCTCTGTGCGGTAGACAATTGCGGACACTGCCATTGGATGGACCGAGTCACATTAGTAATAATCCAATGCAGCCTCTACACCTCCATTAGGGTGATATAAATCCTTATTATTTTGTATAATGATTTTCATTTTGAGTGTCATTGTTTCGATAGGTCATACAGCCTACACTTTCTCATTCTGACTTCTAACGTGAGTGGGAGGGATGTTGTTTCGTGACGAGCAGCCGCTCACTGATTTGACAGTTTAACTTCCGAAATGCGGATTGAATAGAAACCTACGTTAATGACCTGGGACCGGTTTCCTAAAAGCATCTTAATGCTAAGTTCTTTGTTAGAACTTTTGTAGGAACATTGTTAAACCTCTGAGCTGTTTCCCAAAACCATCGTTATTAACGTTGCACTTGAAAATGCTCGTAATCTAACACCTGTCTCAGACCACCAGTAGAACAGCTAAATTAGATGCTTTTTTGCCCTCCCGCATCACTTTACACAAAGAACATCTCTGCTAAACATAGAATCCCATGGTTTATCCATCTCTCTGTGACCGCTGATTATTTCAGAACAAAGTTGACCACAAACACAAAGTTGCCAATGTCTTTGCAATTGATACAAACAAACAACTTATAAAAATATGCTAAAAAAAAGTAAAATATACGAGATGACTGCATTAAAATATAAACAGTAGGCTTTAGGCCTATTTCAATGATTGAAATACATTTCATGTTCTATCAACTAAGTTGTATTTTGCTACTTGTCAGCTACTGTCTGTGGTTTGTCTCAATATATTTCATGATGTGTAGCCTAATATGTGCGCAATGATGTGCCAAATTGGTGATTTAGTGCATTTTTATTGAGTAAGCCATAGAATAATCCACCTAAATATTTGCATCAGTAGGTGGTAATATCTCTTTATGAGCTTATCCGTCATAAGTACTGTGAAATAATTATAATGTTAAGGTAAGATTTGAGTAGAGAAAGCTGATCAGAAAACAGTGCCCCCTTTCTTTTGATCCTATCAGTATCGACACATGCTCCAACAACACACTTAGAGACTATTCTCTCTTTGTGTTACAAAGACCCTGGGTCATCTCAAATTGTATTTGTCACATGCTTCGTAAACAACAGGTGTAGACTAACAGTGAAATGCTTACTTTGGGGCCCTTACCAACAATGCAGAGAGAATTTTTTTTTTTATAATGGAAAAATAAAAAAATTATGAGTAACGATAACTTGGCTATATACCGTACATAGGGTACCAGTACATAGTACCGAGTCAATGTGCAGAGTTGCTAGGTAATTGAGGTAGATACAGTGCATTCGGAAAGTATTCAGACCCCTTGATTTTCCACATTTGTTACGTTACAGCCTAATTCTAAAATTGATKATATTTGTTTTTTTCCTCAATCTACCACAATACCCCATAATGACAAAGTTGAAACTGTTTTTTTATTTTATTTTTATGTTTGTAAATTTATTACAAATAAATAACTGAAATATCAAATTTACATACACTACCGTTCAAAAGTTTGGGTCACATAGAAATGTTCTTGTTTTCCATGAAAACATACATGAAATTAGTTGCAAAATGAATAGGAAATATAGTCACGACGTTGACAAGGTTATAAATAATGTTTTTTAATTGAAATAATCATTGTGTCCTTCAAACTTTCAAAGTATAAAGGCACAAGGCGAGACCCAGATGCAGATKGTTTGAGTCTTGATATTTATTAAACAATCCAAAAGGGGTAGGCAAGAGCATGGACAGGCAAATGGTCAAAACTAGTTCAGAGTCCAGGAGGTACAGAGTGGCAGGCAGGCTCGAGGTCAGGGCAGGCAGGCGGGTACGGAGTCCAGAAAACAGGCAAGGATCAAAACCGGGAGGACTAAAAGAGAGTAGAAGCAGTAGTACGGGGAAAATGCTGGTTGACTTGGAAAGCATACAAGACGAACCGGCACAGAGAGACAGGAAACACAGGGATAAATACACCAGGGAAAATATTTGACACCTGGAGGGGGTGGAAACAATCACAAGACAGGTGAAACAGATCAGGGTGTGACACAAAGAACCCTCCATTTGCAGCAATTACAGCCTTGCAGATCTTTGGCATTTTACTATAGTTGTCAATTTGTTGAGGTAATCTGAAGAGATTTCACCCCATGCTTCCTGAATCACCTCCCACAAGTTGGATTGGCTTGATGGGCACCATACGGTCAAGCTGCTCCCACGACAGCTCAATAGGGGTGAGATCCGGTGACTGTGCTGGCCACTCCATCATAGACAGAATAACGGCTGACTGCTTCTTCCCTAAATAGTTATTGCATAGCTTGGAGCTGTACTTTGGGTCATTGTCCTGTTGTAGGAGGAAATTGGCTACAATTAAGCGTCGTCCAAAGGGTATGGCATGGCGTTGCAAAATGGAGTGATAGCCTTCCTTCTTCTTGTTTTTGCTTTGTCATTATGCGGTATTGTGTGTAGATTGATGAGCTAAAAAACTATTTAATACATTTTAGAATAAGGCTGTAATGTAACATAATGTGGAAAAAGTCAAGGGGTCTGAATACTTTCCAAATGTACTGTACACGTAGGTAGGGATAAAGTGACTAGTCAACAGGATAGAAAATAAACAGTAACAGCAGCATATGTCAAAAGAGTCAGTGCAAAAAGGGTCAATGCAGATAGTCCGGGTATCTATTGGTTAACTATTTAAATAACTATTTAGCAGTCTTATGGCTTGAGGGTAGAAGCTGTTCAGGGTCCTGTTGGCTCCAGACTTGGTGCATCGGTACCATTTGCCGTGCGGTAGCAGAGAGAACAGTCTATCATTGGGTGGCTGGAGTATTTGACAATTTGTAGGGCCTTCCTCTGACACGACCTGCAATAGAGGTCCTGGATGGCAGTGGCTCGACCCCAGTGTTGTACTGGGTCGTACGCACTACCCTCTGTAGCGCCTTACGCTTGGATGCCAATCAGTTGCCCTATCAAGGGGTGATGCAGCCCGTCAAGATGTTCTCAAAGATGCTGCTGTAGAACTTTTTGAGGATCTGAGGTCCCACGTCAAATCTTTTCAGCCTCCTGATGGAGAAGAGGCATTGTGGTGCCCTCTTCACAACTGTGTTGGTGTTGTGTGTGGACCATGATAATTCCTTAGTGATGTGGAACTTGAAGATCTAGACCTGCTCCACTACAGCCCCGTTTATGTGAATTTCCACGATCAAATCAAATCAAATGTATTTATATAGCCCGTCTTACATCAGCTGATATCTCAAAGTGCTGTACAGAAACCCAGCCTAAAACCTCAAACAGCAAGTGATGCAGGTGTAGAAGCACGGTGGCTAGGAAAAACTCCCTAGAAAGGCCAAAACCTAGGAAGAAACCTAGAGAGGAACCAGGCTATGAGGGGTGGCCAGTCCTCTTCTGGCTGTGCCGGGTGGAGATTATAATAGAACATGGCCAAGATGTTCAAATGTTCATAAATGACCAGCATGGTCAAATAATAATAATCACAGTAGTTGTCGAGGGTGCAGCACCTCAGGAGTAAATGTCAGTTGGCTTTTCATAGCCGATCATTAAGAGTATCTCTACCGCTCTTGCAGTCTCTAGAGAGTTGAAAACAGCAGGTCTGGGACAGGTAGCACGTCCGGGGTGAACAGGTCAGGGTTCCATAGCCGCAGGCAGAACAGTTGAAACTGGAGCAGCAGCACGGCCAGGTGGACTGGGGACAGCAAGGAGTCATCATGCCAGGTAGTCCTGAGGCATGGTCCTAGGGCTCAGGTCCTACCGAGAGCAGAAAAGATAGAGAGAACAAAGAGAGAATAAGAGAGCATACTTAAATTCCCACAGGACACCGGTATAAGACAGGAGAAGTACTCCAGATATAGCAAACTGTGACACCTGTAGCCCCCCGCATTTATTTACTGCAGCATAAATACTGGAGCCTGAGACATGAGGGGTCAGGAGACACCTGTGGCCCACCATCCAATATAGCCCCTGCAGTCCAAGAGCGCCAACACACGAAGGAATATATACCCCACCACATTTCCACAAGCACAGCCCCCCACACCACTTGAGATGGTCTATCCAACCACCAACTTTCCATCCTGAGACAAGGCCGAGTATAGCCCACAAAGATCTCCGCCACGGCAACAACCCAAGGGGGGGGGCGCCACCCAGACAGAGAAGATCACGTCACGTGACTCAACCCACACAAGTGACGCACCCCTCCTAGGACGGCATGAAAGAGCACCAGTAAGCCAGTGACTCAGCCCCTGTAATAGGGTTAGAGGCAGAGAATCCCAGTGGAGAGAGGGGAACCGGCCAGGCAGAGACAGCAATGGCGGTTCGTTGCTCCAGAGCCTTTCCGTTCACCTTCACACTCCTGGCCAGACTACACTCAATCATATGACCCACTGAAGAGATGAGTATTCAGTAAAGACTTAAAGGTTGAGACCGAGTCTGCGTCTCTCACATGGGTAGGCAGACCATTCCATAAAAATGGAGCTCTATAGGAGAAAGCCCTGCCCCAGCTGTTTGCTTAGAAATTCTAGGGACAATTAGGAGGCTGCGTCTTGTGACCGTAGCGTACGTGTAGGTATGTACGGCAGGACCAAATCGGAAAGGTAGGTAGGAGCAAGCCCATGTAATGCTTTGTAGGTTAGCAGTAAAACCTTGAAATCAGCCCTTGCCTTAACAGGAAGCAGTGTAGGGAGGCTAGCACTGGAGTAATATGATCCAACGAGACATTTTGGTCGTAGGTTCAACTTTAATGCCAAAAGATGACCCGTTTTCATCATCTTGCTCTCCCAGAACATGACCACTACAGTCATACAGGGAGAACTCTGTCATTTCCAGGCAACCATTTTCTCTGAGCCAATATGGGAATCTCCCAGATAGTGCATAACAGTCATAATCAGTACAGAGGATCTCCTCTATGGACCCTCAGGTGAACCAGAGAGGAAGGGAAGGTATTAGAAGTGGAACAAACCACAACCACAACACCTGGTCCATTAGACGGTGTGATGAAGGTAAACACAACCTGATGAAATTCTCTTACAGGAAGTTGATTTGAAAACACAAATACCGTAAGTTATTTACCATCACACACACACTTATGACCCACTTCCTGTTCTCTTCCTGTTAGGGAACAGAGCACTTGTTTCTGTCAGGAGTAAGTTCATGACCAGAGTGGACCAGGTGTGTGTGTGTGTGTGTGTGTGGTGTGTGGTGTGTGTGTGTGTGTGTGTGTGTGTGTGTGTGTGTGTGTGTGTGTGTGTGTGTGTGTGTGTGTGTGTGTGTGTGTGGGTGTGTGTGTGTGTGTGTGTGTGTGTGTGTGTGTGTGTGTGTGTGTGTGTGTGTGTGTGTGTGTGTTTTCTCAGAACTAATGACCAAAGTGGGCCCCAGCGCAGGCTGGGTTGAGTGTGATGTGAGAAAGCAGGAACAGGCAGTGTGTGACTCCAGCCATGTGATAACTGCACCAGCTGTGCTAAGTAATAACACAGCCACCTAAGGAACCTGAGATACACTGTTCAGAAGTAGGTCATACAATGGATACCAGATACAGTCAAACTCTTCCTAGCTTTCTCTCTCTCTTTCTCTCAGTTGTTTTCCTTCACTCACTCTCTCTCTTTCGCAAACACTTAAACCTGTTACATCCCGTGCTAATACAAACAAATTAGGGTAAATCAATAGGAAAACACATTAGAACTAATAATGAACGGCTTATGAGTTAAATCATTTCCCTACATTTCAGTGTTGTCACAGCTCACTCAGACGTCTTTCATTGTAGGCACAGGATGTGTCCACCTTCTCGTGCTACTTCCTTCCTGTGGGTGTGGGCCCTGCCATAAGCATTGTCCACTATAGCCATATATTCCTGTCCTGTCAGTAGCTCAAACACACTGCCCTGCTCTATCTACTCTACTCTGCACAGCACAGTTCAATGTAGCGCAAAGCAACACAATGTAGTTCTGCTTCGGAAAGCACATGACTGGACACAGGTGAAGTCATTGATGGATTGGATAGTAAGAGAATGCAACTTTCTCTGATAGTGGGTGCCAGTTTAGTCTATCCACCATACAGTTCCATCCAGGAGAGACTAGAATACATAATGGAGATAATGTATTTTCTAATGTGCTATGGTCTGAACGTAACACTCAGACCACAGATGCATGCTCTTCAACCGATCGCTGCAGGCACCTGCCCGCCCGTCCAGCATCACTACTCTGGACGGTTCTGACTTAGAATATGTGGACAACTACAAATACCTAGGTGTCTGGTTAGACTGTAAACTCTCCTTCCAGACTCACATTAACCATCTCCAATCCAAAATGAAATCTAGAATCGGCTTCCTATTTCGCAACAAAGCATCCCTCGTAAAACTGACTATCCTGCCGATCCTTGACTTTGGCGATGTCATTTACAAAATAGCCTCCAACACTCTACTCAGCAAATTGGATGCAGTCTATTACAGTGCCATCCGTTTTGTCACCAAAGCCCCATATACTACCCACCACTGCGACCTGTATGCTCTCGTTGGCTGGCCCTCGCTTGCGCTTCATATCGTCGCCAAAACCACTGGCTCCAGGTCATCTATACGTCTCCGCTAGGTAAAGCCCTGCCCCTTATCTCAGTTCAACTGGTCACTAGCAGCATCCACCCGTAGCACGCGCTCCAGCAGGTTTTATTTACAGGTCACACCCCAAAGCCAATTCCTCCTTTGGCCGCCTTATCTTCCAGTTCTCTGCTGCCAATGACTGGAACGAATTGCAAAAATCACGAAGCTGGAGACTCATATCTCCCTCACTAACTTTAAGCATCAGCTGTCAGAGCAGCTCACAGATCATTGCCACCTGTAACATAGCACATCTGTAAATAGCCCATCCAAGTTACCTCATCCTCATATGTTATTTTTTTTCTTTCTCCTTTGCACCCGAGTATCTCTAATTGCACATTCA
>NC_036857.1:13312608-13318674 GCF_002910315.2 Salvelinus sp. IW2-2015 | reverse complement strand
GGTTCCATAGCCGCAGGCAGAAACAGTTTGAAACTGGAGCAGCAGCACGGCCAGGTGAACTGGGGACAGCAAGGAGTCCATCATGCCAGGTAAGTCCTGAGGCATGGTCCTAGGGCTGCAGGTCCTACCGAGAGAGAAAATAGAGAGAAAGAGAGAATTAGAGAGAGCATACTTAAATTCACACAGGACACGGATAAAGACAGGAGAAGTACTCCAGATATAGCAAACTGACCCTAGCCCCCCGACATTTATTTACTGCAGCATAAATACTGGAGCCTGAGACATGAGGGGTCAGGAGACACTGTGGCCCCATCCAATGATACGCCCGGACAGGGCCAAACGCAGGAAGGAATATAACCCCACCACTTTACCAAAGCACAGCCCCCCACACCACTTAGAGGGATATCTTCAGCCACCAACTTACCATCACTGAAGCAAGGCCGAGTATAGCCACAAAGATCTCCGCCACGGGCAAACACCAGAAGGGGGGAGGCGCACTCCAGACAGGAAGATCACGTCAATGACTCACCCCCACAAAGTAACGCACCCCTCCTAGGGACGGCATGAAAGAGCACCAGTAAGCCAGTGACTCAGCCCCTGTAATAGGGTTAGAGGCAGAGAATCCCAGTGGAGAGAGGGGAACCGGCCAAGGCAGAGACAGCAATGGCGGTTCGTTGCTCCAGAGCCTTTCCGTTCACCTTCACACTCCTGGGCCAGACTACACTCCAATCATATGACCCACTGAAGAGATGAGTATTCAGTAAAGACTTAAAGGTTGAGACCGAGTCTGCGTCTCTCACATGGGTAGGCAGACCATTCCATAAAAATGGAGCTCTATAGGAGAAGCCCTGCCTCAGCTGTTTGCTTAGAAATTCTAGGGACAATTAGGAGGCCTTGCGTCTTGTGACCGTAGCGTACGTGTAGGTATGTACGGCAGGACCAAATCGAAAGGTAGGTAGGAGCAAGCCCATGTAATGCTTTGTAGGTTAGCAGTAAAACCTTGAAATCAGCCCTTGCCTAACAGGAAGCAGTGTAGGAGGCTAGCACTGGAGTAATATGATCCAACGAGACATTTTTGGTCGTAGGTTTCAACTTTAATGCCAAAAGATGACCCGTTTTCATCATTTGCTCTTCCACAGCAATGACCCACTACAGTCATACAGGGAAGAACTCTTGTCATTTTCCAGGCAACCATTTTCTCTGAGCCAATATGGGAATCTCCCAGATAGTGCATAAC
The DNA here is from genome assembly GCF_002910315.2 of Salvelinus sp. IW2-2015. Taxonomy (NCBI): domain Eukaryota; kingdom Metazoa; phylum Chordata; class Actinopteri; order Salmoniformes; family Salmonidae; genus Salvelinus; species Salvelinus sp. IW2-2015. The sequence goes on along the minus strand of NC_036857.1, from coordinate 13,317,437 downwards.
AGTCATAATCAGTACAGAGGATCTCCTCTATGGACCCTCAGGTGAACCAGAGAGGGAAGGGAAGGTATTAGAAGTGGAACAAACCACAACACACACACCTGCTCCATTAGACGGTGTGATGAAGGTAAACACAACCTGATGAAATTCTCTTACAGGAAGTTGATTTTGAAAACACAAATACCGTAAGTTATTTACCATCACACACACACTTATGACCCACTTCCTGTTCCTTCCTGTTTAGGAACAGAGCACTTGTTTCTGTCAGAGTAGGTTCATGCAAGAGTGGACCAGGTGTGTGTGTGTGTGTGTGCTGTGTGTGTGTGTGTGTGTGTGTGTGGTGTGTGTGTGTGTGTGTGTGTGTGTGGTGTGTGTGTGTGTGTTGTGTGTGTGTGTGTGTGTGTGTGTGTGTGTGTGTGTGTGTGTGTGTGTGGTGTGTGTGTGTGTGTTGTTTTCTCAGAACTAATGAACAAGTGGGCCAAGCGCAGGCTGGGTTGAGTGTGATGTGAGAAAGCAGGAACAGGCAGTGTGTGACTCCAGCCATGTGATAACTGCACCAGCTGTGCTAAGTAATAACACAGCCACCTAAGGAACCTGAGATACACTGTTCAGAAGTAGGTCATACAATGGATTACCAGATACAGTCAAACTCTTCCTAGCTTTCTCTCTCTCTTTCTCTCAGTTGTTTTCCTTCACTCACTCTCTCTCTTTCGCAAACATTACTTAAACCTGTTACATCCCCGTGCTAATACAAAAACAATTAGGGTAAATCAATAGGAAAACACATTAGAACTAATAATGAACGGCTTTAGAATGAGTTAAATCATTTCCTACATTTCCAGTGTTGTCACAGCCTACTCAGACGTCTTTCATTGTAGGCAGGATGTCTACCTTCTCGTGCTACTTTTCCTGTGGGTGTGGGCCCTGCCATAAGCATTGTCCACCTATAAGCCATATATTCCTGTCCTGTCAGTAGCTCAACAACACTGCCCTGCTCTAAATCTACTCTGCACAGCACAGTTCAATGTAGCGCAAAGCAACACAATGTAGTTTCTGCTTCGGAAAGCAACATGACTGGACACGAGGTGAAGTCATTGGATGGATGGATAGTAAGAGAATGCAACTTTCCTCTGATAGTGGGTGCCAGTTTAGTCTATATATACAGTTCCATCCAGGAGAAGACTAGAATACATAATGGAGATAATGTATTTTCTAATGTGCTATGGTCTGAACGTAACACTCAGACCACAGATGCATGCTCTTCACCCGATCGCTGCAGGCACCTGCCCGCCCGTCCAGCATCACTACTCTGGACGGTTCTGACTTAGAATATGTGGACAACTACAAATACCTAGGTGTCTGGTTAGACTGTAAACTCTCCTTCCAGACTCACATTAACCATGCTCCAATCCAAAATGAAAATCTAGAATCGGCTTCCTATTTCGCAACAAAGCATCCTCGTAAAACTGACTATTCCTGCCGATCCTTGACTTTGGCGATGTCATTTACAAAATAGCCTCCAACACTCTACTCAGCAAATTGGATGCAGTCTATTACAGTGCCATCCGTTTTGTCACCAAAGCCCATATACTACCCACCACTGCGACTGTATGCTCTCGTTGGCTGGCCCTTCGCTTCATATTCGTCGCCACCCACTGGCTCCAGGTCATCTATACGTCTCGCTAGGTAAAGCCCTGCCTTATCTCAGTTCACACTGGTCACCATAGCAGCATCCACCCGTGGCACGCGCTCCAGCAGGTTTTATTTCAGGTCACCCCAAAGCCAATTCCTCCTTTGGCCGCCTTTCCTTCCAGTTCTCTGCTTGCCAATGACTGGAACGAATTGCAAAAATCACTGAAGCTGGAGACTCATATCTCCCTCACTAACTTTAAGCATCAGCTGTCAGAGCAGCTCACAGATCATTGCAACCTGTACATAGATAGCACATCTGTAAATAGCCCATCCAAGTTACCTCATCCTCATATTGTTATTTTTTTTCTTTCTCCTTTGCACCCGAGTATCTCTAATTGCACATTCATGAGCTTCTGCACATCTATCACATCCAGTGTTAATTGCTAAAGTGTAATTATTCGCCAACGACTTCCTTATTATTGCCTTACCTCCCCTAATCTTACCGTCATTTGCAACACACTGTATATAGATTTTGTTTCTATTGTGTTATTTACTGTGTGTTGTTTGTTTATTCCATGTGTAACTCTGTGTTGTTGTTTGTGTTGCTTTGCTTTATCTTGGCCAGGTCGCAGTTGTAAATGAGAACTTGTTCTCAACTTGCCTACCTGGTGAAATAAAGGTGAAATAAATAAAATATATAAAAATAAAAGACCACAGGCTTTGTGACCAAGATCACAGAGAAGCAGACAGCTAGATGACATCACAGTATTTCGGGGTGGCGGGTAGCCTAGTGGTTAGAGAGTTTTTTTTATTTTTATTTTTATTTTTTTATCCGTTATTTTACCAGGTAAGTTGACTGAGAACACGTTCTCATTTGCAGCAACGACCTGGGGAATAGTTACAGGGGAGAGGAGGGGGATGAATGAGCCAATTGTTAACTGGGGATTATTAGGTGACCGTGATGGTTTGAGGGCCAGATTGGGAATTTAGCCAGGACACCGGGGTTAACACCCCTACTCTTACGATAAGTGCCATGGGATCTTTAATGACCTCAGCGAGTCAGGACACCCGTTTAACGTCGGGTGTCCAGTTGGGCCAGTAACTGAAAGGTTGCTGGATCGAATCCCCGAGCTGACAAGGTAAAAATCTGTTGTTCTTCTCCTGAACAAGGCAGTTAACCCACTGTTCCTGGTAGGCTGTCATTGTAAATAAGAACTTGTTAAATAAAGGTTACATTTTCAAAAATATATATATAATAAAAAATAAATCCTACAACAATGCCCCCATCAATCCAGCATCTGATCCTTTAAGATAATGTTGTTCAAGCCCTAATGAAACACACATTTTAAGTGGTAATTTGAGGTACGGTTTCCATCCGTTCTGTGTAAATTGCCCTGGAGGCTGTGTAAGCACCCTCAGCCTCTCTCGGCCTCACTCTGCCTCTCCCAGCCTGTCTCTGTCTCTCTCTGTCTCTCTCTGTCTCTCTCTGCCTCTCCCCCACACACTCTGCTCATTGTCCTCTCCTCTCTCGCTCTCTGCCCACCTCTCGCTGTTTGTTTTTTAAAGAAACACTTTCTGTTGGTGTGTGTTTGGGTTGTGTGGTGTTGTGGTTGTGGCTTAGATCTGTCAGCGTTGCTCGTGGCCCAGGGTCCAGGGCTCAGGGATGGGAGGGGAGGGGAGGGAGAGAGGGCTGTCACTGAACCCCTGCCTCCTTTATGTCAACACTCTCCCCAACACAACCCACTAGGGTTAATCACTCCAACAAGAGGGAGATAATTACTGCTAATTAGAACCATTCATCATTAGACCTGTCACTGCATGGTGGGGGGTGGGGGTATGTGTGTGTGTTTGCGTTTATGTGTTTGTGTATGTGTATGTGTCGTTAAGTATTTGTTACAATGCTTGAGTGAGGAGAGGGAGAGTGAGAGACTTTTCAGGGGTTTTCCACCATACTGCCTGAACTGGACACTGGCCCTCTCTTTAACTCTTTAACCACAGAGGCCAGACTCATTCAGACTGCACCTTTAAACATATACTGTAGACGTCCTGCTTGACTAATGAAAAATAATGAATAAGCTCAGTAAGAAAGCTACATTAGGAATTAGGGAAAATCAGTGAGTATTACACAGTAAATGAAGAGACTAGGCCTCTCCTCAGGCAGTAAAGCACAGTGATTAAATCATTGAGTGAGAGGCAGAGAAATGATGATTCTCCTATGATGACTGCTGGATGTCGAAGCCACTTGCCTCAGTCCCCACTGTCTCTCTGCCAGATGACATTCTCTCTCTCTCTCTCTCTCTCTCTCTCTCTCTCTCTCTGGACATAACTTTAGGGTTAGGGTTGAGCTGGGGTATGGACATAACTTTAGGGTTAGGGTTGAGCTGGGGTATGGACATGGAGCTAATGTTAGGATTAGGGTTAAGGTTTTGGTTAGGGTTAGGGTTGAGCTGGGGTATGGACATGAAGTTAGGGTTAGGGTTGAGCTGGGGTATGGGCATGACGTTTGGGTTAGGGTTGAGCTGGGGTATGGGCATGATGTTAGGGTTAGGGTTGAGCTGGGGTATGGGCATGACGTTAGGGTTAGGGAAAGGGTTGGTCCTGGTCTGTCCCTGGATGGGAGACCAGATGCTGCTGGAAGTGTTRTTAGAGGGTCAGTAGGAGGCWCCCTTTCCTCTGGTGTAAAAAAATATCCCAATGCCCCAGGGCAATGATTGGGGACGCTGCCCTGTGTAGGGTGCCGTCTTTCGGATGGGACTTAATCGGGTGTCCTGACTCTCTGTGGTCACTAAAGATCCCATGGCACTTATTGGAAGAGTAGGGGTGTTAACCCTGGTGTCCTGGCAAAATTCCCAATCTGGCCCTCATACAGTCACGGTCACCTAATCATCCCCAGCATACAATTGGCTCATTCATCCCCCTTCCTCTCCCCTGTAACTATTCCACAGGTCGTTGCTGTAAATGAGAATGTGTTCTCAGTCAACTTACCTGGTAAAATAAGGGTTAAATAAATTAAATAAAAATATTTAAAAAATCAAACATTCAAACAGTGTATACTATCCTGTTACATGCTGGTGCAATGTGTGCCCCTCTGAGGGTGCCCTGTAATCTCAGGAGAGGGCATGAGGTACTCAACTGCATGTTAATCTAAGCCCCTCTGTAACCCTGTAAAATAGGCTGCGGAAATGAGTCCTCAATTAGGC
>NC_036857.1:13298016-13312016 GCF_002910315.2 Salvelinus sp. IW2-2015 | reverse complement strand
GGGGGGCTAATGGGTTGCCAGTTTCAGCAATACAGTAATATGTCAATGTGATATTTCATAATTATTTTTTACACATGTCAAAAAAACGGTTTTTGCTTTGTCATTATTGGGTATTGTGTGTAGATTGATGAGAAAAATAAACAATTCAATCCATTTTTGAATAAGGCTGTAACGTAATACAATGTGGAAAAGTCAAGAGTTCTGAATACTTTCCCAATGCACTGTACATCCCCAATTTAATTTCTTTGTGTTTATGATTGCATTGTGTGTGTGTTGTGTGTGCATGTTTGTGCGTGTGTGTATTTGTGCATGGGCATGAACATCGATCAGCCCATGCAGGGTCATTATGATATTTCTATGAAGAATGTGAGGCATAATGTTGGTATGGTTGCTCCACTAACCCCCCTTTTCCACAAAAGCCGCTCCTGGAGAATGTCAAGGGGCCAGTGATATAAAGGGGTTACGGGGCAGTGGTGGGCTATAAGGGGTTGTGGGACATGAAGGCACAGATTGGTTTGTAGATAATGGGAAGAGGAGAGTGAAACGGGGCTCCCACTTCCCCACAGTACAGGCACAGAGCCCTCCCTCTCCTCTGTCGATACAGGGATGCCATCCTCTGTACGAAATAGGAATTGCATCGTTGTTGGCTGTTGATGTAAGGCTGCAGGCCTAAATACCATTGTTGTGCTGTAATACTCAGTAGTAGTGTAAAACATAGTAGATGACATATGACAATAAAATACTCAGATGTAAAGTAACTGGGTATTTTATTGTGTTAAAAACAATCTGACATAACAATCCACAAAGAACTTTGGAAGTAATACAGTGCACCATGTCAACTTTGGCCTTGAACTTTGAACTGTCTTCACAGACCACCTCTCCTCCTTAACCAATATCAGCTCTCCTTTCCCCCAAACATACACAAAACACTCATGCACGCACGCACGCACGCACACAGACACACACACACTCTTTCTCTCTCAGAAATAATGTTGGGGTGCGTAACATAGCAAGGAATAGAAAGGATCAGCGATTGGAGGGCAGTGTAAAGAACAATGATGCTAATTGGACAACCGGATCAACATTTACAGAAAGATTTTTTAATTATGGTATTTTTGGGAGAATGTGTAGGCCTATGGTACAAATATAAGTGCTCTATTCAATCCGTATTACAGAAGTTCAGCGTTACAGAGTGATTGAAATTTATAGGCAGCTCAATCGGAAACTGCCTTAACATTTCTAGTGTGCAAACTCTATCGCTTCAGCAATACAGATTGAATAGAGCCCTTAGTCTCTACAAGAAAACAATCCACCACATCATATTAGCTTATCTGCGCACATAAATACATAGCATAACCATATTGACATTGTGCTTTCTCAACTCAGTCGCACTTCTCAGAAGTAGCCCAAAGGCCGGCACATGGCGATATTGAGTCGTTTCATCTTACCATCTAAAGGGAATGTATGCAGCCAGCTATACACTCCCATCCCCCTGGACCGGATCGTACATAAAACATTCTCCATTCAGGCTGCTAAGGCGTCAATTTTCTCATTAACCCAATTTAATTGCGAGAAGATAGAGAGAAAAAAATGGGAAAATATGTGTACTTTCACTATGAAACACTATTTTCCACCATCATGGTAGAGTAGCTAAATATTAGTACCAATATTTATATATTTCTTAATTCTATTGTTTTCCTTTTAGATTTGTGTGTATTGTTGTGAATTGTGAGATACTACTGCACTGTTGGAGCTAGAAACACAAGCATTTAGCTACACCCACMATAACATCTGCTAAATATGTTTATGTGACCAATACAATTTGATTTTATTATATTTGGATGTTGCTTATTGCATTCAGCCAATCAGGTTGCAGCAGTCGTTTATTTTGAAACTATCAGACCAGGGGTGAAAAAACTGACTGCTGCAACCTGATTGGCTGAACACGATATGCATCATCCAGGACTAGCATTAGCTACTGTAGCATGGTGGTGGAAAATGGTGTTTCATAAAGTATGCATATTTTCCCCATTTTTATCTGCTTTCTCGCCATTAAATCAAGTTAAGGATGAAATGTATACATTTGTAGCCTGAATGGAGAATGTTTTATGTACGAACAGGTCGACGTGGGACACGAGTGTACAGCCGGCTGCATACATTCCATTTGGACGGTAAGATGAAACGACTCAATATCGCCATCTGCAGACCTTTGGGCTATCTCAAAGAGTACGTCCCAAATGGCACCCTATTCCCTACATAGTGCACTGCTTTTGACCAGAACCCTGTAGGCCTTGGTCAAAAGCAGTGCACTTTGGGGAATAGGGTGCCATTTAGGGAGGCAGTCAAAGTCTCCATTGTCCATATGTAGCCACTAACCTTGGTCATGCAATTAAAGAGCACAAAACTACAGTCCACTTAACTTATTTTCCTCAGTCATTCAAGAGTTAATAATTACATCTTTATAAAGCAGGTATAAATAACAGACAGGATTTAATACATCTAAACGCTCTCGTAGATTCCACTGGGATAAGGGAAAAAGTAAAAGCGTGTTTTATTTTACAAAGCCACTTGTCTTTCACAACAGACTATATGTAAGTATATTGAATCGTACCACAGAAAGTACTTGGACCAGGCCAGGTCTATACACGGAAAAATCACTAGGTTGCGCTCTACTCACACCATTTCACAGAGGACAAACGGGTTTTGCTGAATACAAGGCAGCAAAGGTATCCTGTGTAATTGACACACAGAGACGGGCCTACAGAAAAAGCAGAAAGGAGGGAAGTTCTTATAATGTCTGTATTTTATGATTTAGTTTTATTGTACCTGATTATTGTCCTTGAATTCAGACAAAACGGTCATTTTTTGCAATTTTTGGCACCTCAGTGGTGATATTTGTCTGTATGTGTTTATGATATAATGGACATATTACATAGCAGGGAATTGACCAGAAACACTCTTCAGCTCTCTTGCCAATACGCGCACGCACACACGCACACACGCACACACGCACACACGCACACACACATGCACACAGACACACAGACACACAGAACAAAGAACAAAGTAGGTACCATTTAGAATAAGAATCAAGATGTTTTCACACATAAATATCATGCTTTTAGCCCAAAGATGGGATGTCGTATTTAAAGTCTACTATTCTTTCACAAGGCCTTGCAATCCCATCTACACATTGATGTTGTGCAGTCTGTCACTAGTACCATCTCAACTCCCACATGGAATTGTGTCAGCACACAACACAAGTCATTACAATCAGAAAATACACACAGATCATTTAAATAAAAGACTAAATAAAACACAAAACATATTTCTTGTCACCCCATGAACATATATGTAGAATATCTTCCACTTGCCCTACCTTGTCAGCCATTTTGTAAAACAAAATCACAATAGAACCATTGTATTGATCCTGTACACTCTCTCTGCTTCAGAATCTACCCTCATTGTGAGTACTCTATATACACTGGAATGACAGTATAGTGCCTTCTCCAATCTCTAGTTGTTTGGACCAAAATGCTAAGAAGTATATCAAAGCCTAGCTCTACCACAAAGCACACATCTACATTATGTTATCTTTGCATATAAAACACGTGCAATGTGATTATATCTACGTGGATCAATCTGCATTTGGAGTTATGTGTATTCTGTCTTGATCCCATTGTTTTTGTCCATCTCACGATTTGTCATCCATATCATCATCAAATTCATTGTCATCATGGGTTGTAAATGTGTGTATGTCTGTTTCCATTCTGATATTCCAGTTACGAGCCAGTTGTATTTCCGCTGAGAGATTGAGTTACACACACTGAGCCATCCTTTAACTTGTCTGTCTGGCTGTTTGTCTGGCTGTCTGCTCAGTTTATTCTGCTGTGGTGAGGTCTCTATCAGAAGCTCTCCAGCAGAGTGCATACAAAGTGACTGACAGCTGGGGCAGATAGAATTAGGATGGGGTATTAATAGGAGGCAATACAAGCAAGGGGTGGTAGTCAGGTGTCAGGTGTCAGGGAAGAGTGAAGCATCATGGGGCAGTAGATAGTGGGGTGTCGGAAGGTAAATATTCACAAAGAAGGAGGTGCTGTGTGTGTGTGGTTGACCTCCTCCATAAGTCCTTGGTCTCTATCAGTCTCTGTCCCTCTCTTTTCCTCCTCTTTTTTCCTCTCTCCCTAAACTCTGTATCAGTCCCTCTCCTTCTCCTCTCTCTGTCTGTTGTTACTCCCCTGCGCTTCGCGGTGCTCGTGAGGAGGGCTTCCCGTCGTGGGTTCGGCGGTTCCTCCCCTTGCGGATGTCCTGAAGATGCTTCCACTTCTTGTTAGGGGCCTGGACCACAGGGCCAAGGGGCGGGGCCTGTTTGGCAGGAGAAGCCGGGAGGCTCTTTTCCGATTGGGCATTCTTGCGCGCCCAGACCTGCTCGCAGATCTGGTCCACGGTGCTAAGATTGGGGTGGTCCACCAGCTGCATGAAGTCCCGGTACCACATCTTCTGATTGGTGGAGGGTGGGCTGCCGCTACGGGGGTCCAATCGGAGGAGATGGTCAGCGGGCGGAGAGGGGGAGGAGGAAGAGGAGGGTACTACCTCCAGTGTGATGTCCAGTAGGGTCTGGGTGAAGCCGTGCTCCATGGCGTGGCACTGGTAGAGGCCCGTGTCACGTTTCAGTACCCTCCTTACCAACAGTCCCCGCTCTGTGTGCAGGACACGGTCATCTAGACGCAGCTGGATGATTAAAGCACACACAACTGAAGATTAGAGCTTGAAACAGTCAATGTGAACCAAAAATCACTTGAATATTGTTGAAAAAATAATTGGAGGGGAAAGAGTTACTATGAATGACCTCTCAACTGTAAATCCGTTAACTGTAATTTTGCTTAGTAGTTTCATCCCTCCCTCAATGTGCTCTCACCTCTTCCCTGGGGTTGTGGGGGTGTTTCTGGAAGGTCCAGGTCACTCTGGCCTGCAGGGATTTGGGGATACACTCCAGGAAGGTACTGCTCCCCTCCACCCCAAACAGCCTCCTTTCTGCCACGCGGTGCTTGTGGTGGTCTGTACCCCATCAGATAATGTGAGATTGCAATTTATTCAACATTTATTTCACAGTCTTGAGGTTGACAACTTATTATTTCCAGTAGTGTAAGTAAATATGCCATCCAAACTCTGAGATAATCACACAGACCTTTCCCTTTCTTGAGCAACACCCTCACTGAGCACATGATATGACATAATTGTGTGAAATCACCATGTCGTGCCATTTGGGTAATTTGTATAATAATTCATGTCATTGTGAGTGACAGAATGCTCTATTGTAGTCTGGGATGTAGGGGTGAGCGAGGTCAGGATGTGGCTTTGGCACGGGCCAAAGAGAGATTATGGCACAGAATCCCACTAATCACCCTGCCCTCTATGAGTGGGAGCATGGGAGAGGGAGTTAGCTCCTGGTCACAGTGTGCTGAATGCTAACTTGAAATCAGAGTGTGTAACTAAAACTTTTCTGCAAATCTCCTATTGACATCAGCCTAATGTCTGTGAAAGTCTGAGTTCGGGAGGTACAGCAGAGTGAAAGAGTCTTACCTCCTGAACACAGGGTGTTGGGGTCTCCATTCCTCACGTCCTGACGACGGAAACGCCTGGAAAACAAGAACAAAGGGAAGTGTCGATAGAACATAGTACAAAGCGTTGATATGTCTGATCTCTTGTGATTATAATGACTAGGCTAGTAGTCCATTGGGGTATGTACACTAAGAGTAGAGCTAACTGGGTAGAGGATCAGGTTTGGTGATGTTTACAGTTTTAAAGGTAGTGGGTAAGGTTGGTTAGGGTCCAATGTTGGGCAAATAGCATATACTGTAGGTTGTTTACCATCTGGTGTTGGGAAGATAGCATGTTAGGTTGTACGTTAGAATTTGGAAATGTGTTTACCGTTTGGTGTTGGGAAGGTAGCGGGTGCAAGAGGTGCCGTCCCAGGCGCAGTATGGGTCTCTGGCCAGGCAGCACTCAGCACAGGCCTTCCCATAGACACTGCAGCGATGCAGAGGAACCTGGGCCAGACCCGTGTCTGAACCCACATACAGCTGCTGCTATGGGCAGAGAGAGAGAGAGATAGAGGAGCAATGTTAGTGACATACAGTCAAATGGATATTAAATATCTTGGAATTAATCTGGGAGAGCTAGTACATTGGTGCCTATCCTTCTGATGTTATGCTAGCTCTTTTAGCTCTTTTCTCATTTGCCTTGTATTTTTGTATTTTCTCCACCACCTTTCTATGCCCCTAAGATTCTTTAGAGGTAAGTGTCTCTTACCCGCTTTGAGGAGATCTGCATGTTAATGATGGATGAGGCATCCTGCAGAGAAGAATAAATGGTTAATTATCCCACTCCTAAATATAAACATAACTATATACTTCCATAATATACTCAATAATTTATACATACGGAAGCAGCATGATGGATGGGTCCTCTCACCTTGAACACCTCTAGCTCTTCCAGTAGCAGGTCCTCCATGTTCTTCCAGCTCTCTTTAGGTACAGAGATCACCTTCAGCACTGTCCCTTTGTCTACAACACAGAAAAGTTTCAGACTGGATCACACACTCTATCCCTGCTTACTATTCCATATACACACTGCTCATTTCATACATTCTAGTTAGTATAACACACAGAAGTGCCAATGTGGGGGAAAACAAAGCACACTTACACTGTTATCAGTATAAGTGTGTATAAGTGTGGATGCCAGTCTGTTTCTGCTCTCTTGACAACTCCTAATGGAATTGTCATGCGAAATGTTTGGATTGAAAATGACAGCAATGAAGTTGGCAAGAGCACAAACAGATCTGGGACCAGGCAAAGCATAACGAGTAAGGTCTACATATAAGTAGTTACCTGTGCCAATGAACATGACGTCATACTGCCCGTCGGCGGCGCCCACCCGGTCCACAGCGATCTGGGTGAAGCTGTAGTCTACGTTGGTCCTCAGGAAGACTGGCCGGCGGTTCAGGGGGTATACAGGGTTAAACATCAGAGGGTGGTGACGCGCAAACTGGATCACGTCGTCAGGGAAACCCTTGGTGGACTCGAAACTGCCGAATGTCTTGCTGGGGCACTAAGGGGTCAAACAGAGTAACAGTACAGCGGTTATTGTAAGGTTATTATGAGGTTATTGTGGTTATTATAAGATTATTATCAGGTTATTAAGGTTATTATAAGGTTATTATGAGGTTTTCGGGAGGTTAAAATGAGTTAAAACAGGTTGTAACAAATGTTACACATATAGGCCTATCTAAATGAGTCTAAAGTGAAAAACAGACATGGTCCTCTAACTAAAGGTTAAAAGGGTAAAAGGTCATTCCTAGACCAAACATTGTACGTAAAGAATATGCGTTTCTATGATCTATGAACTTAATGTTTATTATTTTCATTGAATGCGCTGTCAAATGCTGTATCTTTAAGTAATGGGGGCTAATGGGAGAAAAGGAGTGTGAAAAAAGGCCTGTCTGTTTATACCAGGGGTAGAGTTATGCTGCTCCTGGGGAGTCTGTTTGCAGTGGTGTAAAGTACTTAAGTAAAAATACTTTAGGGTACTATGTAAGTTGTTTTTTTGGGGTATCTGTACTTTACTTTACTTTTTGAATTTTCGACAACTTTTACTTTTACTCTACTATATTCCGAAAGAAAACAATGTACTTTATACTCCATCCATTTTCCCTGACACCCAAAAGTACTCGTTACACTTCGAATGCTTAACAGGACAGGAAAGTGGTCCAATTCACACACACACAGAGAGAACTTCCCTGGTCATTCCTACTGCCTCTTATCTGGCAGACTCACAAAACACAAATGCTTCGTTTATAAGTTATGTCCTGAGTGTTGGAGTTTGCCCCTGGCTGTCCATAAATAAAAAAACAAGAAAATTGTGCCATCTGGATTGCTTAATATAAGAAATGTGAAATGATTTATACTTTTACTTTTGATACTGAAGTATAATTATAACCAAATACTTTTAGACTTTTACTCAAGTARTATTTTACTGGGTGACTTTCACTTTTACTTGAGTCATTGTTTATTTTGATATCCACGTATATTTTTTATATATATTTTTTTTGTCGGTAGATCAGCTTTAATATTGAAGATATATTGTGGCTTCTATCAATGTAATTGTCTTCATCATTTCCAATCCCCCATATATATATAATTTTGTAAATAAATATATTATTTTAATTATATATTTTTTAAATATATTTTCCTTCTTTATCATTGTCCTCTAACCCTACCACCCCTCCCCTAATTGCAGTAAACTAATTAAATATATTTTCCATATTTATTATTTTTCCCTAACCCTAACCCTACCCCTACCCCCTCCCCTAATTGCAGTAAAGTAAATAAATATATTTTCCATATTTATTATTTTTCCCTAATCCTACAACCCCTCCCCTAATTGGAGTAAACTAATGGACAACAACACTTAGGCTTCTACTTCCATCCTATACATACTATATACATTTTACGGACAGTATATTTTACATTAGTTAAATTTAGTTTGTTTTTAGTCCAAATCTTCAGCTACACTCAACCTCTCCCATCTATCTCTGAAGACCTGTCACGTTCGTCGTATGAATCGGACCAAGGCGCAGCGTGGTATGCGTACATTCTTTATTATAATAAGAATGAACACTGAACAAACTAACCAAAATAACAAAACGACACGTGAAGCTATACAAAACGAGTGCTGACAGGCAACTACACATAGACGAGAACCCACGAACACAAAAGGGAAAATGGCTACCTAAATAATCCCCAATCAGAGACAACGATAAACAGCTGCCTCTGATTGGGAACCATATCAGGCCACCATAGACATACAGATCACCTAGACCTACAAAACCCTAGACTTACAAAACCCTAAACAATACAAAACCCCTAGACAATACAAAAACTAGCGTACCCACCCTCGTCACACCCTGACCTAACCAAAATATAAAGAAAACATAGATAACTAAGGTCAGAGCGTGACAAGACCATCCAGTTTTGATTTCTAGCTGCCATAAATATTTATTTTACAAAAGTTCTAAACCTTTCTATTCTCATAGTTTATTCAGATTGTAAATTAAAGATTACATTTTTTGATAAGAGTATTATTATTTTATTGATCGAATGACTATGACTTTTCAGATCACCCAGCAGGGCTATTGGCAGAGTTAACTCCAGGTAAAGGTTGCAATTCTTCAGTCATTCCTGAACCTGCGACAAAAAACAAGCTGCATGCGGACAATACCAAAACAAATGATCTAATGATTTTGTGTCTTCGCAGCAAAACCTGCAGAGCTGGGATGGATGTATTTTCTGTTCAGTGAATTGTGGAAACAACGGGTAGCCATCTGCGTTCAGTAAATTTCCACAGAGCTACGTACCATGCCAGGGCGTGGGTAGGGGACTTTGCCCTGGAAGGGGACCCACTGATAGTTTGGCCCCTCTTTGTGGGCGAAGGGCCCCAGGAAGGCCCTGCGGATGTCATTCATGGTGTAGATACACACGGCTGATCCCTTGAATACACTGCTGCTGGGAGGCAGGGGACGCACAGTTAGAGACAAGGCCTACTATTAAACACACTATCACAGTCAGGAACTACAGTAAAACACACACACACACACACACACACAACACAACACACACACACACACACACACACACACACACACACACACACACACACACCACACACACACCACACACACACACACACACCACACACACACACACACACACACACACACACACACACACACACACACACACACACAGAATAACTCAATGCATCGCCTTGTTTAAACTCTGACCTAGAGGTAGAGAAGACGGTGTAGACCAGAGGGTTCTTCCTGTCCCTGGTCTGCAGCAGGAATACGTCCCCTGTGGCAGGTACACAGGTCAAAGGTCAGAGAAACACAAACATAACCTCCCGCTCTGTCCATTTAGCTCAGATGAATCTTCATTGGTCGTGTGTAAATATCCCCAGCCCAGATATAGCCTGGAGTGAGAGCTAGGATCAGATAACAAACTCAGACTTTAATAACGGTTACTTACGGAGCTCATCAAAGTAGGTGTCACTGCCGTCACTGCCTGGCACAGAACAGATGAGACGAGTCTTCAGGAAGGTGGTCCACTTATTGACCAGACTACGCTGGCCACCCATATCATTCTGCAACAACAAACCAAATAGACATTATAGACCAATGTTATAAAGTCAAGATACCCGTAATAATATGTAACTGTTGTATGAACAATAAACATCGAACAATGTTGTATACAAAACAGTGTCAATGACACAGTATACTGGATGTGTCCACCAGAGGCTAAGGAAAAGTTATGAATGTATGGAATAGTATTAACTAAGGTACGGTATGGTACAGTATTTTTAAGCATGATACGGTATGGTACAGTGTGATACAGTATGATTAAGTATGGTAAAGTATGGTAGAGTATGATACAGCATGATTAAGTATGATACAGTATGGTACAGCATGATACAGTATGGTACAGTCTGATACAGTATGATTACGTATGGTACAGTATGGTACAGTMTGATTAAGTATGATACAGTATGGTACAGTCTGATACAGTAGGGTACAGTCTGATACAGTATGATTAAGTATGGTACAGTATGGTACAGTATGATACAGTATGGTACAGTATGATTCAGTATGATACAGTATGATACAGTATGATACAGTATGGTACAGTCTGATACAGTATGATTAAGTATGGTACAGTATGATACAGTATGATTAAGTACCTAAACAATACAAAACCCCCTAGACAATACAAAAACTAGCGTACCCACCCTCGTCACACCTGACCTAACCAAAATATAAAGAAAACATAGATAACTAAGGTCAGAGAAGGTACAAGACATCCATTTGATTTCTAGCTGCCATAATATATTTATTTTACAAAAGTTCTAAACCTTTCTATTCTCATAAGTTTATCAGATTGTAAATTAAAGATTACATTTTTTGATAAGAGTATTATTATTTTATTATCGAATGGACTATGACTTTTCAGATCACCCAGCAGGGCTATTGCGAGTTGAACTCCAGGTAAAGGTTGCAATTCTTCATTCATTCCTGAACCTGCGACAAAAAAAAAGCTGCATGCGGACAATACCAAAACAAATGATCTAATGATTTTGTGTCTTCGCAGCAAAACCTGCAGAGCTGGGATGGATGTATTTTCTGTTCAGTGAATTGGAAACACGGGTAGCATCTGCGTTCAGTAAATTTCCACAGAGCTACGTACCATGCCAGGGCGTGGTAGGGACTTTGCCCTGGAAGGGGACCCACTGATAGTTTGGCCCCTCTTTGTGGGCGAAGGCCCCAGGAAGGCCCTGCGGATGTCATTCATGGTGTAGATACACACGGCTGATCCCTTGAATACACTGCTGCTGGGAGCAGGGACGCACAGTTAGAGACAAGGCCCACTATTAAACACACTATCACAGTCAGAGAACTACAGTAAAACACACACACACACACACACACACACACACACACCACACACACACCACACACAACACACACACACACACACACACACACACACACACACACACACCACACACACACACACACACACACAACACACACACACACACACACACAACACACACACAACACACACACACACAACACAACAAATAACAATGCATCGCCTTGTTTTAACTCTGACCTAGAGGTAGAGAAGACGGTGTAGACCAGAGGGTTCTTCCTGTCCCTGGTCTGCAGCAGGAATACGTCCCCTGTGGCAGGTACACAGGTCAAAGGTCAGAGAAACACAAACATAACCTCCCGCTCTGTCCATTTAGCTCAGATGAATCTTCATTGGTCGTGTGTAAATATCCCCAGCCCAGATATAGCCTGGAGTGAGAAGCTAGGATCAGTAACAAACTCAGACTTAATAACGGTTACTACGGAGCTCATCAAAGTAGGTGTCACTGCCGTCACTGCCTGGCACAGAACAGATGAGACGAGTCTTCAGGAAGGTGGTCCACTTATTGACCAGACTACGCTGGCACCCCATATCATTCTGCAACAACAAACAAATAGACATTATAGACCAATGTTATAAAGTCAAGATACCCGTAATAATATGTAACTGTTGTATGAAAATAAAACATCGAACAATTTTGTATACAAAAACGTGTCAATGACACATTATACTGGATGTGTCCACCAGAGGCTAAGGAAAGTTATAATGTATGGAATAGTATTAACTAAGGTACGGTTATGTACAGTATTTTTAAGCATGATACGGTATGTGTACAGTGTGTACAGTATGATTAAGTATGGTAAAGTATGTAGAGTTATGATACAGCATGATTAAGTATGATACAGTATGTACAGCATGATACAGGATGGTCAAGTCTGATACAGTATATACGTAGGTACAGTATGGTTACAGTATTGATTAAGTATGATACAGTATGGTACAGTCTGATACAGTAGGGTACAGTCTGATACAGTATGATTAAGTATGTACAGTATGGTACAGTATGATATACAGTATGAGTACAGTAGTATCAGTATGATACGTAGTGATAAAGTAGTCTATGTATGGTACAGTCTGATACGTGATTAAGTATGTGTACATTGATACAGTATGATTAGTATGATTTAGTATGGTACAATCTGATACAGTATGATTAAGTATGGTAAATCTGATACAGTATGATTAAGTATGGTACAGTCTGATACAGTATGATTAAGTATGGTACAGTCTGATTAGTATTGTACAGTCTGATGCAGTTGTTAGATTAAGATGTACAGTATGATTAGTATGGATACAGTATGTACAGTATGGATACAGTATGATACAGTATGATACAGTATGTACAGTTGTACAGTATGATTAAGTATGGTACAGTATGATACAGTAGATAGTATGATTAGATATGTACAGTAATTGTACAGTATGAT
The DNA here is from genome assembly GCF_002910315.2 of Salvelinus sp. IW2-2015. Taxonomy (NCBI): domain Eukaryota; kingdom Metazoa; phylum Chordata; class Actinopteri; order Salmoniformes; family Salmonidae; genus Salvelinus; species Salvelinus sp. IW2-2015. The sequence goes on along the minus strand of NC_036857.1, from coordinate 13,299,043 downwards.
TAAGTATGAGTACAGGGTCCTGATACAGTATGATTAAGTATGGATACAGTATGAATATAGTATGATTAAGTATGATTACAGTATGGTACAGTCTGATGCAGTATGATTAAGTATGGTACAGTCTGATACAGTTATGACAGTATGGTGCAGTATGATTAAGTTGTACAGTCTGATACAGTATGATACAGTATGGACAGTACGATTAAGTATGATACAGTATGATTAAGTATGTACAGTCTGATACAGTATGGTACAGTATGATACAGTATGGTACAGTATGGTACAGTCTGATACAGTATGATTAAGTATGATACAGTATGATACAGTATGATTAAGTATGGTACAGTCTGATACAGTATGATACAGTATGGTACAGTCTGATAACAGTATGATTAAGTATGGTACAGTACGATTAAGTATGGTAGAGTCTGATTAAGTATGGTGCAGTATGATACAGTATGTAAGTATACTGTACGTGATTAAGTATGGTACATTATGGTACAGTCTGATACAGTATGGTACAGTATGATACAGTATGGTACAGTATAAACTGTAATACATATGGTACAGTGATGGTACAGTATGGTACAGTGTGATTACGGATGATACAGTATGAAACTGTATACAGTACAGGTACAGTATAATCTGTAATACAGTACAGGTACAGTATAAACTGTAATACACGTACAGGTACAGTATAAACGTAATACAGTACAGGTACAGTATAAACTGTAAATACAGTACAGGTACAATTATAAACGGTAATACAGTACAGGTACAGTTATAATCTGTAATACAGTATGGTACAGTATTAATCTGTAATACAGTTACAGGTACAGTATAATCTGTAATACAGTATAGTACAGTGTAAACTGTAATACAGTACGTACAGTTTAATCTGTAATCAGTACAGGTACTGTAATACTGTAAGACAGTACAGGTACAGGTATAATCTGTAATTACAGTACAGATACAGTCATAAACTGGTAATACGACAGGTTACCAGTAATTAAACTGTATACAGTAC
>NC_036857.1:13294161-13296564 GCF_002910315.2 Salvelinus sp. IW2-2015 | reverse complement strand
GGTACAGTATAATCTGTAATACAGTACAGGTACAGTATAAACTGTAATACAGTACAGGTACAGTATAATCTGAGTGGTGTTCTCACCCTGCAGAGCTGTCCAATACGGGAGTAGGTGGACTTCCCCAGACCCTGAGCCTCCACCGCCGTTTCCCGGAAGAAGAAGAAGATCTTATCATCGTCTGGGTTCTCACTCTCTGGCACCCAGAACGAACCCACAAACTTAGGCTCTGGAGGAGAAAACACTGCATGGGTCATAACGCACTATAAGGCACAATAGGCATTATACATTCACTTATATGAGCCATTATATGTGTGTGTGTCTCATAGAAAATGTTACCACAAGATACATACACAATCAGACACAATTAGAGATATGCTGAAAAACTTGGTCTCGTAGGAATCGTGCTAATAGTATCAACAACACATACTTATATAGGCATCTACACACCCATACTGCCAAACAGTGCACACACTCAACACATATACACACTCAACACACACACACTCAACACATACACACACTCACCGTTGAGCCAGCGTGAGTCGTGTTGTTCAGTGCGGATGGACGGTCGTCCCCCCAGACTGCGGAAGATGGTGAAGTCTCTTCCCATGAGGTCTGTGGCCACACCCGCATACAGCTCATCACCTTAGAGACAGAAAGAGAGGGTGACAACACGAAGTTGCTACGCTACGAATTTATAGTACCTGTGTAAGTAGCTGCAGTGCCATCCTGTACCACCAAAAGACGCCTTGAAGGCTCTTGTGTACTTGTGTACATTTTAGTCATCTAGCAGACACTCTTATCGAGAGCGACTTTCAGTTAGTGCATTCATCTTAGGTAGCTAGGTGGGACAAGCACACATCACAGTCATAGGAAGTACATTTAGTAGAGTAGGCTGATAGACTAAAGGTTGAATGTATCCTTAACCACAGATCTAGGATCAGATTACCTAAACTATTTACCATTCTAAACCGTTAAGAGGATGACAAGCATTTGACGCTGTATCAGATAAGGAGAAACTTCCACCTACTCCATCTGAGAGGCTGACAGAAGTGCAAGACTCACCTATCAGTACTGAGGCTACAGGGTGACGGGGGTCATATGGACTCTTCCCTTTCCCATCCTCCACCTTGGACGGGTCAATCCTGAACACATAGTCCTGGAGGGGGGAGAGAGGGAGAGGGGGGAAGAGAGGGAGAGAGGGAGAGGGGGAGAGAGAGGGAGGAAGGGGGGGGGAGAGAGGGAGAGGGGGGGGAGGGGTGGGGGGAGGAAGGGGGAGAGAAGGTGGATTACAGTGCAGAGTAGAACCATCATAGATATATAACAGGTGATCAGATAGGATCTCATCCATGGTCTCTACTTGTGTGTGGATGAAAGAGAGAGAGCTGGGAAATAGGAAGATGACAGATGAGCTGGAGGTGTGTGTGTGTGTGTTTTCTTGCATGTGTGTCTCTTACCTCCATCTTCTGTCCCACCTCTACGAAGGCGCAGGTGGGGTGGAAGGCCCCGGTTCCACAGGCATATAGGTGGGTGCGGTTGTAGTGGTGCACTATCTTCACATAGTTCACACAGTCTGTCTGCAATACAAACACACATTCACCAGTTTAACAATGTCCCTTCTCCCCTCAGGTACAAGCTCCATCAACAGAGCATCCCCTCATTTTACTTTAACTTTCTACCTTCACAATGCATTTAATGATGTGCATTGTTCACATATCTTACACTGCCTGCTTGTAAAACATTATTGACTTCTCTTCTCCTGTCTGCACCACATCTCCCTCCTCCCTCCTTCCCCTCCTCATATCTACTGCTGCCGTTCTGTCTGACATAAACTGTCCCCTTCGGTATCTTGTTGTATTACACAGTGATCCTGGTCATCAGTTATGACTAAGTGGCCTCCTGGCAGATATATCAGCCTCAGTGACGCCAGAGAAGAGAGGAGAGGAGAGCAGAGAAGAGCAGAGAGGAGCAGAGAGGAGCAAGGCAGAGCAGAGTGGAGTGGAGCAGAACAGAGCAGAGCAGAGAGCAGTAGAGGAGAGCAGAGAGGAGCAAGGCAGAGTAGAGTGGAGTGGAGCAGAACAGAGCAGAGCAGGGAGCAGTAGAGGAGAGCAGAGAGGAGCAAGGCAGAGGAAAGAAGAGCAGACCTAAAAAGGAGCAGAGTATAGGGGAGCGGAGGGGAGCAGATGGGAGTAGAGGGGAGCAGATGGGAGTAGCGGGGAGCAGATGGGCGTAGAGGGGAGCAGATGGGCGTAGAGGGGAGTAGATGAGAGTAGAGCGGAGTAGATGGGAGTGGAGCGGAGTGGAGGGCAGTGCAGGGGAGCAGAAGGAAACAGAGAGGAGGGGAGTAGAGAAGAGAAGAGCAGATTGGAGTAGAGAGGAGAATATGGGAGTAGAGAGGAG
>NC_036857.1:13290816-13293630 GCF_002910315.2 Salvelinus sp. IW2-2015 | reverse complement strand
CCCTATGCTCCTCTCTGCCCCCTCCTCTCCACTCCTTCTCCACTCCCCTCTCCCCTCTACTCCCTTCCTCCTCTCTACTCTTCTCACTCCATCAACTGCCCATCTACCCCCTCTACTCCCCTCTACTCCCCTTACTCCTCTCTACTCCTCATCCACTCCCCTTACTCCCCTATCCCTCTACTCCCCTGCTCTCCTCTCCGCTCCCCCCGCTCCCCACCTACGCTCTCGCTCTACTCCTCTTATCTTCATACCTACTTTCCTCTCTACTCCCTCTGTTCCCTTCGCTCCCCTCCACTCTACTCCACTCTACTCCTATCTGCTCCCTCTGCCCCCTTCCGCTCAACTCCCCTCCGCTCTGCTTACTCCACTCTAAATCCTCTCTACTCCTCTCTGCTCCTCTCTGCTCCCTTCCGCTCCCCTCCCTCCTTTCCCTCTCCCCCCTTGCTCCTCTCTGCTCCCTTCCACTCCCCTCTGCTCCCCTCTGCTCCCCTCTGCTCCCTTCTGCTTCCCTCCATCCCGCTCTACCCTCTAGAGGGGAATAGAAAGGAGTAGAGGGGAGCAGAGGGGAGCGGAAGGGAGCAGAGGGGAGCAGAGGGGAGTCGAGAGGAGTAGAGGGGAGTAGATGGGAGTGGAGAGAAGTAGAGGGGAGTAGAAGGGAGTAGAGAGAAGTAGAGGGGAGTAGAAGGGAGTAGAATGGAATAGAGGGTAGTAGAGGGTTAGGGTTAGGGTTCGCCCTAACCCTACCCCTCAACGGCCCGTTGCCCCCATAATGGCCACTTGCTATAGCATACAAGCGTTCCTAGAAAGTCGGTGGTCACTGACAAAACAAAGCCCTGACGTAACATCCTGCACCAGGTGCCCTTTGACCCCCAGGAATAACAGTGTGCAGCTGAAACACAAGCTCCACAGGCCCAGGGCAGGGAGGGCAGGCAGGGTGGGACACCTTGCACAATGGGCCCTGAGTTAATGAGTAAACTCTACAGGCCGTGACTGAGCCACACACAGGGAGGTTAAAGGAGAGGAGAGGTTTAAAAGGAACCCATCTTACTCCATACAACCATGTTTACCCCTACCAGACGGACCAAGGCCTTTACCTCTGATAGAGACAGCCAGAGAGGTTAACAACCACTCCCTCCTTCTACCCTTGCCCCTTCGTTCAGTCCCTTAGTGCGGCACCAGCTGTTCTGTTCTCCACTCCCATACTGTAATTATCTATGGGGCCATCGCCCCACTTCTCTATCTGCTCATCTGAGCAGGTCACTAGTTCCAGCGTGTGGAGTAACCCCCCAGACACCAGCTTTTGAACAACACACACAAAGACACACACACGCACGTACGTATGCATGCACGAACACACACACACACACACACATCACATCTGTCTGTCCAGGGTCAGGTTTCACCCCTTATCCATCTGGACCCCGGGGGAACCCCGGAGAAGAGGTTTACAAAGAGAGCTGACACCACATGGTGGAGATATCAATGTATCTCCTCTTTCTCGTGTGTGTCGGYTCCTCTTTCTGTCAGTGTCTCTATTTGCCTATAAGTCTGTCTGCATTTACAGATAAGTATACATACTTGAACTTTGTGTCTGATTCATCCGTCTATTCCTGTTCTCTGTGATTAGCCAGTGTCCCTCTAGGTCAATCTGGGAGTTTCCAAAGCCTGTACCCTTCAGCTATTAATGCTAGGAGGGAAAATATATAAGAGGTGCTTTCTTCTCCTCAATAAATATAATACACTGAATAGTCCACCTATCATTGGTGTGTGTGTGTGTGTGTGTGTGTGTGTGTGTGTGTGTGTGTGTGTGTGTGTCGGAGAAGAGTTTACAAAAGAGAGCTGACACCACATGGTGGCAGGAGTATCAATGTATCTCCTTCTTGTCTCGTTGTTGTCGGTTCCTCTTTCTGTCAGTGGCTCTATTGCCAGAAAGTCTGTCTGCATATTACAGATAAGTATACCCACTTGGAACTTTGGTACTGATTCATCCGTCTATTCTGTCTCTGTGGATTAAGGCCAGTGTCCCTTAGGTCCAATCTGGGAGTTTCCAAGGCCTTACCCTTCAGCTAAGTTAAATGCCTAGGAGAAAATATTATAAAGAGGAGGATTGCTTTCTCTCCTCAATAATATAATACACTGAAATCAGTCCACCTATCAATTGGTCGTCGTGTGTGTGTGTGTGTGTGTGGTGTGTTTGTGGTGTCCATGTGTAGTGTGTGTGTGATGTGTGTGTGTGGGTGTTGTGTGTGTGTGTGTGTGTGTGTGTGCTGTGTGTGTTTGTGTGTGTGTGTGTGATGTGTGTGTTGTGTGTGGTGTGTGTGTGTCACCTAAACTTTAAAGCTGTATGTGAGTGTTTGTAGTGCTTGAACCCGGCAATTTTGAAGCCTATGTTAATGTTAACCAGCTACGTCTCTGTTCTCTCTATTCTGTCTTGTATCCCTGTTTGGCTGGCCCCGCCCCCCCGAGTGACGAACAGGGGTTCTGACCCAGTGGCCCCTGTACCGCTCCATGCCTGGCCCTGCCTCAAACCGGAGTTCTGCCTCATTAACCCAGACACACACAGCCCTGCTGCTCCTCGGCCTGGACAAAGGGCCTCACCAGAGGCCCTGGCGCTCCAAAGACCCTAGGGTGGGTGTCAGAGACCCATGGGGGTCAGAGACCAAGGGGGTAGTTGAATGCGGTGGGAGTCTAGTCAGAGACCAGGGGGAGGCAGACCCTCTGGTATTCGCACGCCACTATTGCATACATCTCAACACACACAAAAACCAAGCAACACACACAACACACACACAACACACACACACACACACAACA
>NC_036857.1:13282134-13290791 GCF_002910315.2 Salvelinus sp. IW2-2015 | reverse complement strand
CACACACACACACACACACACACACACACACACACACACACACACACACACACACACACACACTTTGGAGTACAGAGCGGGTTTAGAGGGAGGAATATAGGTAGCGGTCGGCAGACAGAGGGAGGCTTTGATGTGTGGCAATGTGGAGGAGAGAGAGAGAAAGGGAGATGTCACCCTCAACTGCAGCCCCAGCACCTCACACAGGAGCAACAGAGCAACGGACACCCCGCCCAGACCAGCGAGACACTCTCCCAGACCTGCGATACCCCCTCCCGAAGGACCTGCACCGAGAGAACCAGCGACAAGAAGACCTACACCCAGACCACATCATCACCAACCACATCCCCACCCCCATCCCAACCAGCCGAGACCCCCCCCACCAAGCAAACCCTGGCCAAACCCTATATAGGCCCTTCCAGATCAGACCTATGCCTCTTCTGCCCTCCCCCCATGCCTCCGCCCCCTCAGCAAGGACCTCAACATGACAGCCGCACATATGCCCAGGCCGTGAGCAGAGCAACAGGCCCAACCCCCACTAATACACCCCCCCAAGCCCCATCCTGCGACCTAAGAGGTATGTATCAGATGCTCAACATGCTCTGCTCACACTTACTGTAATGGTCCGAGCCAAAACCACAGGAAAACATCCTGGAATATACAAGGTCTGAGGTTATCTTCCTGTGGCCTAAAAGACATTGGAAATACAGACATTGTCATCCTACAAGAAACATGGTATAGAGGAGACGGACCCACCGATTGCCCTCTAGGTACAGAGAGGTGGTAGTCCCATCCACCAAACTACCAGGTGTGAAACAGGGAATCAGGKGGTATGCTAATTTGGTATAGAGCAGATCTAACCCACTCTATTAAATTAGTCAAAACAGGAACATTTTACATCTGGCTAGAAATTAATGAGGAAATTAGAGAGAAAAATACTAATTTGTGCTACCTATATTCCTCCAATAGAATCCCCATACTTTAACGATGACAGCTTCTCCATCCTAGATGGAGAGATTAACCATTTCAAGTCCCAGGGACAACTAGTCTGTGACGACCTAAATGCCAGAACTGGACATTAACCTGACTGTCACGTTCTGACCTTTATTTCCTTTGTTGTGTCTTTATTTAGTATGGTCAGGGCGTGAGTTGGGGTGGGCAGTCTAGTTTTGTATTTCTATGTTTTTCCTATTTCTGTGTTTGGCCTGATATGGTTCTCAATCAGAGACAGGTCTTTTGTGTTGTCTCTGATTGGGAACCATATTTAGGTAGCCTGTTTTGTGTTGGGTTTTGTGGGTGGTTGTCTTCGGTCTTTGTGTGTCTGCACCAGATAGAACTGTTTCGGTTTTCACGTTGTTGTTTTGTATTTTGGAAATGTTCAGTTTATTGTCTTTTATTAAACATGATGAACACTAATCACGCTGCGCTTTGGTCCTCTCCTTCTTCCACAGAAGAAAACCGTTACAGAACCACCCACCAAAAAAGGACCAAGCAACGTGGTAACAGGCAGCGGCAGCAGGAGCAGCGCAAGAAGAAGGAATGGACATGGGAGGACGAGTTGGACGGCAAAGGACCCTGGGCAGAGCCAGGGGAATATCGCCGCCCCAAAGCAGAGCTGGAGGCAGCAAAAGCAAAGAGGCGGCATTATGAGGAGCTAGCGCGGCAGAGCGGCTGGAAGCCCGAGAGGCAGCCCCAAAAATKTCTTGGGGGGGGTACACGGGGAGTGTAGCTGGGTCAAGTAGGAGACTTGAGCCAGCTCCCCGTGCTTACCGTAAGGAGCAGAGGATGGAATCAGAGCAGTCGGCGAAATTGAGGTACGAGTCGGAGAATGTTGAGGAGTTATTGGACAGATTGGAGGAGAGTGAATGGAGGGGAGATTATGAGACATTCGAGGAGTTGTTGATAAAATTGGAGGAGAGTGAAGAGAGAGAGCTGTTGGTTTGGCGTAGTATGCACGGCATTCGCCCTGAGGAGCGTGTTAGCTGTGTGATGCCACATGTGTCAGTTCCTAGTGCTCATCCTGAGGCATGTGTTGAAGTTCCGGAGCAATTGATGCCGGCTATACACACCAGGTCTCCAGAGTACCTTCACAACCCGGGATGTTCTGTTCCTGCTCCCCGCACTCGCCCAGAGGTGCGTGTTCCCAGTCCGGTACCACCAGTTCCAGCACCACGCACCAGGCCTACTGTGTGCCTCCAGAGTCCAGTGTCCCCTGTTCCTGCTCCTCGCACTCGCCCTGAGGTGCGTGTTCCCAACCCAGTACCACCAGTGCCAACACCACGCACCAGGCTTCCTGTGCGTCTCCAGAGTCCAGTATGCCCTGTTCCTGCTCCCCGCACTCGCCCAGTGGTGCGTGTTCCCAGTCCGGTACCACCAGATCCGGCACCACGCACTAAGCCTACTGTGCGTCTCCAGGGTCCAGTATGCCCTGTTCCTGCTCCCCGCACTCGCCCAGTGGTGCGTGTCCCCAGTCCGGTACCACCAGTTCCGGCACCACGCACCAAGCCTACTGTGCGTCTCCAGGGTCCAGTATGCCCTGTTCCTGCTCCCTGCACTCGCCCTGAGGTGCGTGTTCCCTGCCCGGTACCCCCTGTTCCGGACTAGGCCTACTGTGCGCGCACTAGGCCTACTGTGCGCCCACGCACTAGGCCTACTGTGCGTCTCAGCAGGCCAGAGCTGCCCGTCTGTCCAGCGCCGCCTGAGCTGCCCGTCTGTCCAGCGCCGCCTGAGCTGCCCGTCTGTCCATCACCGTCTGAGCTGCCCGTCTGCCCAGTGCCGTCTGAGCCCGGCCCCCCCGCCCCTGTCTGCCCAGCGCCGTTCTGAGCCGCCCGTCTGTCCCACGGCAGCCGTCTGTCCAGCCGCTGCCGTCGTTGTCCAGCGCCGTCTGAGCCCCGTCTGTCCTGAGCCGCCAGAAGCCGCGCCAGTCAGGAGCCGCCAGGGCCGCCCGCCAGTCAGGAGCGCCAGAAGGCCGCCCCTCGGACAGCCAGAGCCGCCGAGTCGGCCGCAGTAGGCGCACGCAGTCAGGAGCCGCGCAGGACGCCAGGCCCCCGTCAGTCCGAGGTGCCCTCGGTCCGAGAGCTGCCTTTCAGCCGCGAGCTGCCCCTCAGTCCGGAGTTGCCCCTCAGTCCGGAGCTGCCCTTCTGTCCTGAGCTACCCTCAGTCTGAGCTTACCTCTCCAGTCATGATGCTACCTCTCAGTCATGAGCTACCTCTCAGTCATGAGCTACCCCTCAGTCATGAGCTACCCCTCAGTCATGAGCTACCCCTCAGTCCTGAGCTGCCCCTCAGTCCTGAGCTGCCCCTCAGTCCTGAGCTGCCCCTCAGTCCTGAGTTGCCCCTGAACACTAATCATCCTGCGCTTTGGTCCTCTCCTTCTTCCACAGAAGGAAACTGTTACACTGACACTCTCAGCACACAGGGGGACAAACACCTACCTGGAGACGACAGCCCCAGACACAACAAAACTATGACAAAACAACAAGCAAAAACGGGTCACAACTCCTGCAGCTCTGTCGCATGCTGGGTCTGTACATAGTCAATGGACTTTGAGGGGACTCCTATGGTAGGTACACCTACAGCTCATGCCTTGGCAGTAGTACTGTAGTACTTTATCACTGACCTCAACCCAGATTCTCTCAGAGCGTTCACAGTCAGCCCACTGACACCCCTATCAGATTGGAGCAAAATCACAGTCTACCTGAACAGAGCAATACTCAATCATGAGGCATTAAAGCCAACGGAACTGCATAATATTAAGAAATGTTATCGATGGAAGGAAAGTAGTATAGAAATGAATTAGGTWWCAACAAATTCCATCCCTTTTAGACAACTTCCTGGACAAAATGTTCCACTGTAATAGTAAAGGTGTAAATTTGGCAGGGAAAGCCAAACATTATATTTGACCTTTAGCTTCCCTATCAAATCAAAAAAATTCAACCAGCCAATCTAAGAAAATTAACAACAATGAAAAATGGTTTGATGAAGAATGCAAAAACCTAAGAAAGTAATTGAGAACCTATCCAACCAAAAACAGAGACCCAGAAAATCTGAGCCTACGCCTTCACTATGGTGAATCACTAAAACAATACAGAAATTCACTACGGAAAAAAGAAGGAACAGCATGTCAGAAATCAGCTCAATGTAATTGAAGAATCCATAGAATCTAACCACTTCTGGGGAAATTGGAACACACTAAACAAACAACAACACAAAAAGTTATCTATTCAAAACGGAGATGTATGGATAAACCACTTCTCCATTATGTGTGTCTCTACAACAAAGAACAAACATCAAAAACAAATACATGATCAATTACAAATCTTAGAATCAGCCTATTAAAGACTACCAGAACCAACTGTAATCTCCAATTACATTGAATGAACTACAGGACAAAACACAAACCGCCCAACCCAAAAAGGCCTGGGGTGTTGATGGTATCTTAAATGAAGACCACAAATTCCAATTGGCTATACTTAAACGCTTTAACATCATCCTCAGCTCTGGTATCTTCCCCAATATTTGGAACCAAGGACTGGTCACTCCAATCCACAAAAGTGGAGACAAATTTGACCCCAATAACTATCCTGTGATATGCATTAACAGCAACCTTGGGAAAATCCTCTGCATTATCATTAACAGCAGACTAGTTCATTTCCTCAGCGAAAACAATGTACTGAGCAAATGTCAAATTGGCTTTTTACCAAATTACCGTACGACAGACCACGTATTCACCCTGCACACCCTAATTGACAAACAAAACAAAACAAAACAAACACAACACTTTCTTTCCACAGTGCCGTGGGGTGAGACAGGGATGCAGCTTGAGCCCCACCCTCTTCAACATGTATATCAACAAATTGGTGAGGGAAATGTCTACTGTTTGCTGATGATTTGGTGCTTCTCTCCCCAACCATGGAGGGCCTCCAGCAGTACTTAGATCATCTGCACAGATTCTGCCAGACCTGGGTGCCCTGACAGTAAATCTCAGTAAGACAAAAATAATGGTCATCCAAAAAAGGCCCAGTTCCCAAGACCACAAATACAAATTCCATCTAGACACCATTTCCCTAGTGCACACCAAAAAAACATACCTACTTCCACCTAAACATCAGCACCACAGGTAACTTCCACAAAGCTGTGAACGATTTCAGAGACAAGGCAAGAAGGGCCTTCTACGCCATCAAAAGGAACATCAAAATACTTTAATCAGTTATAGAACCCATTGTCCTTTATGGTTGTAAGATCTGGGGTCCGCTCACCAACCAAGAATTCATMAAATGGGACAAACACCAAATTGAGACTGCATGCAAAATTCTTTAAAAACATCCTCCGTGTACAACGTACAACACCAAATAATGCATGCAGAGCAGAATTAAGACGATACCCACTAATTATCAAAAATCCAAAAAGAGCTGTTAAATTTTACAACCCCCTAAAGGAAGCGATTCCCAAACCTTCCATAACAAAGCCATCATCTACAAAGACATTAACCTAGAGAAGAGACCCTAAGCAAGCTGGTCCTGGGGCTCTGATCACAAACACAAACAGACCACACAGAACCTCAGGACAGCAACACAATTAGACCCAACCACATCATGAGAAAACAAAAAGATAATTACTTGACACATTGGAAAGAATTAACAAAAAAACTGAGCAAAAACTGGAATGCTATTTGGCCCTAAACAGAGAGTTCACAGCGACAGAATACCTGACCACTGTGACTGACCCAAAATTAAGAAATGCTTTAACTGTGTACAGATTTAGTGAGCATGGCCTTGCCTTTTGTACGTGAACTATTTGCACTTCGTTACAACATTGTACATAGCCATGATATGACATTTGAATTGTCTCTATTCCTTTGAAATGTTCACTGTTCATTTTTGATGAATTATTTCACTTTTGTTTTATCTATTTTACTTGCTTTGGCAATTTAAACATGTTTCCCTTGTCAATAAAGTATTTTGAATTGAAGGATATAAACAGAAAGAGATAAAAGAGAGAGAGAGAAAGAGAGTGTTTGAGAGAGAGAGAAAGATACTGTAAGATACTGTACACCTGACCCCTGACCCTACAATACTCCATTCATTAAACACTCCTCTCCTCTGACTGAGAAAATGCACATCACTTCCGCTACTCAGGGCAGGTTACTACAGCACACAAGGGCGGGTGACCCTCTCTCTCTCTGTTTTTATCCTACTCTCTCTCTTTCCCTTCCTTTCTCTCTCCCACCTCTATCTCTGTCTCTACCTATTCATTTCGCTCATCTTCTTTATTATTCTCTCTCTCTGTCTTTATCCTTCTATCCCTATACTATACATACTGCCTATATCTCTCTACCCCCCACCCCCTTCTACCTCTCTCTCTCCCTCTATCTCACTCTCAGAGTGCTGAACGCTTGGCTGGTCTGTGGTAAGAGAGTAGCACTGACAGTCAGGGGGTTAGTACAATAGAGCTCTGTGAGAACCAGGATAGAGAACCCATCCAGGAAATTCCTTCCTTTAATAATATTAATGACTAAGAATAACACGGTGCACAGTGGCAGGGTGCTCCCATAATTAAGCACTTTACAGTAGAAGGAAATCATTTGAGCAGTAGAAAAACAAATCAAATCCAAAGCATACCCCTGGACAGTTCTGCTGGCTAATTATTTTGCCATTACACAATGCCATTCTACTTAGCAATTCCGGAATGAATCCCATGTATTACCAGACAACATTTCACGTTAACGTTTGGCTAGGACTGCAGGTTAAGCAGTCTAGCAGAAAGCCGAAGCCATTCAAATAGATCTGTCCTCATCCTTTGTGACCTGTTAACTGGCTGTGTGAAGTAAGTACAGAATATCACTTTGATTCTTAATGAGCTAAGCTGGTGGGTGCCTCGGCTACATTGGGCTGAGAATCACTCTGTGAAAACGGAGCACATTTGTGAGAGGGAGAGAGACAGGACAAAGACAGTCCTGGCTCAGCCATAAAATGAAATGAGTCTCTTTGTTTCTCTGGGGAAAAAACAGGACAGATAGAAAAACAGATAGTGAAAGAGGAAAAGAGAGAGAAAGAGTGACAACTTGTTTTAAGGACAACTCTTTTTTCTTTCCTGCCCTGGTTCTTGCCACTCCCTGCAGAGACACACACTGCACTATAATTAGGGTCAAGAGTGAGATCACTGTGTGTGTGTGTGTGTGTGTGTGTGTGTGTGTGTGTGTGTGTGTGTGTGTGTGTGTGTGTGTGTGTGTGTGTGTGTGTGTGTGTTGTGCGTGTGGTGTGTGCCTCTCTCAGGTGATATTAGGACCTCACAGTCGACTGACTTATGAGCTTATGGAGTCACACTGTCTATGCGATAGCCCACCTTTTTCCTAAAGTCCAATTCGCATGGGACTAGTATATAGAGAACGTTGATTTAGTAATTTACCCCGTTATCAGCAGACGATTCGGACGGGATAGTTTTTTCTCCAAAACTGCATCTGTAATTGAAATTTTTTTTCAATAAATGTACAGTTATACGGAAGCCTGGAGGTTTTTTTCTTAGGCGTGAATGATAATTCAACAATGCCAGGTTGTTGCCCGATAACAGGGCTACGCTGTTAAAGCGTTCGACGCTTGTTTCCTAAGTCCAGGTCGATAACGGCTACGCTGTTAACTCGAGCTTGTTCCGAAGTCCAGGTCGATAACAGGCACGCTGTTACTCTGAGCTTGTTTCCCAAGTCCAGGTCGATAACAGGGCATCGGTGTAACTCGAGCTTGTTTCCAAGTCCAGGTCGATAACAGGCTACGTGTTAACTCGAGCTTGTTTCACAAGTCCAGGGTCGATAACACACGCTGTTATCTGCGAGCTTGTTCGCCAAAGTCCAGGTCGTATAACAGGCATCGCTGTTAACCTCGAGCTTGTTTCCAAGTCCAGTTGATAACAATTCTACGCTGTTATCTCGAGGCTTGTTTCCCAAGTCCAGGTCAATAACAGGCATCCGCTGTTAACTCGAGCTTGTTTCCCAAGTCCAGGTCGTATAACAGGGCATCGCATGTAACTCGAGCTTGTTTCCCAAGTCAGGTCGATAACAGGGCATCGCTGTTAACTCGAGCTTGTTTCCCAAGTCCAGGTCGATAAAGGCATCGCTGTTAATGAGCTTGTTTTCCCAAGTCCAGGTCATCTACAGGCATACGCTGTTAACTCGAGCTTCGGTTTCCCAAGTCCAGGTCGATAACAGGCATCGCTGTTAACTCGAGCTTTTTCCAAGTCCAGGTGGATAACAGGCATAACGCTGTTAACTCGAGCTTGTTTCCCAAGTCCAGGTCGATCAGGCATTGCTGTTAACTCGAGTTGTTTCCACAAGTCCAGGTCGATAATAAAGGCATCGCTGTTAACTCGAGCTTGTTTCCCAAGTCCAGGTCGATAACAGAGGCATCGCTGTTAACCTGCGAAGCTTGTTTCCCAAGTCCAGGTCGATAACAGGACATATCGCTGTTAACTCGAGCTTGTTCAAGTCCAGGTCGATACACAGCATCTGCTGTTAACTCGAGCTTGTTTCCCAAAGTCCCAAGTCGCATAACAGGGCATCGCTGTTAACACGAGCTTGTTTCCCAAGTCCAGGTCAATAACAGGGCATCGGCTGTTAACTCGAGCTTGTTTCCAAGTCAGGTCGATAACAGGCATCGCTGTTAACTGGA
>NC_036857.1:13273419-13282109 GCF_002910315.2 Salvelinus sp. IW2-2015 | reverse complement strand
TAACAGGCATCGCTGTTAACTCGAGCTTGTTTCCCAAGTCCAGGTCGATAACAGGGCATCGCTGTTAACTCGAGCTTGTTTCCCAAGTCCAGGTCAATAACAGGCATCGCTGTTAACTCGAGCTTGTTTCCCAAGTCCAGGTCGATAACAGGCATCGCTGTTAACTCGAGCTTGTTTCCCAAGTTTCTAAACCATACCAACCATCTTTTGTATAGTGTCGCCATTATATTTGAATAACAGGGCTACGGGAATATTTTAGCGATCTGCGGTATACGTCATAAAAGCATCAACTGTAAAAAACATTTAGGCCCTTCATTTATAGGCGATGAGCAGCACGTCATAAAATGTATCAAATCAGTTATTCTTTTCTTGCTCAAACCGTGAGCAACACCTATCAAACTCCGACATTTCTTTCAAAACACAGGGATTGGCATGGCATTTCGATTGGCATGGGACTAGTGTTATCAGAGGAGTTTGTAGTTTGCCAAAAAACTGTAAATTATTCTGGCTGGAATTGTTACTCTCCTGCCATATAAAAATGACTGACATGGCAGATTCGGACAGGACTAAAATTACAGATGTGGTGTTTTGTGCTCGTGCACATAATTACATTACCTGACCTCCAAATTACATTTGTATTTTATTTAACTAGGCAAGTCAGTTAAGAACAAATTCTTATTTACAATGACGGTCTCGGAACAGTGGGTTAACTGCCTTGTTCAGGGGCAGAACAACACATTTATACCTTGTCAGCTCAGGGATTTGATCTAGCAACCTTTCGATTACTAGCCCAACGCTTTAACCACTAGACTACCGGTCGCTACCTGCTGCCCCCAACATCACCTGACCTCACCAGTAAATCTAATCCCGGCCGCATAGGACTTAAGACAAATACAGACAGAAGACCAAAACCTCACCGACATCTTTTATGAAAAAGAAAGGAGAGAAAGAGCTGGTTTCATCCTTCTCAGTGCAATCAGACACCCACGTCAATCAGACACCCACGTCAATCAGACACCCACGTCAATCAGACACCCACGTCAATCAGACACCCACGTCAATCAGACACCCACGTCAATCAGCGATGCTTGTGTAGTTCTGTCCCTGTTTCTTTATGTTAAACACACCACAGAGCAAACCCCAGGAGGACCAGATAATGACCACTGCCTAATCACAACAGACACATGCACATAACACACACACCACAGATTAACTGATACACACGTCCAAGTTCAGAGACTACACCACATGCTGACGCCCATGGTCAGGGTCACTATGTGATATTGAGAAAAGGTAGGAAACGGGAAGAGAGAAGAAAGAGGAGGGAAAATACAATGAAAAGCATTTATCTTGGGCCATAAATGTGATCCTACTCTTTCCTTGCTCATTCTGTTTTTGTCCTCACTCTCTTTTCTCTCGCACACACACACACACCACACACCACACACACACAAACACACACACACACACACACACACACACAACAACACACACACACACAAGCACACACACACCACACACACCACACAGCAGTTCTTTAGGTGAAACAGGAGCCAGTTGTGCATTATGAATGGGGCTCGTTGTCGGTCTCCTCCAGCTGTGTAATCATACTGATTAGGGGTTTCTGTTATCCAGAGCTCCACACATTCACACACACACACGCACACAAACACACACACACACACACAGATCCTGCGCACGCACGAATGCGTACGAACACACAAGCACATCCACGAACATGCATTATGTGAATACACACACTCACATACAGACACACATTTAGCTTGAAGTGAGGGAGATAGATGTGCAAAGTGTATATTTGGGTGGTCTGAGTGGCCTAAGGAGTTTGTAGGGTGTGTCAGTGGAACCCTACCCGSCCCTGTCTGCACCCACCTACAGCCAGAGGAAGGAGTGTTCAGGCCCCAGGTCAGAACAATGGAGAGGATTGGACAGTCACACACATTCACCATCCAACACAAACAACCCAGTCAACCAACCCTTTAGTTCACTGACATACAGCACACTGTAGCAACTAACACTTCCGCTCTATGTGAGTGGGTGAAAGACAAAAGGAGGATTGGGAAATCAGAGTGTGAGATGTGTCCAGATATACTGTGGCTTTAACTGGGTGGTGATATTGAATGAGAGTAGTGTTGGAAAGTGACCTTTCACAACTGGTTTATTTCTGTCTGTCTTACATCTTCAGAGTCACAGGAAACAATGTACTGTCTGCCTCTGTGAGATACTGTATATCAGAATAAACATGACTTTGAGAGTTTAAAACCTAAAAATAATAGGTTTACCTCAAAAGTATTTTTGAGGTAAAAATATACCTCAAAAGTATTTTGATGGTAGCACCGGCTGTTACTCACATTGATGTCCTTTCCTGCCCAGTTACACTCCTCCCTCCAGTCCACCGGGGCTGGCCAGTAGATCTGAAATGCACAGGTCAGAGGTCAGAGGAGGCAGCAGGATGGAGGTAGGTCTGGGGTCGCGACCTCAAGCAGGGACAGGCCTGCCCGCCACCCTGAGGGACATTTCTGAGGGAGCGCCTCTCTGCTCTCCTCCTTTCTATCACTCCCCCTCTCTTCCTCTCTTCTTTTCTTCCTGGCCCCCACGCCATGATAGAGCTGAGAATCCACAAGTCACACAGTAGAAAAGCACACGACCACGAGCAAAAACAGCTTTAACGACAAGAGAGCCACTAGTGCGAAAACAAGCTGTAAATCATATCTCACCAAACCACAAACAGAGTCAAACAATCTGCTCAGCACTCAGATTTCACACAGTCTGCAAGAACCTACAGACCCTGTAAAGTGTAGGGTTATAGCGTGCATGTTAGGTTGGTTATAGGGTATGGGTTAGTGAGTTACGTGTCTGTGTGTGTGTGTGTGTGTTTGGGTTTTGTGGGGACCAGAAGTYCTCACAAGGATAGTAAAACAATTTAAAAAATAAAGTGGGGACATTTCAACAGTCCCCACAAGGAATAGGCACATTTTAGGTTTAGGTTTACAATCAGGGTTAGAATCAGGGTTAGAATCAGGGTTAGGGTTAAGGATTAGGAGTTAGGGTTAGGTTTAGGGTTAGGGTTAAGGATTAGGAGTTAGGGTTAGGGTTAGGGTTAGGGTTAAGGATTAGGAGTTAGGGTTAGGGTTAGGTTTAGGATTAGGAGTTAGGGTTAGGGGTTTGTGATTAGGGTTATGGTTAGGGAAAACAGGATTTTGAATGGGAGTCAATTGTTCGGTCCCCACAAGTATAGTAAAACAAACGTATGTGTGTGTGTGCCTGCATGTGTCTGAACGTGCATCCGTGTGTGTGCATGTGTGTGAGAGAGGTGTTGACAGGTAATCAGAGATTGTGTGACCCCAAAATCACCATGGTAACCCTTGATCCCCATGTCTGCTCTGAGAGGATGAGAGTGAGATGAGATCCATCAGTCTGTCAGCACAACTGTTACACGCTAGAGCACCACTAACTCACCATGACATAGCAGAGGGTTGTCTTATCTCTACGATTATTTACCATAACAAAGATATCTGTGTGTCCAAACCTGGGTCATCTTAACATCACATTCTTTACAAAATGGATCATTGGACCATTTGAATGTATGTCAAATGACACACAGGACATATCAATGTAAAATTACTTTTTCAGTTTCATGAAAATGTCAGATTTATGATATTCACTAACACTAGTGTAAACATATTCACATAGCCTAGGGTAAATTGGTCATTGATTAATTGATTAATGGACTGGTTGACAGGCGGACTGACCTTGTGCTCCTGCTTGGCGATGTTATCCAGGCTGAGTGACAAGAGGAAGTTGCGTGCGCCCACGAACAGCCGTCCCCTCTCCTCATCCAATAAAAGAGCGCTGAAACAGCACGAGCGCTCCAGCTCGAACCGCCGCACGCCATGGAACTGCTGCAGCTCTGAAACACAACACACACGGTGGATCATACAGACATTACATTAAACTCTCCTAGTCAAAAGGGCCCTGAAATGTATGTTTTTCATCAGAGCAAATAGGTGTTTTGCTCTGCTTATGTCGATAAATGAGACCCTATTTGATGGCTATGTTTTTTACAAGGCCATACGATTGGAAGTGGTTGTTTAGCTCTACTGCCAGGGTCGGTCCAGGGCAGTTGTTTCACTAGTCAGAACGGCACAGGAGGTTGGTGGCACCTTAATTGGGAAGGACCGGCTCGTGGTAATGGCTGGAGCGGAATATTTGGAATGGTATCAAATACATTCAACACATGGTTTACGTCATTCCATTTGCTCTGTTCCATCCATTATTATGAGCCGTCCTCCCCTCAGCAGCCTGGTCTCTGTTACAGCTTTGGAATCAGCTGTCTCAGCAGGGCTTCTAAGATCTGGAGAATTGAAGCCTCCTCTCTCTCTCTCTCTTCTCTTCTCATAATATAATAATACAAATATATGCCATTTAGCAGACACTTTTATCCAAAGCATCTTACAGTAATGTAAGGGTGACTCAACGAATATAAACCCACAACCCGAGTGTTGCAAGTGTCATGCTCTCCTCTCCTTGGCCTAATCTCCTCTCTCGCTGGGGAACCCTGTCAGTGTTCAACTGTAACCGTGGAGACAGGGATATCCCATGATTTAATGGCACATGCTCCAAACAGGGCCTGTGTCATCATGGAGATTAGTAGTAGGTGTGGAACACTTGTAGGTTTCTGAACTGCTGATAAAGTAGCTACTTTCCGGCTAGTCTTACACTGGAAAGTGTGTGTGTAAAAGAAAGATTGGGATGATTCTCTCTCTCTCTCTCTCTCTCTCTCTCTCTCTCTCTCTCTCTCTCTCTCTCTCTCTCTCTCTCTCTCTCTCTCTCTCTCTCTCTCTCTCTCTCCTCTCTCTCTCTCTTCTTCTCTCTGCTCGCTAGAAAAGCATCTAGTTTGTATGGGTTTGTTCATCATTGAGCTGACATCTTACATTGAAGTGACTCACGAGACAGAACCCAACCCTGTTCCAGTGAGCCCGGCCAAGAACAACAGTAACCACATTAGTCCTGCTGGCTACTGTTCAGAGGTGTTTATGAAAAGGATATGCCTCTATATTATAGTAACTGGAGCATAGCAGGGGCTGGGGGCACCGAGGCAGATACTCTCAAAGTTATTGCTGCTATTACCTTAATTAGCTTTTGTCTGCCAGAAAGGTCAGATATACACATCCACACATACACGGAAACAAACACACAATCAGCAACACACTCCGAAGCACATCCAGTCCGACTGCAACACACACAGCAGTGTTTAACCGGGCAGGCCTTACCTTTGTAGGAGAGCTTCATGCGAGGGGAGGAGGAGGAGGATGGGTGTGAGGAGGACGAGGAGGGTGAAGAGGAGTCGCTGGTCTTGGGGATTCCGCTGGACGAGACCTGGGAGGCGCTGAGCCCCAAGAGGAGCAGGGAGCTACATGTCACCATCATCGCCATCATTACAGTCATCATCATGGCGTCCTGGGGTTGGCAGTAGCCTGGCACGGCTAGCGTTGGAATGGGTTGGGTTGTTGTCGTCACTCTCCTCTCCAATCGGTTGTCAGCCTTCCTGTGTAGTGTGGCGTTCCCTGTTCTGCGTCTGCTGTACCGTACACCTCTCAGCTCTGATGGGACTGAAGCAGTTTCTCACAGTGGCACTGGAACCTAAAAATAATCAAGCAGAGAGGCACACTTTACAAAGCCGGCCGACAAAGGTAGGTCTCTACCCCTCCCTCCCTCCCCTCCTCCCCTCCTCCCCCTTCGAGCACCAGGAGGTAATTTTAGTCAGGCACAGAGGCTAATGGCTGATGCCCAGCCCCACTCCTGTTAATGCCAGCTTCTATAAAGACCAGCTGTAATCGCTTCACATTACGGGACACCATCCAAGGCCCATCAAACACCCAGCCCTGGTCACCTCTATGGGTGGCAGGGGGTGGGGAGGACATGGTAAGCTGGGAGGGGTAGGGGCCCAGTGAAAGATATGTGGGGTGAGATATGTTGGGTGGCCCAGTGCCATGTCCAGTCTAATCCCCAACACAAGCGCCCCCTCTGTGGCAGCGCCAACACGGCCTGGGATGGCATGTCTTCTCATTCCTCTCTGTGTCTCTGCTATCCAACTGGCAGATCATTTTACACCAGATGACTTTTCCTCATTACCGGCAACCACTAATGAAGTGCACTGCAAATGAACTGGCCAGTCAAAGTGATTGGATGCTGGGATATGTGTGTGTATGGACACTTCTACAGCTATTTTACCAGGTGTCCTGGTATGTGACACACATACTGTACAGTGCACATTTTCACATGCACTAGAGTACAGAAAACGGACATGCACTCTCACATGCACATACACAACAGCACACACGCACAAACACCACAAAGGAATGCACATCGCACRCATACAATCAAAATCTTTCACCGCTTTGGACCCACTCCTCAGACAGCCACAACAATAAAATGTTTCAGTGGAAATAGCCTACTTCAACATTACTGTACCTCAGTAACCTCCCTGTTGGCACCTTCAATACAATACGACTCCCTCTCTCCTTCTCATTCTTTCTCCTTGTCGTGGAGTTGTGTGCTTCTCTGTTCCTCTGTATAGTGGAGAGAGTGTTATGGTGGAGTTGTGTGCTTCCTCTGTTCCTCTGTATAGTGGAGAGAGTTGTATGGTGGAGTTGTGTGCTTCCTCAGGGGGGGGTGTTCCTCTGTATAGTGGAGAGAGTGTATGGTGGAGTGTGTGCTTCCTCTGTTCTCTGTATAGTGGAGAGAGTGTATGGTGGAGTTGTGCTTCTCTGTTCCTCTGTATAGTGGAGAGAGTGTATGGTGGAGTTGTGTGCTTCCTCTGTTCCTCTGTATAGTGGAGAGAGTGTATGGTGGAGTTGTGTGCTTCCTCTGTTCTCTGTATAGTGGAGAGAGTGTATGGTGGAGTTGTGTGCTTCCTCTGTTCCTCTGTCTAGTGGAGAGAGTGTATGGTGGAGTTGTGTCTTTCCTCTGTTCCTCTGTATAGTGAGAGAGTGTATGGTGGAGTTGTGTGCTTCTCTGTTCCTCTGTATAAGTGGAGAGAGTGTATGGTGGAGTTGTGTGCTTCTCTGTTCTCTGTATGTGGAGAGAGTGTATGGTGGAGTTGTGTGCTTCTCTGTTCCTCTGTATAGTGGAGAGAGTGTATGGTGAGTTGTGTGCTTCCTCTGTTCCTCTGTATAGTGGAGAGAGTGTATGGTGGAGTTGTGTGCTCCTCTGTTCCTCTGTATAGTGGAGAGAGTGTATGGTGGAGTTGTGTGCTTCTCTGTTCCTCTGTATAGTGGAGAGAGTGTATGGTGGAGTTTGTGGCTTCCTCTGTTCCTCTGTATAGTGGAGAGAGTGTATGGTGGAGTTGTGTGCTTCTCTGTTCCTCTGTATAGTGGAGAGAGTGTATGGTGGAGTTGTGTGCTTCCTCTGTTCCTCTGTATAGTGGAGAGAGTGTATGGTGGAGTTGTGTGCTTCCTCTGTTCCTCTGTATAGTGGAGAGAGTGTATGGTGGAGTTGTGTGCTTCCTCTGTTCCTCTGTATAGTGGAGAGAGTGTATGGTGGAGTTGTGTGCTTCCTCTGTTCCTCTGTATAGTGGAGAGAGTGTATGGTGGAGTTGTGTGCTTCCTCTGTTCCTCTGTATAGTGGAGAGAGTGTATGGTGGGAGTTGTGTGCTTCCTCTGTTCTTGTATAGTGAGAGAGTGGTATGGTGGAGTGTGTGCTTTTCTGAGTGGAACCGAAGTGCTTGGCTATAGCAGCTGACTGGTATACTGACTCTGTCTTCATTTCACCCTCCTCACCCACCAGCGCAAGTGCTTGCTATCGCAGCTGACTGGTATACTGACTCTGGTCTTCATTTCACCTCCTCACCCACCAGCCCTGTCTGCTTTGACTAACTGACTACTGGATTTCCCCCAGCTTTTATGCTCCTGTCTTGTATTGTTCCCCCTGAGGCTGTACACCTAGTGTTTCAGAGAGGACTCTACCTTTACTGCTCTGTGGATTCTACTAAAGGATTTTTATCCCTACCTCTGGGGTTTGTGTGTAGTTTTAGTGGCAGTATGTCAGACAAAGTGAGTGTGGGGGTATGTATAAATGTGTGTGAAGTTCTGTATGTAGCTGCTATGTGTGAGTTGAGTAAATGAGTGTGTAAAAGTGTGGGTGTGCATCTCGAGGACAAAAGGAAAAAATAGTTTTAGTTCCTGGAATAGATAGATGGCTCCTTGTTGGACAGTAATAGTGTTGAGGAGGTATCATGGGACACTTTGCGCTTCGGACCATGACTGGGTCAGGTGGACACTGAGAGGGAACGCTGTTGCTTGGATGCAGAAGGAGAGGTGAGTTCCTTTGGGGGCATTTATGGATTTTTGGACTTTTGGGATTTTGGACTTCCTCATTCACCAGCTAAAAGTCAGTTACTCTCTCAGTGTGTCCAAACTGGTCCAAATGGCTGGGAACAGGTACCAACCAGGCACCAGCTGAGCCCTAGCCTTGCTGGCCTCTCTCCCCGCCTTCCCTGCCTCTCTCCCCTTGCCTCCCTGCCTGTATCCCCCTGCCTCCCTGCCTCTCTCCCTGCGCTCCCTGCCTCTCCTCCCCAGCCTCCCTGCCTCTCTCCCCTCTGCCTCTCTCCTGCCTCCTCTCGCCCCCAGCCTCCCTCTCCTGCCTCCTGCCTCTTGCCCCAGCCTCCC
>NC_036857.1:13240609-13270932 GCF_002910315.2 Salvelinus sp. IW2-2015 | reverse complement strand
ATAGATCTGTGAGCTGGGACTCAGAATAGAACTGTGAGCTGGGACTCGAATATAGATATGTGAGCTGGGACTCAGATATAGATATGTGAGCTGGGACTCAGATATAGATCTGTGAGCTGGGACTCAGATATAGAACTGTGAGCTGGGACTCAGATATAGATATGTGAGCTGGGATTCAGATATAGATCTGTGAGCTGGGACTCAGATATAGAACTGTGAGCTGGGACTCAGATATAGAACTGTGAGCTGGGACTCAGATATAGAACTGTGAGCTGGGATGAGATATAGAACTGTGAACTGGGACTCAATATTAGATCTGTGAGCTGGGACTCAGATACAGATCTGTGAGCTGGGACTCAGATATAGAACTGTGAGCTGGGACTCAGATATAGAACACGTATTTTTTAGTGCCCCAGAATTTAGGCTAAGGTCTGTGGTTGTCGGTTGTGCAGGTATGTTGCGAGGTCAGTAATATTCCGCCTCCCTACTCCAAACCATACCCCCCCCCCCCCCCCCCACACACACACACACACACACACACACAACAAACACAACACCACACACACACAACACACACACACACACACACACACACACACACAACACAAACACCCACCACACACACACACACACACCACACACACACCACACACCACACACACACACACAACACACACACACACACACCACACACACACAACACACACACACACACACACACGCACACACACACACACACACACACACACACACACACACACACACACACACACATAGCAGTGGATAGGCTGTGATGCTTTCTTGGGTTAGAGAGCCTTTGGATACATTAACTAGACCTAGACATCTGGAAAGCTCTACATCTCTCCATCCCTCCCAAGCTCTCCATTTAAATGGCTGTACTGGGACCAACTACCTCCCTACTGTGTAAGCCAGCCTAATGGGGTCCTGACTGAGGGTAACACTCTAACAGACAGTAGCAGGTAGAGCCAAGGCAGAGAGGCAGTGATTTAGAGCGGAGTTCAGGCCCACATGAATCCATCTGAGGACTTCAATATGTCTGGCTGCTGGTGACGAGCCCTGGGGGAACTGGATATGGGGAAGAGCAACAGATGACTGTGTGCTGGAAGCATGAGGCCACCGACCGTCCATCCCCCCACTTCTGTTTTAACATCCCCACTGACCAATAGACACACTGAGCTCCTCAAACACTGCACGCTATGCGTTTCCTAACCCTCTCTCTCTCGTTCTCTCTCTCTCTCTCTCTGAGCCACTGCGCACTCTCATAGAGAAAAGAGAGGGGTTGGAGAGAGAGAATGAGACAGATAGGAGAAAGACAGAGGGATAGAGAGACAGAGACAGATAGGAGAAAGGCAGAGGGAATAGAGAGAGAGACAGATAGGAGAAAGACAGAGGGGATAAGAGACAGAGACAGATAGGAGAAAGACAGAGGGGATAGAGAGACAGAGACACGATAGGAGAAGACAGAGGGATAGAGAGACAGAGACAGATAGGAGAAAGACAGAGGGGATAGAGAGCAGAGACAGATAGAAAAAGACAGAGGGGATAGAGAGAACAGAGACAGATAGGAGAAAGACAGAGGGTATAGAAGAGAGAGAGACAGAATAGGAGAAAGACAGAGGATAGAGAGACAGAGACAGATAGGAGAAAGACAGAGGGCATAGAGAGACAGAGACAGATAGGAGAAAGACAGAGGGGATAGAGAGACAGACAGATAGGATAAAGAAGAGGGGATAGCAGAGACAGAGAATAGGAGAAAGACAGAGGGTATAGAGAGAGAGACAGATAGGAGAAAGACAGAGGGGATAGAGAGAGACAGAGACAGATAGGAGAAAGACAGAGGGGATAGAGATACAGAGACAGATAGGAGAAAGACAGAGGGATAGAGAGACAGAGACAGATAGGAGAAAGACAGAGGGGATAGAGAGACAGAGACAGATAGGAAAAGAAAAGAGGGATAGAGAGACAGAGACAGATAGGAGAAACAGAAGGGGATAGAGAGAGCCAGAGAAAAGACAGGAGAAAAAAACGAATAGATGGAAGGCCACCATACACTCTCTCCACTATACAGAGGAACAGAGGAAGCACACAACTCCACCATACACTCTCTCCACTATACAGAGGAACAGAGGAAGCACAAGGACTCAGAGTGAGAGCAGGAATAATGGACATAATTCAAGAACACAAAGAGAGAGAGAGGGAGGGAGAGGGGTGTGAGCGAAGAAAAGGTGGGAGGTAAGACGAGGGGAGGGGAAAAGAAAGGGGCAGGGTAATGTGCTGGTGTGTGTAAGGGAAGTTAAAGAGGCAGAGCGGGAGTTCTCCATTTGATATCTTAGCCATACAGTACTCATATTTACACCATTCGTACATGCTGTACACACATGAAGCCCATATATACACATCTACCTGGACAGATAGAAGGGAACCACAAGCCATGTCAAAACCCTCTGTCTACGAGTCAGATGACATCTGAATTTAGATATAGATCACTGCACACATACATGGTAGAATGGCACATCCCATACACTCAGGGAAGATGAATAGATAACCTACAGCAGTCATATGCAGGCATCAAATCAAATCAGATCTAACTTTATTGTCACGTGCCAAATACAACAAGTGTAGACCTTACCGTGAAATGCTTACTTACAAGCCTTTAACCAACAGTGCAGTTCAACAGTTCAGTTTACCAAATAAACTYAAGTAAAAAGTTATGAAAAGTAACACAATATGCAGGGGGTATTTGATTAATTGTTCAGCAGTCTTATGGCTTTGGGGTATAAGCTTTTAAGGAGCCTTTTGGTCCTTGATTTGGCGCTCCGGTACCGCTTGCCGTGCGGTAGCAGAGAAAACAGTCTATGACTTGGGTGACTGGAGTCTGACAATTTTATGGGCTTTCCTCTGACAACGCCTATTATTGCAAGCTTGGCCCCAGTGATGTACTGGGCCGTACACACTACCCACTGTAGCGCCTTACGGTCAGATGCCGAGTGGTTGCCATACCAGGCGGGGATGCAACCAGTCAGGATGCTCTCGATGGTGCAGCTTAATAACTATTTGACAAATCCTGTCAGTCTCCTGAGGGGGAAAAGGTTTTGTCGTGCCCTCTTCACGGCTGTCTTGGTGTGTTTGGACCATGATAGATCGTTGGTGATGTGGACCCGCTCCACTACAGCCCCGTCGATGTTAATGGGGGCCTGTTCGGCCCACCTTTTCCTGTAGTCCACGATCGGCTCCTTTGTCTTGCTCACATTGAGGGAGAGGTTGTTGTCCTGGCACCACACTAYCGGTTCTCTGACCTCCTCCCTATAGGCTGTATCATCGTTACCACTGTTGTGTCATCAGCAAACTTAATGATGGTGTTGGAGTTGTGTTTGGCCACGCAGTCGTGGTCGAGTACAGGAGGGGACTAAGTACACACCCCTGAGGGGCCCCAGTGTTGAGGATCAGTGTGGCAGACAAGTTGTTGCCTCTAGGATCTAGAGGGAGGTGCCTCTAGGATCTGCAGAGGGAGGTGTTTAGTCCCAGGGTCCTTAGTTTAGTGATAAGCTTCGTGGGGACTATGGTGTTGAACGCTGAGCTGTAGTCAATGAATAGCATTCTCACATAGGTGTTTCTTTTGTCCAGGTGAGAAAGGGTAGTGTAGAGTGTGATTGCGATTGCGTCATCTGTGGATCTGTTGGGGCGGTATGCGAATTGGAGTGGGTCTAGTGTATCCGGGTGGATGCTGTTGATGTGAGCCATGACCTTTCAAAGCACTTCACGGCTTCCGACGTGAGTACTATGGGGAGGTAATCATTTAGGTGTGTTACCTTCACTTCCTTGGGCACAGGGACTATGGTGGTCTGCTTGAAACATGTAGGTATTACAGACTCAGTCAGGGAGAGGTTGAAAATGTCAGTGAAGACACTTGCCAGTTGGTCCGTGCATGCTTTGAGTACACGTCCTGGTAATCCATCTGGCCCCGCGGCTTTGTGAATGTTGACCTGTTTAAAGGTCTTGCTCACATCGGCTACCGAGAGCGTTATCACACAGTCATCCAGAACAGCTGGTAATCTCGTGCATGCTTCAGTGTTGCTTGCCTCGAAGTGAACATAAAMTACATTTAGCTCATCTGGTAGGCTGGGCAGCTCGTGTCTGGGTTTCCCTTTGTAGTCCGTCATGGTTTTCAAGCCCTGCCACATCCGACGAGCGTCAGAGCCGGTGTAGTAGGATTCAATCTTATTCCTGTATTGAGGCTTTGCTTGTTTGATTCGTCTTATAGGCGTCCGGATTAGCATCCGGATTAGTGTCCCGCTCCTTGAAAGCGGCAGCTCTAGCCTTTAGCTCAATGCGGATGTTACCTGTAATCCATGGCTTCTGGTTGGGATATGTACGTACGGTCACTGTGAAGGATAGAATTATGGTCGAATTTGCCAAATGGAGGGCGGGGTAGAGCTTTGTATGCATCTCTGTGAGTGGAGTAAATGTGGTCTAGAGATGTCTTTCCCTCTGGTTGCACATGTGACATGACATGCTGRTAAAATTTGGTAAAACTGATTCAAGTTTGCCTGCATTAAAGTCCCCGGCCAGTAGGAGCGCCGCTTCTGGGAGAGCATTTTCTTGTTTGCTTATGGCCTTATAGAGTTGGTTGAGTGCGTTCTTAGTGCCAGCATCGGTCTGTGGTGGTAAATAGACTGCTATGAATAATGTAGATAGTGTGGTCTACAGCTTATCATTAGGTGCTCTACCTCAGGCGAGCAATACCTTGAGACTTCTTTAATATTAGACATCACGCACCAGCTGTTATTGACAAAAAGACACACCCCCACCCCTCGTCTTACCAGACGTAGCTTCTCTGGTCTGCCGGTGCATTGAAAATCCCTCCAGCTCTATATTTTCCATTTCGTCGTTCAGCCACGACTCGGTGAAACATAGGACATTACAGTTCTTAATGTCCCGTTGGTAGGATAATCGTAGGTCATCCATTTTATTTTCCAATGATTGCATTTTAGCAAGTAGAATTGATGGCAATGGGAGTTTACTCGCTCGCCTACGGATTCTCAAAAGGCAGCCTGATCTGCATCCTCTTTTCCTCCGTCTTTTCTTCATGCAAATGACGGGGATCTGGGCCTGTTCCCGGGAGAGCAGTATATCTCTAAAGGAAAAAGCTTCTTCCAGTCCGTGGTGAGTAATCCCAGTCCTGATGTCCAGAAGTTATTTTGGGTCATAAGAGACAGTAGCAGTAGCATTATGTACAAAATAAGTTAAAAAATAAGTTACAAACAACCCAGAAAATTTAACAAAATAGCACAATTGATTACGGGCATGTAAACCATCAGCCATCCTCTTCGGCGCCATTTTAATAAATCCTGAGTAGAGCTCCCACTACTACAGGACACATGTAAATAAGATCATTTACWCACATTTACAGAATACGGGTGTGCTTTCTACTAGTAAGTTCTACTATTCATGAACATGATGGGAGTCCTCCTTACGCAAAAACACAAACACACAAATATATTTAAGAATGCTTAACACAACTGGTAAGATATGTCTGCTCATCTCTGAGCTATCTGTGACGTGTGTGCGTGTCTGTGTGCGCGCGTGGGTGTGTGCATGCGTGTGTATTGGGCGTGTGTGCAGGGGGGCTGGCAGAGTGCCAAGGACAGTTGCCAGGCGCAGCCCCCGCTGATGGTATGAGGGACAAAGGGGTGAGACAGCAGGCACAAAGTTGCTCCCGTCCCCCCTGCCCCACCCCTGTCCTGCCCTGGCCAATGAACCCCCTGATGGGCAACCTCCTGACCCCTTCCTGTGGCCATGACAACCCCTCCTTGGTGAGAGGGATGCTGGGTCTCCTGTGTGTCTCCTTTTGTCTTGAGTTCCAAGAGCACTTTCTGCCCCCTACATCATAAACCTATTTTACCACTCGTCCTATAGCCATCCTATAGCCATCTTCTAGTCATCCTATAGCCATCCTTTAGTCCTCCTATAGCCATCTTATAGTGATCCTATAGCCATCCTATAGCCATCCTATAGCCATCTTATAGTCCTCCTATGGCCATCCTATAGTCATCATATAGTCCTCCTTTAGTCCTCTTAGCATCCTATAGCCATCCACCTATAGTCATCTATAGCTCATAGTTCTATTCCTATAGCCATCTATAGCCATTAGTCCTTCCTATAGTCCATCCTCTAGGCCATCCTATAGTCATCATCTCTATAGCCATCCTTCATAGTATCCATACCATCTATAGCCATCCTATAGCCATCTGCTTTGCTTTATCTTGGCCAGTCGCAGTGCAAATGAGAACTTGTTCTCAACTAGCCTACCTGGTTAAATAAAGGTGAATAAAAATTTATTTTATTTTTTAAAATCCTATAGACATCCATAGTCATCCTATAGCCACCCTATAGTCATCCTATAGCCACCCTATAGGTCATCCTATAAGTCATCTATAGCCACCCTATAGTCATTCCTATAGCCACCCTATAGTCATCCTATAGCCATCCTATAGCATCCTATAGTCATCCTATAGTCATCCTATAGCCCCTATGCCACCTATGCTCCTATAGCACCCTATAGCCACCCTATAGCCACCTATAGTCATCCTATAGCACCTATAGCATCTATAGTCATCCTATAGTATCCTATAGTCATCCTATAGCCACCTATAGCACCCTATAGTCATCCTATAGCCACCTATAGCCACCCTATAGCCATCCTATAGTCCATCCTATAGTCATCCTATAGCCATCCTATAGCCACCCTATAGCATCCTATAGCACCCTATAGCACCCTATAGTCATCTATAGCACCCTATAGCCACCCTATAGTCATCCTATAGCCACCCTATAGTCATCCTATAGCCATCCTATAGCCATCCTATAGTCATCTATAGTCATCCTATAGCCACCTATAGCCACCCTATAGTCATCCTATAGCCACCCTATAGCCCCTATAGCCACCTATAGTCATCCTATAGTCATCCTATAGTCATCCTATAGTCACCTATAGTCATCCTATAGCCACCTATAGCCACCCTATAGTCCATCCTATAGCCACCCATAGCCACCCTATAGCCATCTTATAGTCATCCTATAGTCATCCTATAGCATCCTTGCCACCTATAGCAACCTATAGCCACCTCCTATAGCCACCCTATAGTCATCCCTATAGCCACCCTATAGCCACCCTATAGTCATCGCTATAAGTCATCTATTAGCCATCCTATAGCCATCCTATAGCCACCTATAGCCCCTCTATAGCCACCCTATAGTCATCCTATATGCCACCCTATGCCACCCTATAGTCATCCTATAGCACCCTATAGCCCCTATAGTCATCCTATAGTCATCACTATAGCCATTCTATAGCCATCCTTATAGCCACCTATAGCACATAAGCCACCCTATAGTCATCCTATACCACCCTATAGACCTATAACCACCTATAGTCATCCTATAGTTCTTCCTATAGCCATTTCCTATAGCAGACCCTATACGTCCATCCTATAGCTCATCCTATAGCACATCCTATAGCCCCTATAGCACCCTATAGCGCACCTATAGTCCATCCTATAGTCTCTATGCCCCTATAGCCACCCTATAAGTCATCCTATACCTATCGTATACTGCACCTATAGCCACCCTATAGTATCCTATAGCATCCTATAGTCATCCTATAGTCATCCTATAGTCATTCTATAGCCATCTAGAGCCATCACTACATATTTCTGGTAATCAGCCCTGGTCTAACAATGGTACATGGAGTAAATAGTCCTGACCTATGTGGTAGACTATACGTAATATTATATGCCGTGAAATTGTCAAATAGTGCCTTGTTTCTGCATTTAATTGGGTCAACCTTACTGTGTAACTATATCTAATCTAAAAGAATGTCTGCTGTAGGATGGAAAAATGTATCTTTATTTAAAAGTTTCACAATTCGTTTTTTCAGTTGGGTTGTGTGAGTGTTGACATTGCGTTGAGTTGAGATTACTGTCACAACCAATTAAGTCTGTTAATTATCCTCCCACCACGTCACACATGCCCAAGACACAATAAGACTCCTCCAGTCTGGCTGACAGCCAAGCAGTCAGTCAGGTAGTGAGGTAGTCAGCCAGTCAGSKAGTCAGTCAGTCAAGCAGTAATRTGTGTGCAACACGTACGCAACCTCCCTGAATGAGAAGACAGAGCATCATAATCTGACATGTGATGGTTGATTGGCTAGTTATGTGGTTAGACTGCTAGGATTCTGGTTGATAATGGCCAGTAATCATTCACAATGTGATTATGTATAATGTATATAATTAGGTAAAATTCAAACAGATCATATTGACCAAAGGGTGACAGGTTAGAAGGGTCAGTTCATTCACAAGACCTGTATTACTGTAAACATACTACTGTTACGTTTAGGATGATGTAATTGTGGCATTAGTATTGCATCAGTGCAGCAGCTGCTTGCATAGTTGGAGTGTCCCTCCTTATGACATCCCTCAAATAGCCACATTCTGACGCCTGTGAACTTCACAGTAGCAAATGCCAGCGGGACAACCAATAGGGAAATGATGGCGTATGTGTGYGGGGGTGATTTGGCCATCAAACAAATCATAGAAAAAGTCATTAGATATTTATATATACAGTTGAAGTCGTAAGTTTACATACAGCTTAGCCAAATACATTTAAACTAGGTTTTTCACAATTCCTGACATTTAATCCTAGTAAAAATGTCCTGTTTTAGGTCTGTTACGATCACCACTTAATTTCAAGAATGTGAAATGTCAGAATAATAGTAGAGAGGATGATTTATTTCAGCGTTTATTTTCTTCATCACATTCCCAGTGGGTCAGAAGTTTACATACACTCAATTAGTATTTGGTAGCATTGCCTTGAAATTGTTTCACTTGGGTCAAACGTTTTGGGTAGCCTTCCACAAGCTTCCCATAATAARATGGGTGAATTTTGGCCCATTCCTCCTGACAGAGCTGGTGTAACTGAGTCAGGTTTGTAGGCCTCCTTGCTCGCACACGGTTTTTCAGTTCTGCCCACAAATTTTCTATGGGATTGAGGTCAGGGCGTTGTGATGGCCACACCAATACCTTGACTTTGTTGTCCTTAAGTCATTTTGCYACAACTTTGGAAGTATGCTTGGGGTYAKTGTCCATTTGGWAGACCCATTTRYGACCAAGCTTTAACTTCCTGACTGATGTCTTGAGATGTTGATTCAATATATCCACATAATTTTCCTTCCTCTTGATGGTATCTATTTTGTGAAGTGCAGTCCCTCCTGCAGCAAAGCACCCCCACAACATGATGCTGCCACCCCTGTGCTTCACGGTTGGGATGGTGTTCTTCGGCTTGCAAGCCTTCCCCTTTTTCCTCCAAACATAACAATCGTCATTATGGCCAAACAGTTCTATTTTTGTTTCATCAGACCAGAGGACATTTCTCCAAAAAGTACGATCTTTGTTCCCATGTACAGTTGCAAATCGTAGTCTGGCTTTATTATGGCGGTTTTGGAGCAGTTTCTTCTTCCTTGCTGAGCGGCCTTTCAGGTTATTTCGATATAGGACTCGTTTTACTGTGGATATAGATACTTTTGTACCTGTTTTCTCCAGCATCTCCACAAGGTCCTTTGCTGTTGTTCGGTGATTGATTTGCACTTTTCGCACCAAAGTACGTTCATCTCTAGGAGACAGAATGCGTCTCCTTCCTGAGCAGTATGATGGCTGCGTGGTGTTTATACTTGCGTACTATTGTTTGTACAGATGAACGTGGTACCTTCACGCGTTTGGAAATTGCTCCCAAGGAGGAACCAGACTTGTGGACGTCTACAATGTTTTTTTATSAGGTCTTGGCTGATTTCTTCTGATTTTCCAATGATGTCAAGCAAAGAGGCACTGAGTGTGAAGGTAGGCCTTGAAATGCATCCACCTCCAATTGTGTCATGCACAAAGTAGATGTCCTAACCGACTTGCCAAAACTATAACTTGCTAACAAGAAATTTGTGGAGTGGTTGTAAAACGAGTTTTAATGACTTCAACCTAAGTGTATGCAAACTTCCGACTTCAACTGTAGGCTTACATGCACAAGTACACAGAGGGGTAGAGGGAGAGGAAGGGAGGGCAGAGGGAGGGCAGTGGAAGAGTGATGGAAGGGGACACCAGTCAAGGGGACACCAGTCAAAGGGACACTAGTCAAAGGAACACGAGTCAAGGGGACACCAGCACTCGTRGACCTTTTCCCTAAGATGGCTGCCAGGGTCGGCTAGCTCTGCAGTGGCTAACATCCGTGACACAGCGACACAACATAAAACAAATTCCAGGACTAAGTGGATCATTAGTGCCGTGGCGACCTCAGCCATTCCAACAGCTGTCTCACCTCGCACTAATCTCATCACGGAGCCCACGTCCGATTGGCCCAAGACACAGAGCAACACTGATTGGTTGATGACGGGCCATTCCGCCAGGCAGGCCAAAGTCCTGTCATAAATGACTCAGGACATTTATGAGTGTCTGTTTCATTATGGCCAGAGCCGGGCACAGAGAATAAATTAGATGAGGTCACTGCCGCCCAGGGAGGGTTGAAGGATAAAACAGGTACGGTAGACAGTGTGACAATGACTGAGTGTGTGTGCTGCCCTGACAGAGACTATAACTTGGCACAACAATTAGTCCTCTGTTTTCATTAGTAAACCATGACAAAAGATAGCTATAATGGCTATATCAGTGTTATTAACAGTCGGGGTCGTGACCCCTAGTAAGGTCACGGGGGAATTGCAGTGGGGTTGCCAAATGTTTCTTTTTATATGGGGTAGGGGGAACCAAAGATTTTGACAATATACAAAAGTTTTTGACATAGATAAATGACAAAATACAATTTTATTGAGTACATATATTTATTGTTATTATTTATTAATTATCTTAATTTGAGATGAAAATGTAATTCATTGAAGGTTATTTATTGATGTGACAATCTAAATTTACAGATTTTAAGGTTGTGATATTTGATTTGAAGTAGGGTGAGGTCACCAGAATTTGTGGTAAAAAAAAATGGGGTCCCCACTAAATACCGCTTCCTCGTCTCTCACTGTTTTGTATTTGTATTTATTAGGGATCCCTGGCAATGCAGCAGCTACTCTTCTTGGGGTCCAAACACATTAAGGCACTTACTGTACATTACACATAAAACAAAATATTAAACAGTACATCATATAACATTATTACACCACTACATATCTTCAATACAAAATGTATAATAACACCATACAACAACATTACAATATACGTGTGTGTAGAGTGCGTKTGCTAGCGTGTGTGTGTGTATGCGTGTGTCTGTATTTGTGTGTGTGTGTGTGTGTGTCTCTTCACAGTCCCCTATGTTCCATAAGATGTTTTTTTTATCTGGTTTTAAAATCTGATTCTACTGCTTGCACCAGTTACCTGATGTGGAATAGAGTTCCATGTAGTCGTGGCTCTATGTAGTACTTTGCGTCTCCCATAGTCTGTTCTGGACTTGGGGATTGTGAAGAGACCTCTGGTGGCATGTCTTGTGGGGTATGCATGGGTGTCCGRGTGCCTGTGTGCTAGTAGTTTAACCAGACAGCTYGGTGCATTCAGCTTGTTAACAGTTCTTACAGAAACAAGTAGTGATGAAGTCAATCTCTCCTCCACTGTGAGCAATGAGAGATTTACATGCGTATCATTAATTTTAGCTCTCTGTGTACATTTAAGAGCCAGCCGTGCTGCCCTGTCCGGAGCCAAATGTAATTTTCCTAAGTTCCTCTTTGTGGCACCTGACGACACRACTGAACAGTAGTCCAGGTGCGACAAAACTGGGGCCTGTAGGACCTGCCTTCTTGATATTGTTGTTAAGAAGGTAGAGCACCGCTTTATTATGGACAGACTTTTCTCCATTTTAGCTACTATTGTATCAATATGTTTTATTTATTATTWTTATTTTTTTTGTACTTTCTACTTTTCTCCCCAATTTCGTGATAACCAATTGGTAGTTGCAGTCTTGTCCCATCGCTGCAACTCGGGAGAGGTGAAGGTTGAGAGCCATGGGTCCTCCGAAACATGACCCTGCCAACTGCTTCATGACCAAATGCCCCCTTAACCCGGAAGCCAGCCGCACCAATGTGTCAGAGGAAACATCGTACAGYGTGCATGTGCCCGGCCGCCACAAGGAGTCGCTAGAGTGTGATTGGACAAGGACATCTCAGCCGGCCAAACCCTTCCCTAACCCAGACGACGCTGGGMCAACACAACCCAGATCTGTAGTGACACCTCTGGCAGTGTGATGCAGTGCCTTAGACCGCTACGCCACTCGAGAGGCCCTGTATCAATATGATTTGACCATGACAGTTTACAATCCAGGGTTATTGCAAGCAGTTTAGTCACCTGAACTTGCTCAAATTCCACATGATTCATTACAGGATTTAGTTGAAGTTTAGGGTTCAGTGAATGATTTGTTCCAAATACAATGCTTTTCATTTTTGAAATATGTAGGACTAACTTGCCGCCCATTCTGAAACTAACTGTAGCTCTTGGTTAACTTCTTTATGATAGGGGGCAGTATTTTAACTTTTGGATGAATTGCGTGCCCATAGTGAACTGCCTCCTACTCTGTCCCAGATGCTAATATATGCATATTAGTATTACTATTGGATAGAAAACACTCTGAAGTTTCTAAAACTGTTTGAATKATGTCTGTGAGTATAACAGAACTCATATGGCAGGCAAAAACCTGAGAATAAAATCCAAACAGGAAGTGAGAATTCTGAGACTGGTCAATGTTCAACTCATCGCCGATTCAATTCCCTGTAAGATATCTGAGATATCTGTTTGCACTTCCTATGCCTTCCACTAGATGTCAACAGTCTGTAGAATGTGGAATGAAGCCTCTAGTGTGATGTGGGGCCGGATGGGAGCTGTTTCAGTCATTGGTCTGGCAGAATGCCAGTTCCTGGTCACGCGCTTTCCTCATGATATCGCCTTGCGTTCCATAACTACAGACATGAAGGAATGCTCCAGTTGGAACGTTATTGGATATATATGATAACAACATCCTGAAGATTGATTCTCTACTTAGTTTGACCAGTTTATTCGACCTGTTATATTTGAAGTTTTCGTCCGAGTTTGCCTGCATCTGCGCGAGCGTTTGGACATGTGCGCTAAACATGCTAACAAAAGTAGCTACTTAGACACAAGTAATGGACATTATCAAACAAAACAACGATTTATTGTGGAACTAGGAGTCCTGGGAGTGCATTCTGATGAAGATTATCAAAGGTAAGGGAATATTTATGATGTAATTTCATATTTCTGTTGACTCCAAGATGGCGGAGAAATTTTGTTTTTATCTGAGCGCCGTCTCAGATTATTGCATGGTGTGCTTTTTATGTAAAGTTTTTTTKAAATCTGACACAGCGGTTGCATTAAGAACAAGTGTATCTTTAATTATATGTAAAACATGTATCTTTCATCAAAATTTATGATGAGTATTTCTGTTATTTGACGTGGCTCTCTGCAATTTTTCCGGATATTTTGGAGGCATTTCTGAACATGGCGCCAATGTTAACCGAGATTTKAGGTTATAAACATGCACATTATCGAACAAAACATAAATGTATTGTGTAACATGATGTCCTATGAGTGTCATCTGATGAAGATCATCAAAGGTTAGTGATTMATTTTATCTCTATTTCTGCTTTTTGTGACTCCTATCTTTTGCTGGGAAAATGGCTGTGTTTTTCTGTGGCTATGTACTGAGCAAACATAATTGTTTGGTGTGCTTTCCCCGTAAATCCTTTTTGAAATCAGACATGTTGGCTGGATTCACAACATGTGTAGCTTTAATTTGGTGTCTTTCATGTGTGATTTCATGAAAGATAGATTTTTATAGTAATATATTTGAATTTGGCACGCTACATTTTTTCTGACTTTTGGCCAAGTGGGACGCTACCGTCCCACATATCCYAGAGAAGTTAAGTGTTGCAGTCATTTCAGCGCTGTAGAAGCTGACCTGTATARTGTTGAGTCATCCGCATACATAGACACACTGGCTTTACTCAAAGCCAGGGGCATGTCGTCAGTAAAGATATATTTTTTTTAAAGTAAGGGAACACCCTCTGTGTTCTGATTGACAGGTAACTCTTTATACACAATATAGCAGGGGGTGTAAAGCCATAACACATATGTTTTTCCAGCAGCAGATGATCGATAATGCACTGAAGTCTAACAAAACAGCCCCACAATCTTTTTATTATCAATTTCTCTCAGCCAATAATCAGTAATTTGTGTAAGTGCTGTGCTTGTTGAATGTCCTTCCCAATAAGTGCGCTGAAAGTATAGTTGTCAATTTGCTTACTGTAAAATAGCATTGTATCTGGTCAAACACAATTTTTTCCAAARGTTTACTAAGGGTTGGTTGGTCAGCTATTTTAGCCAGTTACTATTCTTAGGTAGCGGAATTACTTTTGCTTCCCTCCAGACACTTTCTAGTAGGCTTAAATTGAAGATATGGCAAATAGGAGTGGCAATATCATCTGCTATTATCCTCAGTAATTTTCCATCCAAATTGTCAGACCCCGGTGTGTTGTCATTGTTGGCATACAACAAAAATTCTTCACACTCACTTCACAGAATTCAAAATTACAATGCTTGTCTTTCATAATTTGGTCAGATATACTTGGATGTGTGGTGACAGCGTTTGTTGCTGGCATGTAATGCCTAAGTTTGCTAATCTTGCCAATGAAAAAATCATAAAAGTAGTTGGCAATATCAGTGGGTTTTGTGATGAATGAGCCATCTGATTCAATGAATGATGGAGCTGAGTTTGCCTTTTTGCCCAAAATTTCTTTCAAGGTGCTCCAAAGCTTTTTACTATCATTCTTTATAGAATTTATCTTTGTTTCATAGTATAGTTTCTTATTCTATTTAATCGGTTTAGTCACATGATTTCTCATTTTGCAGTAAGTTTGCCAATCAGCTGTGCTGCCAGACTTATTTACCATACCYTTTGCCCCATTCCTCGCAACCATACCATGTTTCAATTCCTCATCAATCCAAGGGGATTTAACAGTTTTTACAGTAACTGGAATAAGCAATTTCATAAATGTGTCAAGTGSAGCGTCTGGTTGCTCCTCATTACACACCACAGACCAGAAAATATTCTTTACATCATCAACAKAAGAATCACTACAAAAGTTATTGTATGACCTCTTTATCCACTATATTAGGTCCAGCCTTTGGAACTTTGGTTTTCCTAGATATGGCTACTATATTGTGATCACTACATCCAATGGATTTGGATACTGCTTTAAAGCTAATTTCTGCAGCATTATTAAAGATGTGGTCAGTATATGTTCATTATTTAATTCCTATGCTGTTTGTAACTACCCTGGTAGGTTGACTTATAACCTGAACCAGGTTGCAACCACTGGTCACAGTTTTAAGCTTTTTCTTGAGTGGGTAGCTTGATGAAAGCCAGTCAATATTGAAATCTCCTAGAAAATACACCTCTGTTGATATACATCCGCCCATTCCTACCCCCTCACACAATTCATTGAACCTTTCACGGGCCCATAAGGACCAGCGTATGCCCGCTGGTCCCGGCGAAAGGTCCTACAGCAGGCAGTGCCCCGTCAGATCCAGAGAGMGGGAAAGGAACCAAACTCCACGACGAAGCCACTGCTGGAGTCAGCGTAGTTGGAGTCAGCACCGCCGTCGCAGATACAGGCAATTCCAGCGATGAAGGCGCAGGTAGATCAGGCACCAGTGCAGYAAAGCTATTCCTTATGTCAATCTGCTCCAAACCACTCGCAGTCACTCCCGTCCACTTAGCAGCATTTCCCTGCCTTCGGTTTCCACGACTTGTGACATCRGATCAGGTCTGATTAGAACAATCTTTTTGCTGTTCTCCGTCTACTTGACTAAAAGATGGGGGAGGAGAAGCAGATGGAGATGACTTCCTTGGCATGCAAGTTCCAGGTAGC
Organism: Salvelinus sp. IW2-2015; assembly: GCF_002910315.2. NCBI lineage: Eukaryota > Metazoa > Chordata > Actinopteri > Salmoniformes > Salmonidae > Salvelinus > Salvelinus sp. IW2-2015. The sequence continues at coordinate 13,254,935 of NC_036857.1, read as the reverse complement.
ACAGGGCATTCGGATAGGGACAGATGACAAGGCAGGGAAACATCCATCAGGCCCGAGCGGCATCCAGGTACAGGAGTTGAGAACGAGAAAGTTCCAGTTTGTGTTTCCCCCATAAGTTCAAGCAGAATCGAGATTTGCTTGTGAAGCAAAGCCACCTCATTCCTGTAATCCCCCGCTAGCAAACAATTGCTGCATTGGAACTCCGGATTGTTAACACTGTCGCGGACAAGAGTGTAATAAACACAGCTTCTACAGCGCTGGAAACGTTCATTAGCTATTCCAGGCGAAGCGGGCTCTATTGCAACTAGCTAACTGGCTAGTTGGTAGTAGGCATTGACACAAACACATATAAAACAAATTAAAACTCGGGAAACAACAGGCTGAAGCAACAGGTTGAGGTGCAGGAGGTATCCGAGTTCGTGACAGGATATGACTTCCATTTTCTCCTCTCCCTCACTCTCTCCATTTCTCAATCCCTCTCTCCATCTCTCTTCCATGGTGTGGGTCTCCTGAGGRTCATCCATGTCACGGGCCCCTGAGCCCAGCCTGGTCCCACTGTCCCCTAGTCCACTGAGGGCTTGGGGACCATGGGACAGGGCCAGCCTAGGGCCCACTCCCTCACCACTAATCCCCTATCCCCTTTGATGTGATCAGGTAAGGAGGTTAACTGAGTGGATTAGAGCACCTTTAAACATGGCAGGGGCTTAGTGTCACACCCTCCCCCTCCCCTCTACCAGACGCAAACCCTACTTTCCTCCACCCTCCCCTCTACCAGACCAAAACCCTACTTTCCTCCACCCTCCCCCTCCCCTCTACCAGACCCAAACCCTACTTTCCTCCACCCTCCACCTCCCCTCCCCTCCACCAGACCCAAACCCTCCTTCACCCTCACCCTCCCAAACCCAAACCCTACTTYCCTCCACCCTCCCCCTCCCCTCTACCAGACCCAAACCCTACTTTCCTCCACCCTCCCCCTCCCCTCTACCAGACCCAAACCCTACTTTCTTCCACCCTCCACCCCCCTAAACAGTCACAGGGGTGGGAAATGCAGCAGGTCCCCTTTGGAATGTGATTCAAAGATCTCTCTCATTCTCACAACTGATGATTAAATATACATCTAGTTGCTCTCCTCTCTCTGAAGCACAGGGCCTTGCTGTAGGTGATAACGGCATTTTGATCTGACGGGGAACGGAGATGAAACTGGGGAAATCACCTGAGAGACATTTTCCACTCTTACCACCCACATATAAACAGGCACACACACACACATGCACGCAACCAAGCAAGCAAGTACACACGCACGGACGCATGCACGCATGCAMGCACGCACACACAAACATACAGTACAAACACACACTACACCACCCAGCTCTGGCACCCTCTTGAGATGGGATTATGTTTGATCGAGCCTCTCCARGTGAAATGATGCTAATATGGCAGCCTCAACTCCAGCATCAGCTAATTCTCTTTCTCTCTCTCCCACAAAGCCCTGCTGCATTTCTCACAGGATTATGGGCCGAAGGTGTGGAGGCCACACTGAGGCAGGCAGACTGGAGAGAGAGTACTCTACGACCTCAAACTTCTTCTTTCTCCCTCTCCTTCTCGTGCTCTCTCTTTCTCTCTCTCCCTCTTTCTCTCTTTCTCCCTCTCTCTCTCTCTTTCTTTGTCTCCATCTCTCTTTCTCCGTTTCACTCTCACTCACTCTCTCTTTTTCTCTCTTTCTCCCTCTCCCTCTCACCCTCTCTCACTCTCTCGCTCCCTCTCTCTCGCTCTCTTTCTCCCTCTCCCTTACTCTCTCTCGCTCTCTCTGTCTCACACACACACACACACTCAGGAAGGAGCAGAGCACGGCACTCGTCTTTCATTGTGTATTTTCTTTCCTGTCTCTTTCTTTTTTCTTCTCTGTCACTCTCCTTCTCTTTCTCTTCCCTTATCTCCCCCTCCCTCCACTTGTTTTTTCCCTTACTCACAGAAGCTGGAACGTTTTTTCTCTCTCTCCCTCTCTCACTGTATCTGTTTCTCTCTGGATGTAACCTGTTCTCCTCATTTATTCCCTTCCATCTGGGAGGGTGATGACCTTCCTAACCTCCCTCTGCCCTGTCTCCTCCAGGCCAACTCTGTGGCCCTGATGCAGGGAGCAGACACACAAACATGCACGTGCACATGCACACATACAAAGACACGTGCACGCATGCACACACACACACACACACACACGCACACACACACACGCACGCACGCACGCACGCACGCACGCACGCACGCACGCACGCACGCACACACGCACACACACACAGACTGATTTGATTTGACAAATGCACACGTTCACAAACACACTCACACACACAGACTCCCCCCTCCTCGTTGGAGAGTGGTTAACATCAACGCACTGAGTCTATGTTCAGCCCTCACTATGTTAGAATGTCGAGAATGAAGTGTGTGGAAGTCATTCTGTGAGCATAACCTATGGGATAACCAGCTGGCATACACTCAGCATGACATACAGACACACATTTAAACACACAGTGAGAAATATCTGTGTAGAAAAGGGCTAAAGCACACAGCGAAGCCATAATGAAGATTAGTAATGAAATCGCTGGCTGTGCTGACATAGCAGTGTAGAACTGGGAATGCAGGCAGGTAGCGCAATTGGTGCTTCAAAGACTCCACAGGCAGCAGAGGGATCCTAATGATCCGAGCTATCCCCATACTGCAGGCAGGCAGGCAGGCAGAGCTGTCTTGTTAAGGCCAGACTAGACAGGCACAAGGCTAGACTAGCAGGCCAGCGAGAYGCTCATCCTGATGGGCAGTGATCCGGGCAGACAGGCTGCTTTCAGCACCACTCGGAGAAAGATTAATAACCACAGGCTCTGGAGCCACAGCAAGCCACCCCGGAAAGATGTATGTATATATATATATATATATGTATGTGTGTGTGTGTGTGTGTGTGTGTGTGTGCGCGCGCACATACCCAAGAGAAATTGGAGACAGGCTCAGCGACGGAAGGTTTGGGCAGAGCAACAGTCCCGTGGACACACACACATGTGATTATACACACACACCACCAACAGTACCCACAGAAACCCTTTTTGAAATGACAGGCATATATGGAATGCAGACAGATTCACTCACACTATACATAAAAGCATGTGTGTTTAAATAGTAGCTGAGGCAGATGAAATGGTTGATTCAAGCCTTTTCAATTCAGATKAAATGGTTGATTCAAGCCTTTTCAATTCAGATGAAATGGTTGATTCAAGCCTTTCAACTCAGATGAAATGGTTGATTCAAGCCTTTTCAACTCTGTTTTGAATGCAATTTGGTTTTTATTTTTGGGCTATAAAGCCCTTCGCACGCACACTAAGAGAGGGAGCTCAGGTGCGGTGGGTATAAAGTGCTGTCTTGCCGGGGCAGAAATCCCCTCCATTAAAGTGTAATTGAAGGCAATCAGAGGCCAGGGCCAATGATGGATGAGGTGCCCAGAGGAGGACAGCAGACTGGGGGAAAGGAGGGGCCCAGACCCCCCACATCCACACTGCCTCCACCTCCAGCTCCACCTTTATACAGCTAAATTAAAGAGGGCAATCAGAAATCTGCCCACAGCCACACAGAGAATTTCAAAGCACAGTAACACATTTCTAAAGAGATCCCATGTACAAATAGGTGAACGCACAAATGCAAACAAAGTAGACAGGCACACTGCCACACGTGCACACTGCCACACGTGCACACTGCCACACGTACACACTGCCACACGTGATTTACTGTTGCCGGCGCAGGGAAACACCACATGGGAATCCCCTTATATCAGAGTTACCAATAGTTGTCATTAACACAAAAACAACGAGAACATGAAAACCAAGACAATAAAAACTGTAAGGATATCTGGAATTCATATAGACTTGTACAGACACAGCGCTTTTTCATCTGATGTCAAGCTGAAGTATAGACTGATAAAACAGCTTAACTTTAACCAAACACATCCAGTTACATACAGCACACAAAACAACACATATAGAGTCTGCTCATGGTGCATTAGCTTTTACACAAATACTATCAAATTCTTCTTCTAATCTCTCTTTACCACCTTCTCTTTCTGTTTACCCAATTTTCTGTCTCTCACTCCCTCCCGTTTTCTCTCTCTCCCTCCCTCTTTGAGGTTGCAGGTATCCTGCCAAGAGCAGAGGCTTGTTTAGAGGAGTTTTCTCAGTAAAAGAGTGTTTGTTCCATCCACAAGGCTAATCCCTCTGTCATCTTCTCCTGGCCCCGCCCAGCCTCTCCTCTCTAACTCTGCTCCAGGCCAATATGTCAGAGGAAAAAACAAAGCTGTTCAAACTTGGGGAAACTAACAGCGGGAAGCTGATGTGAGTGAGTGAGTGAGTGAGTGAGTGAGTGAGTGAGTGAGTGAGTGAGTGAGTGAGTGAGTGAGTGAGTGAGTGAGTGAGAGAGAGAGTAATGCTTTCTTTCTTCCCTTGATTTAGACACTGGGTAAAGACACATTAGCGGCTGCCAGTACATTACAAGTACAACCAGTATGTACTGTACACATACTGTATATCTGATCTGAGAAGATTGATTAGGCTAGTGGTTATGAGGCCAGTGTGTGCGCACACACGAACACACACACCTACATATACTGTACATTTTACCTGGTATGCTGGCTCATGTGCCCTCTTTAGCTGGAACTGTAGTTGTCTTCAACTGTTAAATTGAACCTCCTGAGCATCCAGAAAACATTCAGAAAACATTCTAGAACATTCCTGATCTACATGTCACTTATCAAGACAACCTTACCTCAGCCATTGCAGTGTATCAAGCCATCAAATACTGTGTGATGGGACAGGTCTTTACATTCCACTACACCTATAAAGAACCCAGCGTGAAGCCGTGAAGTGCTATTCCACAGCTGACTAGGACTGCTACTGTCCTACAGTGACTATGWATGGAAGAGGAGAGCTTTCATCTCTTTAATATCGTCCACAACTGGCCGATGTGTCACTCACTCAGACACACAGCTGCTGTCCATTTGTGGGATTCTCCCATTCTGACTCTCTGTTTTTCTTTCTCTTTCATTCTCTCTCATTCCATCTATTTTTCCCTCGCTCCAAGGCTCTCCCTGTTTTACTCACACCATTCTTCCCTTTCTTTTTCTCTTCCTGAATGATCTGCACCATGAGCTGTGCCAAAAGGGTAACAGCGGTTTAAAAATACAACACAGCCAAACATAAAAATACTTCTGGGGGAAAAACAAGAAAGGAGCGTTTTCTTTTCCATTGTAAATGCCTTCTTAACGTAACCCTAGAGTACACGACTCTGACTCCAGGCTAATAAAGCCACTATTTAGCCATAAAATATGACTGGATGTACACGACTTCACATAACACTAAGACAAAACTGGCCGGGGGAATGTTGAGCGAGCGCTGTAGATACAGTTGAAGTCGGAAGTTTACATACAGCTTAGCCAAATACATTTAAACTCAGTTTTTCACAATTACTGACATGTAATCCAAGTAAAAATTCCCTGTCTTAGGTCAGTCAGGATCACCACTTAATTTTAAGAATGTGAAATGTCAGAATAATGGTAGCGAGAACCATTTATTTCAGCTTTAATTTCTTTCATCACATTCCCAGTGGGTCAGAAGTTTACATACACTCAATTAGTATGTGGTAGCATTGCCTTGAAATTGTTTCACTTGGGTCAAACGTTTCGGGTAGCCCTCCACAAGCTTCCCACAATAAGTTGTGTGAATTTTGGCCCATTCCTCCTGACAGAGCTGGTGTAACTGAGTCAGGTTTGTAGGCCTCCTTGCTCGTACAAGCTTTTTCAGTTCTGCCCACAAATTTTCTATAGGATTGAGGTCAGGGCGTTGTGATGGCCACTCCAACACCTTGACTTTGTTGTCCTTAAGCCATTTTGCCACAACTTTGGAAGTATGCTTCGGGTCATTGTCCATTTGGAAGACCCATTTGTGACCAAGCTTTAACTTCCTGACTGATGTCTTGAGATGTTGCTTCAATATATCCACATAATTTTCCGTAACCTCATGATGCCATCTATTTTTGTGAAGTGACCAGTCCTCCTGCAGCCAAAGCACCCCCACAATATGATTCTGCCACCCCCGAGCTTCACGGTTGGGATGGGTTCTTCGCTTGCAAGCTCCCCTTTTTCCTCCAAACATAACGATGGTCATTATGGCCAAACACTTCTATTTTTGTTTCATCGAGGACAAAAAGTACGATCTTTGTCCCCATGTGCAGTTGCAAGCCGTAGTGTGGCTTTTCTATGCGCGTTTTTGGAGCAGTGGCTTCTTCCTTGCTCAGCGGCCTTTCAGGTTATGTCAATATAGGACTCGTTTTACTCTGGATATAGATATTTTTTGTACCTGTTTCCTCCAGCATCTTCACAAGGTTCTTTGCTGTTGTTCTGGGATTTTGCACCAAAGTACGTTCATCTCTAGGAGACGACGCGTCTCCCTTCCTGAGCGGTTTGACGGCTGCGTGGTCCATGGTTTTATACTTGCGTACTATTGTTTGTACAGATGAACGTGGTACCATCAGGCGTTTGGAAATTGCTCCCAAGGATGAACCAGACTTGTGGAGGTCTACAATTTTTTTTCTGAGGTCTGGGCTGATTTCTTCTGATTTTCCCATGATGTCACGCTAAGAGGCACTGAGTTTGAAGGTAGGCCTTGAAATACATCCACAGGTACACCTCCAATTGACTCAAATTATGTCAATCAGCCTATCAGAAGCTTCTAAAGCCATGACATAATTTTCTGGAATTTTCCAAGCTGTTTAAAGGCACAGTCAACTTAGTGTATGTTAACTTCTGACACACTGGAATTGTGATACAGTGAATTTTAAGTGAAATAATCTGTCTGTAAACAATTGTTGGAAAAATTACTTGTGTCATGCACAAAGTAGATGTCCTAACTGACTTGCCAAAACTATAGTTTGAAATTTGTGGAGTGTTTTAAAAACGAGTTTTAATGACTACGACCTAAGTGTATGTTAACTTAGGACTTGTATGTTCTGGGTTAGCTCTGTGGAGCCACCCACAGTGAGCATTGCTGGCTTCCCTTTTGACAGGAGAACCACAGCGCTGCATAACTCAGCATGAGATTGGTAATGGTTCTCAATGACAGGGCACCTCTCTATCTTGTGTCTAACATGGAGAACTCATCTGACCATACACTTATACATGGTCTGGTCTGGTCTGGTGTAAGGCAGATGCAGCAGACAGCACACTGTCTAAAGCTGAGTAAATACATCATGTAATTGTGTTGAAACACATGTAGATCTGTAGGACAGACTCATTGGGAAAGAGAGGAGTCAGAAGAGCTTCTGTGGGAGAGGGGACTGGAGTCCATTACCAGACAGACAGGCATACAGACAGACAACCTCATATGGAATATCCATTGAGGAACACACAGAGAAATATGGACAGAGATACGGGGAGGGAAAGAGAAAGAGAGATAGAAAGATGGTCCAAAGGAATAAGCATGGGAAAGAGGAATAGCTCTGCTCACAAATCGTGTATTTTCTCCTCTCTTCTCTCTCCTCTCACAAACACCTGTGCAATCCATTGAGCCAGGGGCAGACTGGGACCAAACATCGTCCCTGGCATTTCTAACAAACCGGCACATATTTTTCCTTGAGGCCAACACCGGCCAGTCTGCCCGTGCATTGGGTCAAGATAAAAAAAGATATTGCCAATAGCCAGTCACATTTAATGAAGACCTCAGTTCAAGACAATGGGAGAGCTGTATGTTTGGTYCTTAATAAATCTGTGTTGAAGTGGCACTGACGTGGAACAGAGGAAAAATTGGGCTTACACACACTAACACACTGGACCGTTTACACATACCCACACACACAAGCACTCTACCTATGACTATGGTGAGCATGAGTGGAACAACCCCAACTTTACTGGAAGAGGTCCTGGTCTGGTCAGACCGCCCCTCGTTGTACCCTCATGGTTCCCCTGAAGAGGTGTGTTTGCGTTCCACTGTTCGACCACCATTGTGGAGCTGAACAGCAGGGTGCTGTGGTCACGGGTAAACCAGCAAACGTAACCCCCTGCTGCATCCTGTGGTGTGCTGGAAGAGAGGGGAAGTCCAATGAAGTATCAAATCTTTAAGGCCCCTTTGCCAGGCCTACCGCTCGCCACCTAAACCCCCTACACCCCCCAATACATGCTCTTACCTCCACCCCCCCAGCTCTCTAACCCTACACCCCCAATACATTAACATTAGCTAATGAGGCATCAACGCTGGTAACGTTAAACTAATAGAGGCATAACGCTGTAACGTTAAATCATAGAGGCATAACGCTGTAACGTTAAATAATAGAGGCATAACGCTGTAACGTTAATAATAGAGGCATACGCCGTAACGTTAAATAATAGAGGCATAACGCTGTAATGTTAGCTAATTGAGAAATAACGCTGTAACGTTAAGCTAATAGAGGCATAACGCTGTAACATTAGCTATAGACGCATAACGCCGTAACATTGGCTAATAGAGGCATAACGCCGTAACGTTAGCTAATAGAGGCATAACGCCGTAATGTTAGCTAATAGAGGCATGACGCCGTAACGTTAAATATAGAGGCATAACGCCGTAACGTTAACTAATAGAGGCATAACGCCGTAACTTAGTAATAAAGGGCATAACGCCGTAACGTTACTAATAGAGGCATAACGCCGTAACGTTAGCTAATAGAGGGCATAAGCCGTAACGTTAACTAATAGAGGCATAACGCTGTAACGTTAAATAATAGAGGCATAACGCCGTAACGTTAAATAATAGAGGCATAACGCCGTAACGTTAGCTATAGAGGCATGACGCTGTAACGTTAGCTAATAGAGGCATAACGCCGTAACGTTAACTAATAGAGGCATAACGCCGTAATGTAACTAATAGAGGCATAAGCCGTAACGTTACTAATAGAGGCATAACGCCGTAACGTTAACTAATAGAGGCATAACGCCGTAACGTTAAATATAGAGACATAACGCCGTAACGTTAAATAATAGAGGCAAAACGCCGTAACGTTAAATAATAGAGGCAATAACGCCGTAACGTTAGCTAATAGAGGCATAACGCCGTAACGTTAGCTAATAGAGGCATAACGCCGTAACGTTAGCTAATAGAGGCATAACACCGTAACGTTAGCTAATAGAGGCATACCGCCGTAACGTTAGCTAATAGAAGGCATAAGGCCGTAACGTTAGCTAATAGAGGCATAAACCCGTAACGTTAGCTAATAGAGGCATAACCGCCGTAACGTTAGCTAATAGAGGCATAAGGCCGTAACGTTAGCTAATAGAGGCAAACGCCGTAACTTAGCTAATAGAGGCATACGCCCTAAAGTTGCTAATAGAGGATAACGCCGTAACGTTAACTTAGGCATACGCCGTACGTTAACTAATAGAGGCATAAGGCCGTAACGTTAGCTAATAGAGGCATAACGCCGTACGTTAACTAACTAATAGAGGCATAACGCGTAACATTAGCTAATAGAGGCATAACGCCGTAACGTTAACTAATAGAGGCATAACGCCGTAACATTAGCTAATAGAGGCATAACGCTGTAACGTTAAATAATAGAGGCATAACGCTGTAACGTTAAATAATAGAGGCATACACGCTGTAACGTTAATAATAGAGGCATAACGCTGTAACGTTAAATAATAGAGGCATAACGCCGTAACGTTAAATAATAGAGGCTAAACGCTGTAATGTTAGCTAATTGAGAAATAACGCTGTAACGTTAGCTAATAGAGGCATAACGCTAACATTAGCTAATAGACGCATAACGCCGTAACATTAGCTAATAGAGGCATAACGCCGTAACGTTAGCTAATAGAGGCATAAGCCGTATGTTAGCTAATAGAGGCATGACGCCGTAACGTTAATAATAGAGGCATAACGCCGTAACGTTAACTAATAGAGGCATAACGCCGTAAATTAGCTAATAGAAGGCATACCGCCGTAACGTTAACTAATAGAGGCATAACGCTGTAACGTTAAATAATAGAGGCATAACGCCGTAACGTTAAATAATAGAGGCCATAACGCCGTAACGTTATATAATAGAGGCATAACGCGCTGTAACGTTAGCTAATAGAGGCATAACGCCGTAACGTTACTAATATAGAGGCATAACGCCGTAATGTTAACTAATAGAGGCATAACGCCGTAACGTAACTAATAGAGGCATAACGCCGTAACATTAACTAATAGAGGCATAACGCCGTAACGTTAAATAATAGAGAGCATAACGCCGTAACGTTAATAATAGAGGCAAAACGCTGTAACGTTAAATAATAGAGGCAAAACGCTGTAACGTTAAGCTAATAGAGGCATAACGCCGTAACGTTAGCTAATAGAGGCATAACGCCGTAACGTTAGCTAATAGAGGCATAACACGTAACGTTGCTAATAGAGGCATACGCCGTAACGTTAGCTAATAGAAGCATAAGGCCGTAACGTTAGCTAATAGAGGCATAACACCGTAACGTTAGCTAATAGAGGCATACGCCGTAACGTTAGCTAATAGAGACATAGAGCCGTAACGTTAGCTAATAGAGGATAACGCCGTAACGTTAGCTAATAGAGGCATAACGCGCCCTAACATTAGCTAATAGAGGCATAAGCCGTAACGTTAACTAATAGAGGCATACGGCCGTACGTCGTTAACTAATAGAGGCATAAGCCCGTAACGTTAGCTAATAGAGGCATAACGCCGTAACGTTAACTAATAGAGGCATAACGCGTAACATTAAATAATAGAGGCATAACGCCGTAACGTTAACTAATAGAGGCATAACGGTAACGTTAAATATAGAGGCATAAGCCGTAACGTTAATAAATAGAGGCATAACGCCGTAACGTTAAATAATAGAGGCAAACGCCGTAACGTTAACTAATAGAAGCATAAACGCCGTAACGTTAATAATAGAGGCATAACGCCGTACCGTTAACTAATAGAGGCATAACGCTGTAACGTTAGCTAATAGAGGCCATAACGCCGTAACGTTACTAATAGAGGCATACCGCCGCTAACAGTTAAATAATAGAGGCATAAGGCTGTACGTTAGCTAATAGAGGCATAAGGCCGTATTACGTTAACTAATAGAGGCATAAGGCCGTAACGTTAGCTAATGAGGCATAACGCCGTAACGTTAATAATAGAGGCATAACGCGTAAATTAAATAATAGAGGCATAACGCTGTAACGTTAATATATAGAGGCATAACGCTGTAACGTTAAATATAGAGGCATAACGCCGGTAACGTTAAATACTAGAGGCATAACGGCGTATACGTTAAATAATAGAGGCATACACGCCGTAACGTTAACTAATAGAGGCATAACGCCGTAACGTTAACATAATAGAGGCATAACGCCGTAACGTTAAGTATAGAGGCATAACGCCGTAGACGTTAATAATAGAGACAAAGACGCCTGAACGTTAAATAATAGAGGCATAACGCCGTAACGTTAAATAATAGAGGCAATAACGCCGTAACGTTATATAGAGGCATAACGCCGTAACGTTAGCTAATAGAGGCATAACGCCGTAACGTTAGCTAATAGAGGCATAACCGTAACGTTACTAATGAGGCATACACGCCGTAACGTTTAGCAATAGAAGATAAGGCCGTAACGTAGCTAATGAGCATAACCCGTAACGTTACTAATAGAGGCATAACGCCGTAACGTTACTAAATAGAGGCATAAGCCGTAACGTTAGCTAATGAGGCATAACGCCGTAACGTTACTAATAGAGGCATACCGCCTACATTAGCTAATAGAGGCATAACGCCGTAACGTTAACTATAGAGGCATACGCCGTAACGTTACTAATAGAGGCATAAGCCGTAACGTTACTAAAAAGGCATAACGCCGTAACGTTAACTAATAGAGGCATAACGCCGTAACATTACTAATAGAGGCATAACGCCGTAACGTTAACTAATAGAGGCATAACAACGCCTGTAACATTAGCTAATAGAGGCATAACGCTGTACGTTAATAATAGAGGCATAACGCTGTAACGTTAATAATGAGGCATAAACGCTGTGAGTTAAATAATAGAGGCATAACGCTGTAACGTTAAATAATAGAGGCAATAACGCTGTAACGTTAAATAATAGAGGCATAACGCTGTAATGTTAGCTAATTGAGAAATAAACGCTGTAACGTTAGCTAATAGAGCATAATAAAGCGTAACATTAGCTAATAGACCGCATAAACGCCCGTAACATTAGCTAATGAGGCAACCATAACGCCGTAACGTTAGCTAATAGAGGCATAACGCGTAATGTTAGCTAATAGAGGCATGAACGCGCGTACGTTAAATATAGAGGCATAACGCCGAACGTTAACTAATAAGAGGCATAAGCGCGTACCACGTTACTAATAGAGGCATACCCGCCCGTAAACGTTAACATAATAGAGGCATAACGCCGTAACGTTAGCTAATAGAGGCATAACGCGCTGTAACGTTAAACTAATAGAGGCATAACGCTAGTAACGTTAAATAATAGAGGCATAACGCCGTACGTTATATGAGGCATAACGCGTAACGTTATAATAGAGGCAAACGCTGTAACGTTAGCTTAATAAGAGGCATAACGCCGTGAACGTTAAATAATAGAGGCATAACGCCGTAATGTTACAATAGAGGCATAACGCCGTAATACGTTAATAATAGAGGCATAACGCCGTAACATTAACTAATAGAGGCATAACGCCGTAACGTTAAATATATAGAGACATAACGCCGTAACGTTAAATAATAGAGGCAAAACGCCGTAACGTTAAATAATAGAGGCAAAACGCCGTAACGTTAGCTATAGAGGCATAACGCCGTAACGTTAGCTAATAGAGGCATAACGCGTAACGTTAGCTAATAGAGGCAATCCACGTAACGTTAGCTAATAGAGGCGATACCGCCGTAACGTTAGCTAATTGAAGCATAAGGGCGTAACGTTAGCTAATAGAGGCATACAACCGTAACGTTAGATAATAGAGGCATAACGCCGTAACGTTAGCTAATAGAGAATAAGCCGTAACGTTAGCTAATAGAGGGATAACTAACGCCGTAGACGTAAGCGTAATAGAGGCATATAACGCCTAACATTAGCTAAGAAGGATAAGCAAACGCCGTAACGTTAACTAATAGAGGCATAACGCCGTAACGTTAACTAATAGAGGCCTAAGGCCGTAACGTTAGTATAGAGGCATAACGCCGTAACGTTAATAATAGGGCATAACGCCGTAACATTAAATAATAGAGGCATAACGCGTCCGTAACGTTAACTAATAGAGGCATAACGCTGTAACGTTATAATAATAGAGGCATAAGCGCCGTAAGCACGTTAAATAATAGAGGCATAACGCCCGTAACGTTAAATAATAGAGGCATAACACGCCGTAACCGTTAACTAATAGAGGCATAACGCCGTAACGTTAAATATAGAGGCATAACGCCGTAAACGTTAACTAATAGAGGCATAACGCTGTAACGTTAGCTAATGAGGCATAACGCCGTAACGTTCTAATAGAGGCATACCGCCATAACTTAAATAATAGAGGCATAGCCGTAACGTTAGCTAATAAGAGGCATAAGCGCCGTAAAGCGTTAAACTAATAGAGGCATAAGGCCGTAACGTTGCTAATAGAGGCATAACGCCGTAACGTAAATAATAGGCATAACGCCGTAACATTAAATCAAATAAGGCATAACGCCGTAACGTTACTAATAGGGCATAACCGGTAAGTTAATATAGAGGCATAACGCCGAACGTTAATCTATAGAGGCATAAGCCGTAACGTTAACTAAGAGAGCATAAACGCCTGTAACGTTAATAATAGAGGCATAACGCCGTACGTTAAATAATAGAGGCATAACGCCGTAAACCGTAACTAATAGAGGCATCAAACGCTGTGTGTAACGTTAGCTAATAGAGGCTTAACGCCGCGTAACGTTAGCTAATAGAGGCATATGACAATACGCCTAAACTTAGTAATAGCTAATAGAAGGCATAAAGCGTAACGTTAACTAATAGATAACGCGTATAAAAAGAGGCCGTAAACGTTAACTATAAAGTACTGTAACGTTAATAATGAGGCATAACGCCGTAATGGTTCAATAATAGAGGCATAAAACGCCGTGAGTTCTAATAGAGGCATAACGCCGTAACGTTAGCTAATAGAGGATAACGCCGTAACGTTAGCTAATAGAGGCATAACGCCGTAACGTTAGCTAATAGAGGCATAACGCCGTAACTTAACTAATAGAGGAAACGCCGTAA
>NC_036857.1:13211713-13240499 GCF_002910315.2 Salvelinus sp. IW2-2015 | reverse complement strand
ACGCGGGGGGGGCGGAGTAGACGTGAAGATAATAGAGGCAGTGGAGACGCCGGGGCGGTAACGGGTTGAAGATAGATGAGATGCACTAGAGCGCGGGGCGTAACGTGGAAGCTTGGGAGAGTAGGAGGCAGTAAGCGCGGCGTACGTTAGACTGGAATAGAGGCATAGACGGCCGGGGCGTAACGTTAAGGATGAAAGAGATGATAACCGCTAGGGAGCGGTTGGAGACTAATAGAGATAACGCGGAGGGGGGGGGGGCGTGAGGGACGTGGTAACTAAGTAAGAGCATAACGGGGGGGCTAACGTAATAAGAGATGGCAGTAGACGCGGCGGTAACGGTTAAACTGAGAGTATGGAGGCATAGACGGCGGGGGGGGGGGGGGGCGTTAGACGTTAGAGCAATTAGAGTGCGAGTTAACGCGGCGGTAACGTGTAACGGAGAGTTAAGCATGAAATCGCGGGGCGGGGGGGGGCGTAGAGCGGTGGAAACGGGAATAGAGGGCATAGACGCGGCGTACAGGGGTTAAAAAGTGAGAGGGGGGCCGATAAGGGGCGTCGGCGTAAGCGGTGTACAAATAGAGGGCGGATGAAGCCGGGGCGGTGAGACGGTGGTGAAGCTAAGTTAGAGGGCGATGAAGGCGTGGCGGGAGACGTTAAATGAGAGTAAGGGCATAGAGCAGCGGGGGGGGTGGAGGTGGGGGCGGAACGGTGGGGGTAACTAATAGAGGGGCATGAACGGCGGCTGAAGACGAGAGATAGATAGGGAGGGGCGGAGGTAGAGCGCGGGGGGCGGGTAAACGTGAGGGACTAACTTCCTTGGATCGCAACACCGGAGGATGTAGAGTAGATGACGATGTGGAGCAACGGAATAGACAGGATGAAGACTTACATAACATGTGTGAGACAGCGAGTAGACAGGATACAGACGAATTGAAAGATACGCTGACGAGGAGAGCAGCATGTTAAGCATTCAGTTGATGGCTTGCTAGTTTCCCGCGGGTCCCAGTTGGGCAGGGTGATGGTCTATTGCACAAGGGGTGAATGTGGGTCGTTGGCGCTATGGGTGGCGGCTGGTCCATGCATTGGATGGGTCTATCACGGATTAGAGGGTCTTGTATTTTTTCTTGAAAGTGGATTTAGCGTTTTTGCGCTGAAAATATAGGATTAGTAGAGAGTGCCAGTCTGCTATGGCTCTACATAAACTGTAGATTTATAAGGGCATGTATTGGGGTGTAGGGTTAGAGAGCTGGGGGGGTGGAGGGGAGTTGAGAGAGGCGGGGGTGGAGGTAAGGGCAATGTATGGGGTGGGTGTTAGAGAGCTGGGGGTGTGGAGGTAGAGGAATGTATTGGGGTGTAGGGTTAGAGAGGCTAGGGGCGGGGGGGGTGAGTGGGAGATGCATGTATTGGAGGTAGGTGAGAGCTGGGGGGGGGGGTAGAGGCATGGTGTATTGGGGGTGTAGGGTTAGAGAGCTGGGGGTGGAGGGGGGGCAGGCATGTATTGGGGGTTGTAGGGTTAGAGAGCTGGGGGGGGGAGTAGAGGAATGTATTGGGGGTGTAGGGTTAGAGGAGAGCTGGGGGGTGGAGGTAGAGTGCATGTATTGGGGATGTAGGTTAGAAGCTGGGGTTGGTCGAGGGGTAGAGCAGTGGTGAGTGGTGTAGGGTAGAGAGCTGGGGGTGGGGGGTGGAGGTAAGGCATGTATTGGGGGTGATGAGGATTAGAGAGCTGGGGGGAGTGGGGTAGAGAAGTAATTGGGGTGTGGGGTTAGAGGACGTGGTGGAGTAAAGCATGTATTGGGGAGGTAGGGTAGAAACTGGGGGGGTATTTAGGTAGAAGGCATGTAGGTTACGGCGTTATGCCTCTATTAGTTAACGTTACGGCGTTATGCCTCTATTAGCTAATGTTACGGCGTTAGCTAATGGGGATCCTAATAACATTTTTATAAATAACGGCTGAAAAGAGTGAATGGAATGACATCATACACCTGGAAACCATGTGTTTGATACCATTCCACTGATTCCGCTCCAGCCATTACCACGAGACCGTTCTCCCCAATTAAGGTGCCACCAACCTTCTGTGGCACACACACACACATGCATGCACATATGCACACACACACACCAGAGCCAGTCCCAGTAGAGTCTGGTGTCACTCACACACAGACAGACAGACAGACAGACAGACAGACAGACAGACAGACAGACAGACCAGACCAGACCAGACCAGACCAGACCAGACCAGACCAGACCAGACCAGACCAGACCAGACCAGACCAGACCAGACCAGACCAGACCAGACCCGACCCGACCCGACCCGACCCGACCCGACAGACTAGGGGAGTGGGACAGGGGGACAGTGGTGTAGCACTCTCAGTCCCCCTCCCTAATTAAAACAGTAAAGAGTGAATGTGCTCATACTGAACCAACACGCACTGGAGCTAATTGGGCAATTACTTATCTGCGCCACACTAATTGACTTTTTAATACTGTAATTAAACATTTCAATTCATCCGGTAATTCTGTTCCCGTGTATGAGGAGTGGAATCACAGTCACACACACACAATACACATTTATATTCCTACATATGTTACACAGAACAAACAGCATACACACACACAGTTAGTGTTTATGGAGGAGTGGGTTGTGAGAGACCCTGTCCCATGTAGTCTATGAAGGTGTTTCCCATGAAGACCCCATGGAGCTGCTGATAACTGAGAGTAGACCCAGGGAGAGGTGTGAGGGGAGGGTGGAGTGGAGTGGAGTGGGAGAGGGTTAACAGAGCAAGTGTGGAGGGTAATGGAGGATGGGTGGAGGGGGGAGAGAAGTGGAGAGGGGTAGCGAGCAGGGGTGGAGGGTAACGGAGCAGGGGTGGAAGGTGGAGTGGGGAGAAGGGTAACGGAGGATGGGTGGAGGTTGGAGGGGGAGAAGTGGAGAGGGTAACGGAGGATGGTGGAGGGTTGGAGGGGAGAGTGGAGAGGGTAACGGAGCAGGGTGGAAGGGTAACGGAGCAGGGGTGGAAGGTGGAGTGGGGAGAAGGGTAACGGAGGATGGGTGGGGTTGGAGGGGGAGAAGTGGAGAGGGGTAACGGAGCACGAGTGGAGGGGGGAGTGGGCTAACAGAAGAGAGGTAAGAGCGGGATTGGGGGAAGGGGTAGAGAGCGATGGAGACGGAAGTGGGGGAGATTGGTACCATCTGCCTCACACAGTACTGAAGTTAGAGCAGACCCACTTATAAAGAATCCAGGGTCGCTCATGAAAGTCTACTATTGGATATTGAGATTAGAGAGTGGAGGGCTTTATGGTGCTAAAGGTTTACCACCACCAGAGTGTGTAGTGTAGAACATGAATGTTTACCACCACCAGAGTGTGTAGTGTAGAACATGAATTTTTACCACCACCAGCGTGTGTACTGTAGAACATGAATGTTTACCACCACCAGAGTGTGTACTGTAGAACATGAATGTTTACCACCACCAGAGTGTGTACTGTAGAACATGAATGTTTACCACCACCAGAGTGTGTAGTGTAGAACATGAATGTTTACCACCACCAGAGTGTGTAGTGTAGAACATGAATGTTTACCACACAGAGTGTGTAGTGTAGAACATGAATGTTTACCACCACTAGAGATGTAGATTTTTTTAGGATCCCCATTAGCCGACGTCAATGCAACATCTAGTCTTACTGGGTCCAACACATAACGAAAAAGACATCACAGACAAAAGACTTTACAATTTACTTTACAATTTAATGTAGTGTGAGTGTGTGTGTGCATCTCTCAGTTACACATACATGTCAGTACATACACACAAAAAGTAAGCCACATGAGGGAGAGTGTTGTACCGGTGAGTGTTACAGTCAACAATCTAAGGTAACACCAAGTAATTTAGTCTCAACTTGCTCAACAGCCACACCATTCATTACCAGATTCAGGTGAGGTCTAGAACTTAAGGAATGATTTGTACCAAATACAATGCTCTTAGTTTAAAAAATGTGCAGGACTAGTTTATTACTGTCCACCCATTCTAAAACTGCCTGCAACTCTTTGTTTAGGATTGCAGTGATTTCACTAGCTGTGGTTGATGACGCGTATAGGGTTGATCATCAGCATACATGGACACACGGCTTTGTTAAATGCCAGTGGCAGGTCTTGGTAAACATATAAAAGAGTAGAGGGCCAAGAGAGCTGCCCTGAGGTACACCACACTTTACATGTTTACATTAGAGAACCTTCCATTAAAGAAACCACTTTGTGTTCTATTAGATAGATGGCTCTGAATACATGATATGGCAGAGGTTGAAATACATAACACATATGTTTCTTCAACAACAGGTTATGGTCAATAATATCAAGGCTGCACTGACATCTAACAGTACAATGCCAATCCTAAAAATGGAGTTGAATTTGTCTTTATGCCCATAGTTTTATTACAGTACTCTAAAGTCTTTATATCATTGATCTTGGCTTCATAATACAGTTTTCTTCTTTTTGTTGAGTTTATCACATAATTTCTAAATTTGCAGTAATTCAGCCAGTCAGATGTACAGCCAGACTTATTAGCCACTCCTTTTCCCCATCTCTTTCAACCATACAGTTTTTCAATTCCTCATCAATCCATGGAGCTTAACATTTCTAACAGTCCGTTTTCTTAACAGGTGCATGTTTATCAATAATTGGAAGAAGCAATTTCATAAATTCATCAAGTGCAGTGTCTGGATGCTTCCTCATTAATCACATCAGACCAACAAATAATTTTAACTCATCCACATTAGTATTTTGTATGGCTTTCCTGAATATATATTGTGATCACTGCATTCAATGGTATTGTGTTATGTGTTAATAACATTTAGACTACGTTACCCAGCAGGCTATGCAGGGGGGGGGGGGGGGCAGGTGGTTGAAGAATGCCTTGCATGGCTAAACAAGGAGTTTTGTAGCTGAAGGATATGTTCATTAAAAGTAGTTAAACCTACGCTACGGTTTGTCATTATGCAAGGAACAAACATAACAGGTAAGGATACAGCTTTAGAACAAAGTTCTACAGTATTAGTAAACATGTGATCAATATATGTGGATGATCTAGTTCCTGTAGTGTTTTTAAACACCCTGGTAGGTTGATTAATAACCTAACCATATTACAGACACTGGTTACAGTGAGAAGCTTCCTCTTGAGTGGACAGTTTGATGAAAAMCAGTCAATATTCAGGTCCCCAAGAAAGTAGACCKTTCTGTTWACATCACATACACTATCAAGCATTTCACATACATTATCTGGTTCAGMCCCAAAATAATAGGCATTAGATGAGGCAAGCGAACCTGCAACCACAGCACTTCAAATACACTTTTTATTGATTKATTTTTTATTTTATTTCACCTTTATTTAACCAAGTAGGCCAGTTGAGAACAAGTTCTCAATTACAACTGCGACCTGGCCAAGATAAAGCAAAGCAGTGCGACAAAAACAACAACACAGAGTTACACATGGGATAAGCAAAAGTACAGTCTATGAAAAAGAAAAAGTCTATGTACAGTGTGTGCAAATGTAGTAAGATTAGGGAGGTAAGGCAATAAATAGGCCATAGTGGCGAAATAATTACAATTAGCATTAACACTGGAGTGATAGATACTCCATATAGATGCAATTAGAGATACTGGGGTGCAAAAGAGCAACAACAAAAAAATATATAGCGATAAGGTAGTTGGGTGTGCTATTTACAGATAGGCTGTATACAGGTACAGTGATCAGTAAGCTGCTCTGACGGCTGATGCTTAAAGTTAGTGAGGGAGATATAAGTCTCCAGCTTCAGTGATTTTTGCAATTCGTTCCAGTCATTGGCAGCAGAGAACTGGAAGGAAAGGTGGCCAAAGGAGGTGTTGGCTTTGGGAATAACCAGTGAAATTTAACTACTGGAGCGTGTGCTATGGGTGGGTGTAGCTATGGTGAACAGTGAGCTGAAATGAGGCGGAGCTTTGACTAGCAAAGACTTATAGATGACCTGGAGCAAGTGGGTTTGCGACGAATATGTAGCGAGGGCCAGCCAACGAGAGCAATACCAGTTGCAGTGGTGGGGTAAAACGTATATTGGGCTTTTTGACAAAACGGATGGCCTACTGTGATAGATACATCATTATTTGCTGGAGTAGAAGTGTTTGGAGGCTAATTTGTAAATGGACAATGCCAAAGTCCAAGATCGACGAGGGTATGTTTGCAGAATGCCGTGAAGGAGGTTTGTTGAGAAATAGGAAGCAGATTCTAGTTTAATTTTGGGATTGGAGATGCTTAATGGTGAGTCTGGAAGGAGAGTTTACAGTCTAACCAGAGACACCTAGGTATTTGTAGTTGTCAACATATTCCTATATCAGAAGCGTCAGAGTAGTGATGATAGGCGGGCGGGCAGGTGCGGGCAGCAACCAGTTTTACGAGCATTTAAGAGCAGTTGGAGGCCACGGAAGGAGTGTTGTATGGCATTGGAGCTCGTATGAGTTGTGTAAACAGTGTCCAAGAAGGCCCATGCTTACAGAATGGGTGATCGTCTGTGTAGAGGTGATCAGAGATCACCAGCAGCAAGGAGCGACAATCATTGATATATACAGAGAAAAGAGTCGGCCTGAAATTGAATCCTGTGGCACCCCATAGAGCACGGCCAGAGGTCCGACAACAGGCCCTCCGTTTGAACACTGAACTCTATCTGAGAAGCAGTTAGTGAACCAGCGAGGCAGTCATGTTGGAAAGAAACCAAGGCTATTGAATCTGCCGATAAGAATGCGGTGACTTGACTGAAGTCGAAAGCCTGTCCAGATGATGAAGACGGCTGCAACAGTACCTGTCCTTTTATCTATGGCTGGTATATGATATCTTTAGACCTTAAGCATGGTGAGTGCACCCATGATACCAGATCGGAAACCAGATTGCAGAGTGGCATGATATCTTGACATATATCTTTCTCAAGAGTGTGTAGTAACAGAACATAAAGACTTACCACCACTATAGAGTGTAGTAAAGAACATAAAGCTTTACCACCACTATAGTGTAGTAAAGAACATAAAGGTTTACCACCACTATAGAGTGTAGTAAGAACAGTAAAGGGTTACCACCACTATAGATTGTAGTAAAGAACATAAAGGTTTACCACCCACTATAGAGTGTAGTAAAGAACATAAAGGTTTACCACCACTATAGAGTGTAGTAAAGAACATAAAGGTTTACCACCACTATAGAGTGTAGTAAAGAACATAAAGGCTTACCACCACTATAGTAGTGTAGTAAAGAACATAAAGGTTTAACCACATAGAGTGTAGTAAAGAACATAAAGGTTTACCACCCTATAGAGTGTACTAAAGAACATAAAGGTTTACCCCACTATAGATGTAGTAAAAACATAAAGGTTACCACCACTATAGAGTGTAGTAAAGAACATAAAGGTTTACCACACTATAGAGTTAGTAAAGAACATAAAGGTTTTACCACCACTATAGAGTGTAGTAAAGAACATGAAGGTTTACCACCACTATAGAGTGTAGTAAAGAACAAAAGGTTTACCCACTATAGAGTGTAGTAAAGAACATGAAAGGTTTACCACCACTATAGAGTGTAGTAAAGAACATAAAGGTTTACCACCACTATAGAGTGTAGTAAAGAACAATAAAGGTTTACCACCACTATAGTGTGTAGTAAAGAACATAAGGTTTACCACCCTATAGAGTGTAGTAAAGAACATAAAGTTTTACCACACTATAGAGTGTAGTAAAGAACATAAAGTTTACCACCACTATAGAGTGTAGTAAAGAACATGAAGGTTTACCACCACTTAGAGTGTAGTAAGAACATAAAGGTTTACACACCATAGAGTGAGTAAAGAACATAAAGGTTTACCACACTATAGAGTGTAGTAAAGAACATAAAGGTTTACCACCACTATAGAGTGTAGTAAAGAACATAAAGGTTTACCACCACTATAGAGTGTAGTAAAGAAACATGAAAGGTTACACCACTATAGAGTGTAGTAAAGAACATAAAGGTTACCACCACTATAGAGTGTAGTAAAAACATAAAGGATTTAACCACCACTATAGGTGTAGTAAAGAACATAAAGGTTTACCACCACATATAGAGTGTAGTAAAGAACATAAAGGTTTACCACCACTATAGAGTGTAGTAAAGAACATAAGGTTTACCACCACTATAGAGTGTAGTAAAGAACATAAAGGTTACCACCATAGAGTGTAGTAAAAACTAAAGGTTTACCACCACTATAGTAGTGTAGTAAAGAACATAAAGGTTTACCACCACTATAGAGTGTAGTTAAAGAACATAAAGGTTTACCACACTATAGAGTGTAGTAAAAACATAAGGTTTACCACCACTATAGAGTGTAGTAAAGAACATAAAGGTTTACCACCACTATAGTGTGTAGTAAGAACAGTAAAGGTTTACCACACATAAGAGTGTATAAAGACATAAAGTACCACCACTATAGAGTGTAGTAAAGAACATAAAGGTTTACCACCACTATAGTGTGTAGTAAAGAACATAAGGTTTACACACTATAGAGTGTAGTAAAGAACATAAAGGTTTACCACCACTATAGAGTGTAGTAAAGAAACATAAAGGTTTACCACCACTATAGAGTGTAGTAAAGCACATAAAGGTTTACCACACTATAGAGTGTAGTAAAGAACATAAAGGTTTACACCACACTATAGAGTGTAGATAAATAGAACATAAAGGTTTACCACCACTATAGAGTGTAGTAATAACAAAAGGTTTACCAACCACTATAGAGTGTAGTAAAGAAATAAAGGTTACACCACTATATGAGTGGTAGAAAGAACATAAAGTTTACCTACCACTATAGAGTGTGTAGTAAATTAAATAAGGTTATACCACACCACTATAGAGTGTAGTAAAGAACATGAAGGTTTACCACCCACTATAGAGTGTAGTAAAGAACATAAGGTTTACCACCACTATAGAGGTGTCAGTAAATGAACATTCAAAGGTTTTACCCACCACTATCGCGTGTAGTAAAAGAACATAAAGTTTCCACCACATATAGTGCTGTAGTAAAGAACATGAAAGGTTTACCACACTTAGTGTATGTAAAGAACATAAAGGTTTACCACCACTATAGAGTGTAGTAAAGAACAAAGTTTACCACCCACTATAGAGTGTAGTAAAGAACAAAAGGTTTACCCCACTATAGAGTGTAGTTAAAGAACATAAAGTTTACCACCACTATAGAGTGTAGTAAAGAAAACATGGAAAAAAGGTTACCACCACTATAGAGTGTAGTAAAGAACATAAAGGTTTTACCACCACTATAGAGTGTAGTAATACATAAGGTTTACCCCACTATAGAGGTAGTAAAGAACATAAAGGTTTACCACCACTTATGAGTGTAGTAAAGACATAAAGGTTTACCACCACTATAAGTGTAGTAAAAACATAAAGGTTTACCAACATATGAGTGTAGTAAAGAACATAAAGGTTTACCACACTATAGAGTGTAGTAAATAACATAAAGGTTTACCACCACTATAGGTAGTTAAAGAACATAAGGTTTACCACCACTATAGAGTGTAGTAAAGACAACATAAAGGTTTACCACCACTATAGTGTAGTAAGAAACATAAAGGTTTACCACCACTATAGTGTGTAGTAAAGAACAAAAAAGGTTTACCACCACTATAGAGTGTAGTAAGAAAATAAAGTTACCACCACTTAGGTGTAGAAAGACATGAGGTTTACCACCACTATAGAGTGTAGTAAAGAACATAAGGTTTACCACCACTATAGAGTGTAGTAAATAACATAAAGGTTTACCACCAACTATAGAGTGTAAGTAAAGAAATAAACGGTTTACCACCACTATGAGTAGTAAATAACATAAAAGGTTTACCACCACTATAGAGTGTAGTTAAAGTAACATAAAGGCTTACCAACATAAGAGTTGTAGTAAAAAACATAACGTTAACCACCATAATAGAGTGTAGTAAAGAACATAAAGGTTTACCACCACTAAGAGTGAGTAAAGACATAAGGTTTACCAACACTATGAGCTGTAGTAAATAAACTAAAGGTTTTACCACCACTATAGAGGGTAGTAATAGAACAGAAAGGTTTACCACACTATAGAGTGTAGTAAAGAACCATAAAGGTTACCACCAACTATAGAGTGTAGTAAAGAACGATGAAGGTTTACCACCACTATAGATGTAGTAAAAACATAAAAGGTTTACCACCACTATAGAGTTGTAGTAAGAACATAAAGGTTACCACCACTATAGAGTGTAGTAAAGAACATAAAAAGTTTACCACCACTATAGAGTGTAGTAAAGAACATAAAGGTTTACCACCACTATAAGAGTGTAGTAAAGAAACATAAGTTTACCACCACTATAGACTGTAGTAAAGAACATAAAGGTTTACCACCCACTATAGAGTGTAGTAAAGAACATAAAGGTTTACAACACTATAAGTGTAGTAAAGAACATTAAAGGTTTACACCACATAGAGTGTAGTAAAGAACATAAAGGGTTTAACCACCCACTATAGAGTTGTAAAGAACATGAAGGTTTTACACCACTATAGAGTGTAGTAAAGAACGATGAAGTTTTACCACCACTTATAGAGTGTAGTAAAGACATAAAGGTTTCCACACTATAGAGTGTAGTAAAAAACATAAAGGCTTACCACCACATAGAGTTAGTAAAAAGAACATAAAGGTTTACCACCACTAGTCGTGTGTAGTAAAAGGAACATGAAGGTACCACCACTATGAGTGTAGTAAAAACATAAAGGTTTACCACCACTAGAGAGTGTAGATAAAGAACATAAAGGTTACCACCACTATAGAGTGTAGTAAAGAACATAAAGGTTACCACGCACTATAGAGTTGTAATTAAAGAACATAAAGGTTTACCACACTATAAGTGTAGTAAATAACATTAAAAGGTTTTACCACCACTATAGAGTGTAGTAAATAAACATAAAGGTTTACCACCCTCCAACTCCCCCGACACCTCAAGACTACTCCCCGCCCATCCCCCCACTATAGAGTTAGTAGTAAAGACATAAAGGTTTACCACCCATATAGAGTGTAGTAAAGAAAATTAAAAGGTTTACCACACTATAAGAGGTAGTAATAAACATAAAGTTTACCACATTATTCGGTGTAGTAGTAAAGAACCATGAAGGTTTACCACCACTATAGAGTTGTAGTAAAGGAACATAAAGGTTAACCACCACTATAGCTGTAGTATAATAACATAAAGGTTTCCACCACTACGTGTGTAGTAAAGAAACATAAAGGTTTACCACCACATAGTTGTAGTAAAAGAAACAGAAAGGCTTACCACCACTATAGTGGGTAGTAAAGAACATAAAGGTTTACCACCACTATAAGAGTGTAGAAGAACATAAAAGGTTTACCACCACTATAGTGTGTAGTAAACGACAGAAAGTGTTTACCACCACTATAGAGCTAGTTAAAAGAAACATTAAAAGGTTTACCACCACTATAGTGTGTAGTAAAGAACAGAAAGTTACCACCACTATAGAGTGTAGTAAAGAAACATTAAAGGTTTACCACCACTATATGTGTAGTTAAAGAACTAAGAAGTTATACCACCACTATAGAGTTGTAGTTAAAGAACATAAAGGTTTACCACCACTACTAGAGTGTAGAAAGAACATGAAGGTTGACCACCCATATAGATTGTAGTAAAGAACAGAAAGGTTTACCCACCACATAGACGTGTAGTTAAAAAGAACATGAAGTTTGACCACCCACTATAGCTGTGTAAGTAAAGAAAAAAAGAAGGTTTACCACCACTATAAGTGTAGTAAAAAAAACATAAAGTTACCACCACATAGTTGTAGTAAAGAACAGAAAGGTTTACCACCCACTATAGTGGTGTAGTAAAGAAACATAAAGTTTACCACACTTATAGAGTGAGTAAAGAACATGAGTGTACCCCACTATAGTGTGTAGTAAAGAACATAAAAGGTTTACCACCTACTATAGAGTGTAGTAAGACAGAAAGGTTTACCACCACTAATAGAGTGTAGTAAAGAACATGAGGTTTACCACCCACTATTAGTGTTGTAGTAAAGACATGAGGTTTACCAACCACTATAGAGTGTAGTAAAGAACATGAAGGGGTTACCACCACGATAGAGTGTAGTTAAAGAACTAAGTTACCACCACATATAGAGTGTAGTTAAAGACATAAAGGTTTACCACCACTATAGAGTGTAGGAAATAAACATAAGGTTACCACCACTATAGAGTGTAGTGAAAAAGGCATAAAGGTTTTACCACCACTATATAGGTTGTAGTAGAAAGAAATACATAAGGTTTTGACCACACCACTATAGAGTGCTAGGTAAATATACATAAACGGTTTACCACCCTAATATAGGTGTAGTAAAGAACATAAAGGTTACCACCACTATGAGTGTATAAGAACATAAAGGTTTACCACTTGACGTATTAGAGTGTAGTAAGAATACATAAAGGTTTACCACCACTATAGAGTTGTAGTAAAGAAGCATAAAAGGTTACCACCCACGTATAGAGGTAGTAAATAACATTAAAGTTACCACCACTATAGGTGTAGTATAAAGAACATAAAGTTTACCACCACTATAGTGTTGTAGTAAAGAACAGAAAGCTTTAACCACCACTATAGAGTGTAGTAAATAACATAAAGTTTACCACACTATAGAGGTAGTAAAAACAATAAAGTTTTACCACCCACTATAGAGTGTAGTAGATAGAACAGAAAGGTTTACAACCCACTATAAGGTAGTAAAGAACATAAAGGTTTCACCACCACTATAGGTGTAGTAAAGAACATAAAGGTTTACAACACCACTTATAGAGTGTAGTAAATACATAAAGGTTACCAGCCACTATGAGAAGTGTAGTAAAGAACAAAAGGTTTACCACCACTATAGTGTTAGATAAATAACATTAAAGGTTTTACCCAC
This sequence comes from Salvelinus sp. IW2-2015, assembly GCF_002910315.2. Classification (NCBI taxonomy): domain Eukaryota; kingdom Metazoa; phylum Chordata; class Actinopteri; order Salmoniformes; family Salmonidae; genus Salvelinus; species Salvelinus sp. IW2-2015. Next base: position 13,227,507 of record NC_036857.1, on the reverse strand, counting down.
CACTTATAGAGTGTGAGTAAAAACATAAAGGTTTACCACCACTATAGAGTGTAGTAAAGAACATGTGGTAAAGATAAAGTCACCGTAGTCTATTTCATCAGAAGGGATCATTGACCCCCTAACCTATGCCACATATAAAGGTGATTAGTGGGAATGCTTAGCAACTGGTAATGTAATGAGACTGTGTGTGGGACTGCCACTGTGACAGTACTCATTTCTGAAAGACACACACACACAAACACACACTACAGTCTGACAGCTTGGAGAGAAACAGCAAGAGCGGTTAAACCAGCAGGCTGTTCAGAGAGACAGGATTAGAGGGTATCAGGTGTCACAGAGACAGACACACACACAGAGAGAGAGACAGAGAGACCAGTAGCTGATGGGTGCCGTGACAATGCTGACTCCACAGTAAAACTGAGGGAAGCTGAGAGAGAGAGACAGAGAGACCAGTAGCTGATGGGTGCAGTGACAATGCTGACTCCANGTGACAATGCTGACTCCACAGTAAAACTGAGGGAAGCTGAGAGAGAGAGACAGAGAGACCAGTAGCTGATGGGTGCAGTGACAATGCTGACTCCACAGTAAAACTGAGGGAAGCTGAGAGAGAGACAGAAAGTGGCACAGACGTTCCCTACCCTCCGGAATGCCTAACGTGTGTGAAAGCTTTCATGGAAGTTCCAGAAGTATGGAGGCTGGAATTCATTTAATTGTCTAAAGTCCTCCTGAGTGAACAACCCCCCCATCCGCCTCACCCCCTGTCTGTCTGTCTGCAGAATGCCTCCTTCATGCCCACCTCCATAAAAATGCATCACACTGCCCTTTGTTCTTCCTCCCTGGCCCTTTCTGGCCACTTAACCTCCCATCAGCTTCCCCTCAGCCTGGTTGTATATGAGCCTCATGCTGGGGTTGTGTGTCCAGACTGCCCCTGTATTACTGGCCCTGTAAATCCCTGCTATGCTTCCAGCTGCCGCCCCTTGCACTCAGGCTGGGCCTCCCTGACGGGTCCATTAGAGCTGGGTGACAGGCCTCTATCTCTGCTCAGGTGGCAGTGTGCGTGCGTGTGGCATGTATTGAGTTGTACAGAGGGTAACAACTTCTCACAGTCTCACTGCAGAATTAGACATCAAATTTCAAAGTTGCTCCAAACGTCAAATGTCAAAGTGTTTTGGAACTGTTTCTGCGTTGACTCCTCCTGCCCAGCATTGTTCCGTTTCGCCAAACATCAAATTTCGAAGTTGCTCCAAACGTCAAATTTCAAAGGGTTAAGGTTTTGGATAGGGTTAAAACATTGTGTTTATGCACTCATTCCAAATGGTTAAGGTAAGGGTAAAAAAAGAAAAAATATATAAACTAGTGTCCACCACTGGGATTGATCCAGAGTCATTGGATTAAACCCATCCACCACCCCCGTTCACAACACACTAGCAAAACCCAAGCTTACTTGATGGTAATAGCACTGTTGCCCCTAGTGACTGGTTTGAATGCATTTCCCGACAGCCTCAGGACATGGATAGATGTCCAATTTCGAAGTCACTCTTGAGTGATTTGCTTGCAGAGGGGCCTCTAGGGTTAGGGTTAGCCGTCTTAGACATCTTTGGATAAATGCTTTGGAGATTAGACACTCAATAGTTTAAACACTCCATTGACAGACCCATACATCACATCATCTATATCACAGACTTCCATTCATACATAAAAAAAAAAACATGCAAACCCTGACAAATAAAGGCCCAATTCAGAAAACACACACACACACACACTACAAAAGTATGTGGACACCCCGTCAAACTAGTGGATTTGGCTATTTCAGCCACACCCGTTGCTGACAGGTGTAAAAACAAATACAGCACACAGCCATGCAATCTCCATAGACAAACCTTGCCAGTAGAATGGCCCGTACTGAAGAGCTCAGTGACTTTCAAAAATTGTCTGTCCTTGGTTGCAACACTCACTACCGAGTTCCAAACTGCCTCTGGAAGCAACCTCAGCACAATAACTGTTCATCGGGAGCTTCATGAAATTTGTTACACCACTCCAGCCGACGCAATGCCAAGCGTCAGCTGGAGTGGTGTAAAGTTCGCCGCCATTGGACTCTGGAGCAGTGGAAAAGCTTTCTCCGGAGTGATGAATCATGCTTCACCATCTGGCAGTATGACGGACAAACCTGGGTTTGGCGGATGACAGGAGAACGCTACCTGCTCGATTGCATAGTGCCAACTGTAAAGTTCGGTAGAGGAGGAATATCCAGTGAAGGGAAATCTTAACGCTACATCATACAATGACATTGTAGACAATTCTGTGCTTCCAACTTTGTGGCAACAGTTTGGGGAAGGCCCTTTCCTGACTCAGCATGACATTGCCCCGTTCACAAAGCAAAGTCCATACAGAAATGGTTTGTCGAGATCAGTGTGGAAGAACTTGACTGGCCTGCACAGGGCCCTGACCTCAACCCCATCGAACACCTTTCGGATGAATTGGAACGCCGACTGCGAGCCAGGCCTAATCGCCCAACATCAGTGCCCGACCTCACTAATGCTCTTGTTGCTGAATGGAAGCAAGCCCTGCAACAATGCTCAAACATCTAGTGGAAAGCCTTACCAGAAGAGTAGAGGCTGTTATAGCAGCAAAGGGGGTAACAACTCCATATTAATGCCCATGATTTTGGAATGAGATGTTCGACGAGCAGGTGTCCACATACATGAACACAAACACGCATACACACATCGACCACAGACACACAGGCGACAGGTCAGCACCTGAGACCCAAATCAGATGTCACCAATTATTTACGCTGTCTACCTCCATCTCTTTGAGACAAGAGTGCATATTTCACCTCGAATAAGAGCTTATTCATAACCATGATGCAGAACACCACAAAATGATTAACTTCTCAAATAGCACAACCTCTAACCACTTGTCCCASATCTATGTGTCTCTGTATGTACAGTGCAGTGAGAAGGGGGATGTCAGCAGTGACAGCATCATGGGTTCTCCTACTCTGTTCATTCCACCTCCTCTCGTTCTCTGGCTCCTCAGCCATATTCCATTATTTAGAACCTGTCTTCTGTGGAACATGGCCATGAGAACCTAGCCCCGTGGAGAGCGTGTGTTAGGGCTTGACACTCACACATGCACACACACACACAGCCCTGTGCTCCCTGACGCTCTGACGCGCATTAGCTGATGCATAGAGACGGCCCAGCATTATGCACAACACTGAAAGTAGGGCTGGAATTAAGAGCAGAGTTTGAATCAGAGCAGGGTTTGTACACAATGTATGTGTCCTAAGGTTAATATGAGACACTGAGCAGAGGAATGATGATGATGATAACCGGGGGTTAACCCTTCCCCTCCCTGCGCCCTGCAGGTGAGTGAGACTGACAGGTGATCAAGTGCCCCAGAGTGGAGGGAGTGAGGTTCTCACATATCCAAGGTGGGTTCTGCTGTGTGTCAGTGTGTGTAAGGAGGCCCCAAACACACACACCATACACACACACACACACAACAAGACCTATACTAACCGATACCTTAACCATACTCTGACTCACCTATTCATAACATTGTTTCCTATATCTGTAACCAACACTTTTCCTTTAAAGAGGGGTTACAACTAAGGGTTATTGAGGGCTTTGTGTCAAGCCAGGCCAATGGACTCTAGAAAAGGCAAACTCTAGTGAAGGGGGTGTGTGTCTCTGTGTTCTGGTATGCCTACAGTTTGTGATTAAGTGTGTTGTGTTGGCACATGTGGACAGGTATGCATACATCTGTTAAAATGGACTCTTACCGTAACGAGAGGTAATTACAGAACTATATGCCTGGGAATGCAAATAAGGTGTGTGTCAAGTCTGAACTTGCCCATTTTTCCACGTTGAGTTTCCTCCTGTTCTGCCTGATGGTCACTCACTACCCCAGCTATCAGCCACACACACACACACACACACACACACACACACACACACACACACACACACACACACACACACACACACACACACACACACACACACACACACACACACACACACACACACCTGTCTCTTATACACATCTAGATGTGTATAAGAGACAGCACACGCAGTGCCGGACACACACACACAGTGCCGGACACACACACACAGCTTACTGTGTGACGTCTGTCATGCTTAACCTTTGATTTGAACCAGTAGCATGGCCTCCAGTGGAAGCCATAATTCAGGATATTAAATGGCCTATCAGGGCGGAGGTGAAAGTTTAAAGGTGAGGGTGTCAAGGGGATGAGAGGGGGGTAGTCCTGTATGTTTGGCTAAAACCTAGGAGGATGTACAGGTCACTAGGACCTGCTCCCTCCACCCTATTAGATACCCATCAGCCTCTCTGTCCATCCCTATTACCACAGAGAAAGAGGCGGAACGACGCATGTTAGCGTTGTTTGTCATTAATCTTGTTCTGGAGGTAGCTCTGTAGAGTGGTCACTAGCTAGCACAGCCACAAAGTCATAAAACCTGATTTTAAACCTAACTCCAACCTTAACTCTAAACTTAATCACACTGCTAACCCTCATGCCTAGCCCTAACCTTAAATTAAGACCCACAATTTTGACTTGCCCTGCCCTCCAGAATGCAGCTGGGTTATCTAAGGGGAAATGGCTCAGTTCTGCCTCCAGGACAAGACTCATGCCAACAAATTTCAACCTGCCGGGAACGAGCCACACCATGAMCAAACTCAGGCTAGGCTGGGAAAGGCTATAAGCTAGGCTGTAATGGCCTGCTACAACACATCTCTAAGCAATCTGTCACTGTCCCCTCTCCTTTCTGTTCTACCTCGTTCCTTTCCTCATCCTCCCTTCTTCCTCCCAAACACTCCCATGTGCATCTGTCAGCAGCCACATTCCACACACACGCAATCCATCGCAGATGCTGTCACACGTACATACACACACTCTCTCAGACACACACACAGACACTCCCTCTCCCTCTAATCAGCCAGGGAATGCACGTTTCAGACAGTCGTCATCTCCGCCCCAAACACACACACACTCCTGTGGGCCTTGCTTAATGAACTTGGTCTCTGGTAGGGGGCGCGCGGAGTGACCGGTAAACATACAGGCGGTGAGGGACACAAAGGGCCCCTGTGTTTGGCAACCCAGTACCCACTCACCGTCCCTTTCACATATCACAATCAGGGGCCACATGGAAAGACCCCACCCCACCCCTTCCCTTCTCTGGGCCTCCACCCTGGGAGAACAGACCGTATCTTTATATCTGTGAATACCCTGCTGTATACCTGCCATGCTTTCTGCCCTGGGGAGCATTGACAGCACTTCACACACAGCCCGGCACCAAGGCTACACACATTCATACTGCAGTGACTGAGGGGACATAAATAGGAAAGTGTAAGGCCTAGTGTTGTACAATCACTCACCCACATCTCACCTCCTCTCGATGCTCAGTAGGGTACCCTTCCTAGATGACTTCAGTGCAGTAGTTACCCCTGTATGGTTTCAGTGCAGTAGTTACCCCTGTATGGTTTCAGTGCAGTAGTTACCCCTGTATGGTTTTTTCAGTGCAGTAGTTACCCCTGTTATGGTTTCAGTGCAGTAGTTACCCTGTATGGTTTCAGTGCAGTAGTTACCCCTGTATGGTCAGTGCAGTAGTTAACCCCTGTAATGGTTTCAGTGCAGTAGTTACCCCTGTATGGTTTCAGTGCAGTAGTTACCCCTGTATGGTTTCAGTGCAGTAGTTACCCCTGTATGGTTTCAGTGCAGCAGTTACACTACGTACAGTACAGCGCTTGTTTTTCTAGTCTGCCTCAATGGACAGGTTTCTACACAACCTCTCCCTCCATCTCTCTCTTTCTTTCATTCATTTTTCCTTTCCCGTTCTCTGAGAATTCAGCCCCCTTGTCCACATACCACGTGTCCACAACAGGAGCTAAGGCTGCCTGAATGTTATTATAACCTGGTAGGCCTCCTGCTAGTCCCGGTGTCTTATCATTCAGTACACATCTTATTTCCCTAGTCGGTAACACTTCATTTTAAGGTGTTCTTATTACAGTGTAATTAAATATGTAATTACACTAACAAGTGTTGTAATTAACTGTGATAGCATGTAACTGGTGGTAATGGCAGTCTATAATTACATAAGTGTAACAACGAATGCTAGTTACCATGCTTGTTACAAATATTAAARTTTCCGATAGCATCCCAAACATATATCCCAACGCATCATATTTCAGCGCCTGCACATTTCAGCCTGCACCAACCATGGGATAAGTGTTAGCCAATTCAAAACCCGACCACCTCATTGACACAATGCTTCAATAAAGGGCTCTGGATTCTAATGCCCAGGCCCAATGGCAAAAACTTGTTCACAAATGGTTGACATAAAAAAATATTTAAATTGTTAGATAAATTAACAGTGCATTTGACAAAGGGTCAATTACTTTAACCATTGATAAAACACGTTTATACACTTTAATAAACAGGTATGGTTAAAATTGAGAGACAGTCATTCATGCTTTCCAAATTGTAAGCCTATTAAGCTTGGTTGAATAATAGTTTATAAATGCAATTCAAAAGTTCGTAGGTTTCACTGTTGAGGAACATTCTCACATTTGGATGGGATGCATTGGCATTGCCTAGTTAAATAAAGGTTAAATAAATAAATAATAAATTGGTGCATTTAATTTTAACAGGAATTAATTATGTCAACATCTACCCATCTGCGCAACACCCTCGAAACAACATTGAAAGGGCCCAGATTTGTTGACACTGAGGTCATGTGACAGCGCAAAGAACAGGTTGAGAAGGTCAGTGTGCAAGAGTGATCGATGGGAAAGAAATGCGACCAAATCAAATTTGAGACAGAGCCAGAGTCTAACTCAGACAGAACTGGTAGGCCTAAACACTGCCTAATTGCCAGGTGAAAAGCATAATTTTACTGTAAATGAATGAGAAAAGGCTGACCTGAAAACTGGTATGTGCAAACTGGTAAACTAAACACTAAGTATGGGTGAATAACTGATTATTTTAAGGTCTGCAAAATGTCTCCCCCTTGTGGGAGTAAGAATAATTTGGTAACTTTATGACCAGTATTTCTTTGTTTTTTGTTGGAGAGGTTAATGATGGGATGGAAATCCTTTTGAGTTACAGATCCTTAGGAAAAGCTTATATTAGCATAACAAGGTTGTTGGTTGAAGTTTGTCTTTATCTCGTTGTTCAATTAAGGTCAGGGGTATTCGTAATTTCCTCAAACTTAAGGCTATTTTCATGCATTGCAAATGGTTCAATGCAGACATTGACTTTCTACAATATAGCAGTTATAAGAGGTGCATTTAAACTCACCACTCTGCATCCAACAAACAAAACAGGATATTATTTAAAGAATTTGAAGATGTCACGTTGTATAATGATAGGAGACAGGCGCAGGAATACGAAATAATTATTTTTATTTCTCTTCCAAAAATAGAGTACGTTATGAACATGACAGGGACGGAGACGAAAACACACACACACAGACACTACCGTTTGGGGTCACTTAGAAATGTCATTGTTTTTGAAAGAAAAGCAAATTTGTCCATTAAAATAACATCAAATTKATCAGAAATATAGTGTAGACATTGTTAATGTTGTAAATTACTATTTTAGCTTGCATTTGCGGGTTCGATTACAGGCTCAAACTGAAGATCTCATACAACGCTGTGTGCTACTCCCTTCACAGAGCACCGTAAACTGGCTCAACCAGAATAGAAAGAGTGGGAGGCCCCGGTGCACAACTAGGCAAGAGGACAAGTATATTAGAGTGTCTAGTTTGAGAAACAGACACCTCACAAGTCCTCAACTGGCAGCTTCATCCGCAAAACACCAGTCTCAACGTCAACARTGAAGAAGCGACTCCGGGATGCTGGCCTTCTAGGCAGAGTTGCGCACCGGGGCYTCCCACTCCTCTTTCTATTCTGGTTAGAGCCAGTTTGCACTGTTCTGTGAAGGGAGTAGTACACAGCGTTGCACGAGATCTTCAGTTTCTTGGCAATTTCTCACATGGAATAGCCTTCATTTCTCAGAATAATAATAGACTGACGAGTTTGGGAGGAAAGTTTTGTTTCCGGCCATTTTGATCCTGTAATTGAATCCACAAACGCTGATGCTCCAGATACTCAACTAGTCTAAGGCCAATTTTATTGCTTCTTTAATCAGGACAATGGTTTTCAGCTGTGCTAACATATTTGCAAAAGGGTTTTCTAATGATCAATTGCCTTTTAAAATGATAAACTTGGATTAGCTAACACAGTGTGCCATTGGAACACAGGAGTGATGGTTGCTGATAATGGGCCTCTGTACGCCTATGTAGATATTCCATTAAAAAGCAGCCGATTCCAGCTGCAATAGTAATTTACAACATTAACAATGTCTACACTGTATTTCTCATCAATTTTATGTTATTGTAATGACAAAAAAAAATGTTTCAAAAACAAGGACTTTTGTAAGTGACCCCAAACTTTGGAACGGTAGTGTATATAATACAGGGCTGTAACCCAAACAAAGAGCGAGGTGGAACCTCCAATAAATACACGGGACGAGACCCGTAATAACAATACACAGGATGAGACCCATAATAACAATACACGGGACGAGACCCGTAATAACAAGTGCACACTAACACGGTAATACGCAAGCCAATACAACAGAGCACAGGTACTCACAAGACCAACGGACATGGAACAATAATCATCAAGGACAATGGGGAACAGAGGGCATGACCGTCCAGAGCCGTCAGCGAGCCATGACCGTCCAGAGCCGTCAGCGAGCCATGACCGTCCAGCCTCAGCGAGCGACCCAGAGCCGTCAGCGAGCCATGACCGTCCAGAGCCGTCAGCGAGCCATGACCGTCCAGAGCCGTCAGCCAGCCATGACCGTCCAGAGCCGTAACCAGCCAAGAGCGTCCAGAGCCAGCCAGCCAGGATCCGCCAGTCATTCTGGTGTTGCCCCTCATTCTGGTGTTGCCCTCATTCTGGTGTTGCCCCTCATTCTGGTGTTGCCCCTCATTCTGGTGTTGCCCCTCATTCCGGTGTTGCCCTCATTCCGGTGCTGCTCCTTATCCTGATGATGCCCTTAATTTAGGTGGGTTATTTGGAGGGTGGGCATTGTGAGGGGTTAAAGAAGCGGGGATGAATGGTGGGGTGGGGACCTCGCCCTCAGCCTGAGCACCACCGTGGTCAGATGCCCACCCAGGCCCTCCCCTAGACTTTGTGCTGGTGCGCCGGAGTTCGCACCTTAAGGGGGGCTATGTCACGCCCTGGCCTTAGTATTCTTTGTTTTCTTTATTATTTTAGTTAGGTCAGGGTGTGACATGGGTATTTATGTGGGTTTGTAGTGTCCAGGGTGATTGTAAGGTTTAGGGGTTTATTTAGAGTAGTTGGCTTTATGGTTAGTATAGTTGTCTAGCTTGTGTCCTATGTTGTGTGTAGTTGTCTAGGAAAGTCTATGGTTGCCTGAATGGGTTCCCAATTAGAGACAGCTGGTTTCTGTTGTCTCTGATTGGGAGCCATATTTAAGGTAGCCATAGGCTTTAGTTTGTTGTGGGGAATTGTCTATGTAGAACGTTTGTAGCCTGTGTGTGTGCACTACGTTATTTAGCTTCACGATCGTTTGTTGTTTTGGTAGTTTGTAAGTGTTTTGTTTCGTTTTGCCTTCTTCAATAATAAAAAGAAGATGGCTTATTTTCCTCATGCTGCGTTTTGGTCCGAATCTCTTCCACACGAGCGTGACACAGGTATGTGTAATGAGACAAGACAGTCCGGGGTTGGTGGTAATGATCCAGTTCAGTGATGCCTGGAAGGCCATTGACGTAGACCTCTGGAGCTGGTGAATGGAATGAGCAGTACCGGGGGAATCCGTGACAGAAGAAGAGATTAATAGAGTTAAAGGTGTATTTCTGGATATCAAAATTATCTTAGGTGGAGATGTTAATTATGTATCTAATGTAATGATTGACAGATATCCCCCTCCTAACAGAGCCAGCATTGTTAATCTTGAGTTTAATAATCTATGTCTTGGATTATTCGATATTTGGAGATCTAAATATCCTGATGAAAAGGACTTTGAGTAACAAGGACCTGCCCCGATGTTCAATAATTGACATCTGGTTGATTTATAATTCATTAGATAACACTGTGGTCAAGGTATCCATTAAACCATCAATTCTTACTGATCATAAAGTTATATTATTATCTTTAAATATTAATGGATCTGAAGTTAATAAACCGAATCAGAGTTATTGGAAACTCAATAGTAGACTGTTGGAAGATGATCATTTCAAGATGGATGCCAAAGATATTATACAAGACAATTGGAGGAAAGCCCAACTATTTAAGTCTTATGGGAAATATTGGGAATTAATGAAGTATGAAATAAGACAAACAGCCATGAAGAGAGGTAGAGAAATTGCTGAACTTAAAAGATTGAGGGAAGATAAACTTAAGGAAATACTTTCTATAATCTCTATGGAGGACCTTGATGAAGAAGGAAAGGGTCAGTTATTTTCTTTACAACTAGAAATGGACCAAATGTATGAAGAGAGAGCAAAAGGGGCATTTGAAAGATCAAGAATGAGATGGTTGGAGGAAGGTGAAAAAAACACAAAATACTTTTACAATTTAGAGAGAAAAAAATTCTGAATTTAGCTCTATTTATACACTTAATATAGATGGGAAAGAAAATTAAAACCCCAAACATATTTCAAAATATGTTTCAGAATGATATGGTAATCTTTACACCAGTGATGCCTGTCCTACTAGTGACATACTGTATCTGCCTTTCTAGACTCTGTCAAAGACTATGCARAATTCATAGATGAAGACTTCCAAATGTCTTGTGATGAATTTATTTCTATGAATGAAATAAAAAATATTATTCGCAAGTTAAAAGAGAACAAATCTCCAGGGAATGAATGCCAGGGAGTGAATTCTATCAATATTTTCAGAAAGATATTGTTGGATTTATATTTAATGTTTTTAATTTAGGAGGCAATTGATTTAGGGGTCCTGCCTGTTTCTATGATACCAGGCCTCATTTCTGTAGTCCCGCAAAACACCAGTCTCAACGTCAACAGTGAAGAGGTGACCCCTGGGATGCTGGCCTTCTAGGCAGAGTTGCAAAGAAAAAGACATGCCGTAACTTGTGTGAACAAGTTCATATCAATAAGGATAGTTTTATGGGTATTCAGATACAAAATAAAGAGATAAAATGTTCACAGWTGGCTGACGACGCCACCATTTTTATGAAAGATCATAATGAAGTCAGGAAAGCTATTGAGTGTATTAAAGCCTTCTCACATGTACAGTTGAAGTCAGAAGTTTACATACACTTCAGCCAAATACATTTAAACTCAGTTTTTCACAATTCCTGACATTTAATCCTAGTAAAAATTCCCTGTCTTAGGTCAGTTAGGATCACCACTTTATTTTAAGAATGTGAAATGTCATAATAATAGTAGAGAGAATAATTTATTTCAKCTTTTATTTCTTTCWTCACGTTCCCAGTGGGTCAGAAGTTTACATACACTCAATTAGTATTTGGTAGCATTGCCTTGAAATTGTTTCACTTGGGTCAAACGTTTCAGGTAGCCTTCCACAAGCTTCCCACAATAAGTTGGCCCATTCCTCCTGACAGAGCTCGTGTAATTGAGTCAGGTTTGTAGGCCTCCTTGCTCACACACGCTTTTTCGGTTCTGCCCACAAATTTTCTATAGGATTGAGGTCAGGGCTTTGTAATGGCCACTCCAATACCTTGACTTTGATGTCCTTAAGCCATTTTGCCACAACTTTTGAAGTATGCTTCGGGTCATTGTCCATTTGGAAGACCCATTTGTGACCAAGCTTTAACTTCCTGACTGATGTCTTGAGATGTTGATTCAATATATCCACATACTTTTCCTCTTCATGATGCCATCTATTTTGTGAAGTGCACCAGTCCCTCCTGCAGCAAAGCACAAACACAACATGATGCTGCCACCCCCGTGCCTCACGGTTGGGATGGTGTTCTTCGGCTTGCAAGCCTCCCCCTTTTTCCTCCAAACATAACGATGGTCATTATGGCCAAACAGTTCTATTTTTGTTTCATCSGAGGACATTTCTCCAAAAAGTACGATCTTTGTCCCCATGTGCAGTTGCAAGCCGTAGTGTGGCTTTTTTTATGGCGGTTTTGGAGCAGTGGCTTCTTCCTTGCTCAGCGGCCTTTCAGGTTATGTCAATATAGGACTCGTTTTACTGTGGATATAGATATTTTTGTACCTGATTCCTCCAGGATCTTCACAAGGTTCTTTGCTGTTGTTCTGGGATTTTTGCACCAAAGTACGTTCATCTCTAGGAGACAGAACTCGTCTCCTTCCTGAGCGGTTTGACGGCTGCGTGGTCCCATGGTGTTTGTACTTGCGTACTATTGTTTGTACAGATGAACGTGGTACCTTCAGGCATTTGGAAATTTCTCCCAATGATGAACCAGACTTGTGGAGGTCTACAATTTTGTTTCTGAGGTCTTGGCTGATTTTTTTGTCTTTTTTTCTTTTTGGGAGTTATTTGCGTTAAAAATATGTGACTTAAACTCAGTATGTAATATCCCTGTAAAAGATGTGATCACATATATTGGTATTAAAGTTAACAAAGATCAGAAAGAAAGGACCAGTTTAAATTTCTCTCCTATTGTAGAGAAAATTAGAAAGAGATTTAACTCCTGGTTATTAAGAGATCTTTCTTTATCTGGACTTGTACTAATCAAAAGGTCTGTCCGGAGTAGTTTATTGCCTTGCCTTGGATGTTCCTCTGTCAGTAACTAAAATGGTTGATACTAAATTATTTAACTTCATATGGAGGAATACACCTCATTATTTAAGAAAAACAGTAATATGTAGCACCCAAGGTGAGGGAGGGTTGAATGCTCTGGATTTTAAAACTTCTAATATAATCTTCAAGATCAAATGGATACCAAAGTATTTAAGAAATATGGATTGCATTTGGAATATAATCCTTGATTTAATATTCCAACAGATTGGTGGTTTTACTCAAATGCAACCTTGATGTGGGTAAGATCCCTATTAAGCTTGCTAACCTTCATAAACAAGTACTTCTAACTTGGAACCTCATGTACAAACATAATTTTCCCCCACATAGATATACTGGAATAATAAATACAGAAAATACAAAAACAAGTCTTTGTTTTCCCAGAACTGGTTTGACAACAGTGTTGGGTTAAACAATTGTTGAATAATGATGGACAACTATATGATTATCCAGAATTCATAAATACATAATGTTACATTCACTCTTGAGGAGTATCAAATAGTTGTAAGAGCTGTCCCTAATGGTGCTTTTCTTCTTTTAGGGAAATATAACAGTACTCCAAGTGCAACTGTTGAGGATTTTGAAGCCTCAATTCAGATAGAAAGAATTGACATTATAAATGTAATAATATACATACATGTATGTATGTATGAAAACTCTAAGATGTTACTATTGTATGGCAGCCCCCCGCACCTCTGATTCAGAGGGGTTGGGTTAAATGCAGAAGAYACATTTCAGTTGTATGCATTCCGTTAGTACAACTGACTAGGTATCCCCCTTTCCCTTATTCCCTCTGCTAGAATATACTGGAATGCAGCCCTAGGACAAGTGAAYTGGGACAGTCTCGTTGTTGTCTGGCAAATATTGTATTTCTAATAAGGTGAAAGAAGTATCATACAAACTCATTCATAKAATCTACCYTGTAAAGACCTTTTATTATACACAGATTCACGAWAGCTATTGATAACAAATGTGTATTTTGTGGTTGTCACCCAGAGACTCTTGACCATTTATTTTGGGACTGTTCTTATGTCAGAAGATATTGGAGTGAGTTTGAAGATTTTAAAAGAAACCACTATTAATGTTAATTTGAAAGACTCTGATATTATGTTTTATTTTGATCCAAATGATATGGACCCTGACTTAACTTCATTGTTCATTTGTTTATTTTTTATGGGAGATCCTTTATCCATAAAATGAAGTGGGCCCCTCTTTACATTGTTTATTTTGAAATGATCAGTAAGTGTAAAAACAAAAAAGAAATACGTACCATAAAACTTTTTGACAAATGTAACATGTATCTCGATATGTAATACTGTTAGGTTTATGTACTCTTCTTTATATATTTCTGTTTTTGTATTTTCTTTTGTTCATAATAAAAAATCATAATAAAAAATAATGTAAAAAAAAGAATGTCAGTGTGCAAAATCCAGACATGAAAGATTGCTGTGAAAGAAACAAAGTGTTGTAGACAAGACAAAAAAGTCAACACAGGAGAAATAAAGTAAGTTTTCCATGCAATTTGTTTAGCTTTTTTGTAGACATGAATTCTGCTGGACGATTTAGCATAGGTAGCTAGCTAGCTAGCTAGTATTTGCCAGCTAGAGTAGCTAGCTAACGTTAGCTTCTCTGCCATTTTTGTTAGGTCTACCAACTAGCTATCTAGCTAATTACCATCTACAGAATGACATTGTAATAAGGACCACTTAAAACGAAGCGTTAGTCTCTTGTCTTATTGTACTGGGATCTGGTTCAGTGTGTTGTTACTGTACTCTCAACCCCTCGGTCTATTGGCTTCACCATGTCTCTGCTGTGCAAACTGGCTTAAGGATTGTTTCTCATGTTAATTCTTTTGTTGTGGAATTTGCTAATAGAAAGCTTTTCAATGCATTTCTTTGTTGTTGCAGTATAAGTTCTTATTAACAGAAACACAAATACCTACTTTAAACTATGCACACACATCTAATATAATACACATGTAGGTAAACAAACACAGATCAAATTACTATCAATAAATGTGCCTGTTCTCTATTTTAATTTCTGATCTAATGGCCTCTCTCCACAGATCTAAAGCACATACCCTTCCCACAAACACATGCACACTAACACACAACTCAAAAGGGCCCTTCGTCCCCTCCTCTCCCTCACTATGGGGTTCACCTTCAGAGAGTCTATCTCTGCTGGCTGCAGCTGGGTAGACTAAGCCGTCTACTGCTGCTTTGGCTTACACTGAAATAAATGGGTGTGTCTCTGTGTGTGTCTCTGTGTGTGTGTGTGTGTGTGTGTGTGTGTGTGTGTGTGTGTGTGTGTGTGTGTGTACTCAGTGTGTGTCTGACAGAGAGAGGGTGATGTAGAGAGTGATAGAGAAGGAGGAGTGGGGGTGGGGCTTTATCAGGAGGAAAAGCCAAATTAAAAATGTGGAATGATCCCTCCTCCTGGGACGGGTTCAATTAGCAGGCTAGATGGCTGGGAGAGAAGCTGGGAGAGAAGCTGGGAGAGAAGCTGGGAGGATGGGCTTAAAGCCACAGCCTGGCCACATCCATTTTGCACCAGCATCACCCTATACACACATGCATTTCTCAGTCATACACACGAGCACACACTAGAGCCAGGACGATACCAGAATCGATAGATTTTTTCCATGTCAAAAATAAAAACACGAAGGAAACCAAACTCTTTAGGCCTTTCAAAAACTGCTGTATGTAAAATATAGTGTGTTATAACTTAGAAAATAAATACATGTGTCTCTGGATGACAACATAATGATGTTTGTTTCCAACATTAGGGCTGTTTTCCTAAAGAAGGTAAATCCGCTTCGTGTTTTGTTTACTTGCCGCGATACTCATTAGTATCTGGTATAGTCCCGGCCCCAACACACACATACACACACACAAGCGTGTGCACACACACCCACCCTACACATAAGGACACACACACACACACCCTACACATATAGACACACACACACACACACACAC
>NC_036857.1:13208164-13210067 GCF_002910315.2 Salvelinus sp. IW2-2015 | reverse complement strand
GGGTTTTGTGTGTGTGTGTGCTGTGTCTATATGTTGTAGGTTGTGTTTGGTGCTGTGTGTGTCGTGTCTATATGTTGTAGGGTGTGTGTGGTGTGGCTCCGGACTGGAGACCGTCGCTGGAGGCTCCGGACTGGAGAACGTCGCTTGAGGCTCCGGACTGGGGACCCTCACTGATGAGAGGAGACGTATAGACAGCCTGGTGCGTGGTGCTGTCACAGGGCCACCCAGGCTGGGGAGACATACATGAGACCTGGTCCTTAGAGGAGGCACAGGATGAACCGGGCTGTGGGGGAGCACTGCAGATCTGGTGCATACCATGTGCACCTCTCCTTTTGGCTGCATGCCCACTTTAGCCCGGCACGTGCGGGAAGCCTTAACAGGCCGCACTGGGTTCTCCTGGCGAACTGGGGATACCGTGCATAGAGCTGGCGCAGGATAACCCAGGCCGAAGAGATGCACTGGCGGCCAGATGCGCTGAGCCGGCATCCTCCGACCTGGCTGGATGCCCACCCTAGCCCGGCCGATTTGGGGAGCTGGAAGGTAGCGCACCGGGCTGTGAACGAGCACTGGAGACACCGTGCGCTCCACCGCATAACACGGTGCCTGACCAGTACGACGCTCGCCACGGTAAGCACGGGGAGTTGGCTCAGGTCTCCAACCTGACTCAGCCAACCTGACTCAGCCAACCCCCCCGTGTGCCTCCCCGCCCAAAAACATTGGGGGCTGCCTCTCGGGCTTCCTTGCTAGCTCCTCATAGCGTCGCCTCTCAGCTTTAGCTGCTACCAGTTCCTCTTTCGGACGGCGATATTCCCCAGCCTGCCTCCAGGGTCCCTTGCCGTCCAGGATTTCCTCACAAGTCCATGAATTCTGAACACGCTGCTCCTCCTTACCACTCTGCTTGGTCCGTTGGTGGTGGGAAGTTCTGTCACGGCTGTTGAATGAAGTGGACCAAGGTGCAGCGTGGTAAGCGTACATTTTCTTTTATTATAAAAAATGACGCCAACAAAACAACAAACGAGAAAACAACCGTGAAGCTACAGGCTATAGTGCCAACAATCAAAGACAACTTCCCACAAAGACAGGTGGGAAAAAGGGCTACCTAAGTATGGTTCTCAATCAGAGACAACAATAGACAGCTGTCCCTGATTGAGAACCCTACCCGGCCAAAACATAGAAATACAAATAATAGAACATAGAATACCCACCCCAACTCACACCCTGACCAAACCAAAATAGAGACATAAAAAGGATCTCTAAGGTCAGGGCGGTGTGTGTGTGTGTGGTGTGTGTGCATGTGTGTGTGAGTGTTGTAGTGTGTGTGTGTGATGTGTGATGTGTGCTGTTGTGTTGGCTGTGTTGATGTTATGCTGTTTTGGTCAGGTGAGGAAACCATCCACACTCTACTAATTAGAAAATGCCAGAAGTGAAGGAGTAGGAGGAATTTAGATAGGCCTTTTACAATAGGGGAGATGAGAAAATTATACGAAGTCTCAGCCCTTCTTCTCCTCCCTTCCTCTTCCTCGGCGTCGGTTTTGCCTACCCTCCTATTTCGGCGCCCCCCTCAGAGCTGCGGTAAAAGGGAGCGTCTCGCCCCACATTTCCGTGCCCTCGGGGGTCTCTGAGAGCGAGTGATGACTTGTGGTGGCTAGTCCTGACCTGCCTGTCTTGGCTCTGCGCCTGATCAACGCACCGCCACCGCCCATGGCCACTGCGGTGATACGCCCAGTCTGGCTCGCAGACACTGACCGATGCAGTCCCCACACCACCACCCTGTGCCCCTTTACTCTTGTCACTCCCGCCAGTCCCAGGCCGCACCCTCGTCACCGTCTTTGATTTTCACATTCAACATCATGTCCACCTTTGTGTCTGTGGTGGTTGGCTCGCACCGGCGGCCTGAATGGGG
>NC_036857.1:13184094-13206404 GCF_002910315.2 Salvelinus sp. IW2-2015 | reverse complement strand
TGTAGATTACTAATCTCACTTTTGACTGCAGAAACTAAATCAGATAGCTTCATATTTGATTTACAACTGTTAATTACCTTGTTAATGATCACTTGCCCCTTATGTTTCCCTTGAATTAATCTGTAAAGGAGGAGAGAACGGTTTGAGAGAAATGGTTTAGGAACAACTTAGCACAGGGAGACTGTTTATTAACACAGACCTCATTAACAGTAGGTACAGTATGGTCAGGAGTGTTCTGAATCAGGAACACCTGCATCTTCTAGTTATATAAGATCACAGTGCAACCATGTGAGATTGAATAGCCTGACTAGATCAGTTAGCGGTCATCAGTACAGATAACATGACAACGATACACTGAACCAGGGTTGAAAGAGGCTAGTAAGGGCCAGTTTCAGCATCAGAAGTTTTAGTGTAAAAGCAGTCAGAACAGTGTACTAGCAGTGTACCAAACAACAAGGAAGTCCACCTGACCTTCTCTCTCCTTCAGATGTCTATCAGCCATAGCAGCGATCCCCGGCTGCCGGGCTCAGTGCGAAGAGGGAGGGAGAGTGACTCTGACATGGACTAAAACAGTGTGGCGAGTAGGGGTGGGTAGATCAGAAGCTCTTTGGCAAGCTGAAGCCTCATTCCTGCTTGTCTTGGCCAAACTCATGCCTCCTCCTCTCTCTACCTCTGCTCTCCTCTATATTTGCCTTAAGTGCAGAGCCATGTGTGTGTGTTTGTACCTCGGCATATGTGTTGCAAATACAGAATTGTGTGAGTGGTGTGTGGTGGTGTGTGTGTGTGTGGTGTGTGTGTGTGTTGTGTGTGTGTGATGTGTGATGTGTGTGTTTTGGGGTTCGGAAGCTGCAGGTGAGAATCCATCACCTCTACTATGTAGAAAAAGCCAAGGTGAAGGAGAGGAGAATTAGATAGCTTTACAATAGGAGATGAGAAAATAACGAGCTGCCCCCCCTCTCCCCCTCTCCTCCCCCCATGTGCCCCTCAGAGCTGAGGTAAAGGAGCGTTCGCCCGCCTCGGGGCTTAGAGAGGAGATTTGGCTGTTACTGCCAGGTGCTGCCTGATAACGAGACAGCCAGGCCTGCTGATACGCTGCTGAGTGCGTGCGAGTAAAGTGCCCTTACTGTCATCCTCACCTGTCACACTCTGGTGCACCGGCGGCCGAGATGGGGCACACACCACACACACACACACACACACACACAGCAGTCATACCTACAGAGCTGCAGGATTGTTTGTGTATGCAACTGCAGCATTTTTTACAGTTGGTGTGTGGACAAACTTCACAGTAAACCTCTCAGTCAACGTAGAGAGGAAATGAACAGGCTCTGTGCGGCACGTCTGGTATTTCATATTCAGTGAGCATCACCACTGATGCAGTTAAATATTTCCACTCACCTCACACACTCTCGTCAGGCTAAATAGGATAAAAGCCCATTCACCTCTCATCAGCCACAGGATGGATATATCCTGCATTTCTGCTACACTCCAAACACTGCTAACCATGTGTATGTGACTATAATAAATTTGATTTGATATATTTGTTATAAAGCCAATGCATATTCCCCGCAGTACCTCTCCATCTCTCTTCTCATCCGTGTTAGTGTCGTCAGTGCCAGTCAAAGTTTACAGTCTCGTTGGGATACAAATAAGGTATTCAAGTCAAAGCCCTTAGTGCACCTAGCCATCTAACAGAACTCCATGAAGAGAGAGGAGTGGAGGGGAGAGGAAGAAGAGGGGTAAAGAGGCCGGAGATGACGAGGAATAATGATGAGGAGGATAAAGCATGGATAAGAGTAGAGGGAGGAGAAGAGACTGAGACTATGAGAAGAGAAATGCAGCAGGTTAAAGGGGGAATGAAGAAAAACGAGGGAAGTAGAGCATGAGCAGATCTCCTTCCATTAATGTGTTTTCTCCTCCGTCCCCTCCATCTATTCCTCTGCTCCTTCCTCTCATCACCTGTGTTCTCACTCACCCTGTTATACCGCACCCTTCCTCAACCTCCCTCCCTCCTCCCTTCCTCCCTCCATTCCCCCTCCCTCCCCTTTTCTACCCCATTGTTCACTTAATCCTCCTCCTCTCCTCTCTCACCCCATCCTTCTCCCCACCTCTTATCTTCACCTCTCACCCTTCTCACCTCCCTTCGCTAGCTCTCCCCGCACTCCACTCTCTCACTCCCCTATTCACCCTTCCTGATGCCTACACACTTTCTGGTGCTTGAGTTATTTAGCCACGCACCTAATCAAACGCAACAGCAGTATGGGCATTGTGATCTGTGATGTTGTGTGTTTGTGTTGTGATGATGTACTATACTGTATTGTATAGGGTGCGACAATCCATTGTGTGTGTCTTAATGTGTCTAGGTGCTGTGGTGCTGGTATATGTGTTAGGTGGGGTGTGGTGTGTCTTAATGTGAGGGTGAGCTGTGGTGGATATATGTGTAAAATAGGATGAGGTGTGATGTTCTATATGTGTAGGTGGTGTGTCTATGTGTAGGATGGGTGTGTTGTTGGTATAGTGTAATGGTATTGTTTCAATTCTGTATTTGCAGACACATATGCCAGGGTACAAACACACACACATGGCTCTGCACATTAAGGCAAATATAAGGAGAAGCAGAGGTAGAGAGAGGAGGAGGCATGAGTGTGTCCAAGACAAGCAGGGAATGAGGCTTCAGCTTGCCAAAGAGCTTCTGATCTACCCACCCCTACTCGCCACACTGTTTAGTCCATGTCAGAGTCACTCCCCTCCCTCTCGCACTGAGCCCGCAGCACGGGGATCGGCTGCTATGGCTGATAGACATCTGAAGGAGAGAGAAAGGTCAGGTGGACTTCCTTGTTGTTTGGTACACTGCTAGTACACTGTTCTGAACTGCTTTTACACTAAAGCTTCTGATGCTGAACTGGCCCTTCTAGCCTCTGTTTCAACCCTGGTTCAGTGTATCGTTGTCATGTTATCTGTACCTGATGACGCTAACTGATCTAGTCAGGCTATTCAATCTCACATGGTTGCACTGTGATCTTATATAACTAGAGGATCAGGAGCTGTTCCTGATCAGAACACTCCTGACCATACTGTACCTACTGTATGAGGCTCTGTGTTTATATAAACAGTCTCCCTGTGCTAAGTTGTTCCTAAAACCATTTCTCTCAAACCGTTCTTCCTCCTTTACAGATTAATTCAAGGGAAACATAAGGGGCAAGTGATCATTACCAGGTAATTAACAGTGTAAATCAAATGATGAAGCATCTGATTTAGTTCTGCAGTCAAAAGTGAGATAGTAAGTCTACAGGAGACAGCATCTCCACGCACGCACGCACGCACGCACGCACGCACACAGAGATAGAGAGAAAGAGAGAAAGAGAGAAAGAGAGAAAGAGAGAGCGAGAGGAATACCTTACTCATCAGGAGTGAGTATCATATAAAATGCCTGTACTGTTACATTTATTCAACTGGATTGAAAATAAAAATACATCTGATAAAATGTTGATGATGACAGCATTTAGCTTTTTATGTGAATGAGAGAACAACTTGTCTCCTCTTTAGACCCTCCAGCAGCAGCAAACAAGTCAATATTTCAAAAGATCAGCAGCATCTATTAAATATTACAAACAAAGAAAACTGGCATTGCTACTGTATGTCTTTCTTCCTCTCTGTCTGTTTTTCATTCTCTCTATTTTTCTCCCGCTTCCTCTCTCTATTTTTCTCCATCTTCCTCTATTTTTCTCCCTCTTCCTCTCTCTCTATTTTTCTACACCTCCCTCCCTCCCTCCCTCTGTGTCTGTGATGTGTAACGTGTAACATTCCCGTCCAGCCCAAAGCACACAGACACAGAGTCTCACCACACCACCAAAGTCACTGCCGCTTTGTAGCCCAGCCTCTGGCCTGCACTCACCACAAGGAGAGAGAGAGAGAGAGAGAGAGAGAGAGAGAGAGAGAGAGAGAGAGAGAGAGAGAGAGAGAGAGAGAGAGAGAGAGAGAGAGAGAGAGAGAGAGAGAGAGAGAGAGAGAGAGAGAGAGAGTAGATCTACATATATCTACAGTAGAGCACTCCATAGAGACCCAGACACAGTCATACTGTTAAGCTGAGATGCTCAGGAGTGTTCAGTATCCAGGGGAGATGTGGTTTTTGAGTGAGACACTGGGTTAAAAGGCTGAAGGTACCAAGGATTATTGGAGATGACAGACACAGACACACAGATGAAATACTATATTGGTTTCAGATATTAGCTGCCTGTATGTGGGAGACTCTCTCAATGTAATCTGCACTACTTTAGAGGAAGGAGAGAAAGAGACGGAGAAAGAGAGGAATAAACTCCCTTCGTTAAAATTAGCCATTTACAAAACATGCAGAAAGGAGATAAAAGCCAGAGCTAAATTAGATTAAAGTGCAGATGTGACACTGTGGAAAGATGGGGAGGGATGGAGGGAGAGAGAGAGTTGGGCTGTATGGGATTTCAGGTGTCCCGCTGGTCAATATTAGGAGAAATCATTTGAACAGGTAAATGGAAATTTGTACTAATATGCTTACTTTTACTTAAAACTGACACTCTAGCACAAGCACCTAACTGGCATTTCAGAGAACTGTTGTGAGAAATGTTGAATCTCCAACTGAAAAAGGACCACTTTCTCACACTTTCCAATTGAAAAACACCACTAGGCTGTGAGCAAAGCAAACATGAACCTATAACTCCACTACAACAACACTGACCAGTTCACTCACACAAACACAACCACACTGACAAACACTCTGCTTCCAAACTACTGTTTAAATAACAGACATGATAAACACACCCCAATAACAACCACTATAGCACTGGGAAATAAGGAAAGGAATGTCTTACCTTTGTACTCTGTGTGTTCCTGGTACTGTAGCGCTCCTAGGTCCGTGTCTCTCTGTCTGTGACAGGTGCCATGGTGGAGCAGTAGAGTCCAGAGTAAGGAAAGGTAGTCTCTCTTGCTCTTGCTCTCTCTCTCTCTCTCTGGGCTGTAGAGAAGGGGAAGACATTCAGGGAGTGGGACAGAGCATAGTAGTTCTCTCACACTCTTTCCCTCTGCCTTTTAGTTCTTTCTTTGACTGATATACTCTATCACTCTCCCACTGCTCAACGGCTCTCTCTCTCTCTCTCTCTCTCTTTCTCTCTCTCTCTCTCACACACCCTCCTCCTTCTTTTGAAGCCACTCCCTCTGCAATGGTCCAAAGGTAAAGTCCTTCCCTCCCTCTCTACTCTTATTCCTTCTCTCTCATTCCCTCTATATCTTCCCGTCTCTCACTCGCTCTCTTTCCTCTCCTCTCTCATTCCCTCTCTCTCCTCTCCTCTCTCATCCCCTCTCTCTCCTCTCCTCTTTCATTCCCTCTCTCTCCTCTCTCATTCCCTCTCCTCTCTCATTCCCTCTCTCTCATTCCTTCTCTCTCCCCTCCTCTCTCATTCCCTCTCTCTCATTCCTTCTCTCTCCTCTCCTCTTTCATTCCCTCTCTCTCTTCTCCTCTCTCATTCCCTCTCTTCTCTCATTCCTTCTCGCTCCTCTCTCATCCCTTCTCTCTCCTTTCCTCTCTCATTCCCTCTCTCTCATTCCTTCTCTCTCCTTTCCTCTCTCATTCTCTCTCTCTCATTCCTTCTCTCTCCTCTCCTCTCTCATTCCCTCTCTCTCATTCCTTCTCTCTCCTCTCTCTCTCGTTCCCCCTCTCTCCTTTCCACCCTCTTTCACCCCCCCCCTAGTCCCACGTTTTGTTATTACACATTGCTCTTTGACTTCTCTCTGTGTCTGCTCAGTAGAGTGATCTCTACGTGTGTTGTAGCTTCACTTTCATTTGACTGGTTCCGAGTGTTCCAGAGTGGGAACTATTTTGGCTAGCTATGGCTCTTGGGTTGGGCTGATGCTGAGGGTCAGGGTAAGGGTTAGGTAAGTGGCTGGCACTGGGTTTTAGTCTACAGTAGGTTGAGAGTCTGGATCTGGGTCTCGATTTCTCACTTAAGTATTTAAAGAGGTTAATCATTAACCCGGTTGTTCACAACCGATTTGGAGCCACAGAAACATATTAACCACACACACACACACACACACACACACACACACACACACACACACACAGAAAATAACACGCACACATATCAAATGTAAATAGCTGAAAACAAACAGTGACACCATATTGTTGAGAAAAAAGGCACACACACTATACTCTCATTTACCATTTCTGAGACAAAGGGGTGTGGCAGAGCATCAGTTGCAAGCCAATCTGACACATACACACACATCTGCTGCAGGGACGTACACACACTTTGGACAGGCTGGCATCTCACTGGCACCGTGCAGACGTCCATCTCTAGAGGATGTGGAAGGGAACCAGTCAGAAATGCCAGTCAGCAGCACTCATTATCACACACACACACACACATGGTCCTTGGAAGAGAGGCTACACATCGAATGTTAATCATAGAATATTGAACAAGGAGAAACAGTGGCCTTGAACATGAGACACAATCAATGATCACATTCATGTATCGACGTCAGTCTCTCTGCCATCTAGCAGATGCTTGGACCAGCAGGTGTTTGTGTGTGTGTTTGTGTGTGTGTTTGTGTGTGCCTGTGTGTGTGTGTGTGTTCAAATTAGGTCTATGATATCCGACACCAGACTCGGGGCAGATAAGCTGTCAGGATTACTCTGATGTCACAACCCGGATGTATGCGTGTGAAAAGGTCATGGTACTGTTGTCATCAACACAATCACAGCTCTAACATAAGCAGAACCACAGCACCTGGCCCACATTGTTCATTGTGACCACACACAAACACAGCCATCATTGCCTACATTGTTTTTTAGTACAGCTAATTGTAGTGTGGGATTCATATTCTACTTTTTCCTACAGATTTTGTGGATTATGCTAAATTTCTCTGAATTGATTTGTGAGGTATTTTGTGTATGCCGTGCCGTGCCTGTTAATTGTTGTTAGATTGATTTAGTCCTAATATGGTCTGTGTTCCAGATGCTCCCCACACCAGGAACAAGCCGTATGTCTTTAGTCCAGCCATACCCCCATTCCCCCTCACTACTCCAGCACACTATGACCTTAGAACAAAGAAGCCAGTCTCAACCGTCTCTCTCTCTCTCTCTCTCTCTCTCTCTCTCTCTCTCTCGCTCTCTCGCTCTCTCGCTCTCTCGCTCTCTCGCTCTCTCGCTCTCTCTCTCTCTCTCTCTGCACATGGCCTCTATACCCAGACCTCTCCATCTAGCATGCCGTTGTCAACTATAACGTCTGACACACTGCTATTCCTAGAAATACCTTTCTGTCCTTAATTCTGCATATCAATGGCTTACCCTACCCTCTCTCTCCACCTCTTACACACACTATACATGGACACACACAGACAGATTTGAGTGCATACGCGTGTGTACACACACACAGACTCTCAGACTCATGTATGCATACAGATGAAATATACAAAGATCCCAGATAAACTTGCCCTCTTTCTGCCACTGAATTTATTGAATGAGGGTGTATTGGAAGAGGTACAGAGAGGACAGTCTCACACTGAATATTTGCCCCATACCATCCCACTTCCCAAGCAGTGTATGAAAAATACATAGCTATTTTCCCTATTCAATTCTGTTTACATGTTTATACCTAACATTTACCCTCTTTCCCCCCACACAGACAACCATCTACCCAAAACCTTTCTCTAAACTCAAAGAACACACTCTCCTCTCCAGGACGCATGTTTGCCTCCTATATATGAATATTTAACATCTGAACATAAAAAATCTTGTATTTTACACTTCAAAGACTACCCTGGGTGTGCTTCCCCGTCTCTCCCTTACAGGCCCAGGACTGGTCAGTGAGAAGCAGAGAGAGAAGCCGCATAAGAATCTAAGATACAACTTTACATTAAAGATTCATGTGGTGACCATGGAGAAGAGGATAGGCAGATTTACTCTCTACAACTCACCTCCATTTCCCTCCAAAACAGTGATAATATCCCTACTACTTCAACAGAATGCTACAGAACCAACAATAACCTTGTAGCTACGGACGTTGTGGGAGACATGTCTGTGGTTGCTGTGAGAAGAAGATTGTGTCCTAAATGGTACCAAAACAAACGGGTGGCTAGGAAACCCTTTACATTCCGACATTTGAGCCAACCACGGACCAAGCCAAGCAGTCCAGATCATTCTCTGGGAGATGGAAAACACAATGATCTGGGAAGGGGGTCGGGGGGGGGGGTGTTCCCTGTGCTGTGGACTGGGCGATGCTCCCAGGATGAGGCTGGGGGGCTGTCCAAGAGGCGGATCCAGAAGTGACAGGMAGGCACCCGGACCAGGAATCAGCCAGACCAGGGTGTATCACTTCCCTCCCTTCCTCCCTCCCTTGCCTGTTGAGCTGCTATCCTGGTATACTCCTCTCCACTCCTCCGCTCTCTGTTTACGATCCTCTCTTCCACCACGTATTGCTACCATCTAACCAAACTCCTCTACTCACCCTGTACACTGCCAGTTAGTTACCATCCTCTACTCAAATTACATCGCCTCCCTTCTACACCGTCCTCCCAACACCACCACCATCACTACCCTGACTCCCACACCTCTTCATTTAAAAAAAWKTATTTCACCTTTATTTAACCAGGTAGGCCAGTTGAGAACAAGTTCTCATTTACAACTGCGACCTGGCCAAGAAAAAGCAAAGCAGTGCGACAAAAACAACAAAACAGAGTTACACATGGGATAAACAAAAGTACAGTCAATAACACAATAGAAAATCTGTATACAGTGTGTGCAAATGAAGTAAGGAGGTAAGGCAATAAATAGGCCACAGTGCTGAAGTAATTACAATTTAGCAATTAACACTGGAGTGATAGATGTGCAGATGATGATGTGCAAGTACAATTACTGGTGTGCAAAAGAGCAGAAAAAAATATATATACAGTGGGGTGAACAAGTAYTTGATACACTGACAATTTTGCAGGTTTTCCTACTTACAAAGCATGTAGAGGTCTGTAATTTTTATCATAGGTACACTTCAACTGTGAGAGACGGAATCTAAAACTAAAATCCAGAAAATCACATTGTATGATTTTTAAGTAATTAATTTGCATTTTATTGCATGACATAAGTATTTGATCACCTACCAACCAGTAAGAATTCCGGCTCTCACAGACCTGTTAGTTTTTTCTTTAAAAAGCCTCCTGTCTCCATCATTACCTGTATTAACTGCACCTGTTTGAACTCGTTACCTGTATAATAGAACACCTGTCCACACACTCAATCAAACAGACTTCAACCTCTCCACAATGGCGAGACCAGAGAGCTGGGTAGGGACATCAGGGATAAAATTGTAGACCTGCACAAGGCTGGGATGGCTACAGGACAATAGGCAAGCAGCTTGGTGAGAAGGCAACAACTGTTGGTTGCATTTATTTAGAAATGGAGAAGTTCAAGATGCCGGTCAATCACCCTCGGTCTGTGGCTCCATGCAAGATCTCACCTCGTGGGCATCAATGATCATGAGGGAAGGTGAGTGATCAGCCCAGACTGACACGGCAGGACCTGGTAATGACCTGAAGAGAGCTGGGACCACGTCTCAAAGCAAACATTAGTAAACACTACGCCCGTCATGGATTAAATCCTGTCAGCGCACGCAAGGTCCCCCTGCTCAAGCCAGCGCATGTCCCAGGCCCGTCTGAAGTTTTGCCAATGACCATCTGATGATCCAAGGAGGAATGGAGAAGGTCATGTGGTGTGATGAGACAAAAATAGAGCTTTTTGGTCTAAACTCCACTCGCCCTGTTTGGAGGAAGAAGAAGGATGAGTACACCCCAAGAACACCATCCAAACGTGAAGCATGGAGGGTGAAACATCATTCTTTGGGGATGCTTTTCTGCAAAGGGGACAGGACGACTGCACCGTATTGAGGGGAGATGGATGGGGCCATGTATCGCGAGATCTTGGCCAAAACCTCCTTCCCTCAGTAAGAGCATTGAAGATGGTTCGTGGCTGGGTCTTCCAGCATGACAACCACCCGAAACACACAGCAGGGCAACTAAGGAGTGGCTCCGTAAGAAGCATCTCAAGGTCCTGGAGTGGCCTAGCCAGTCTCCAGACTGAACCCAATAGAAAATCTTTGGGGCGAGCTGAAAGTCCGTATTGCCCAGGACAGCAGCCCGAAACCTGAAGGATCTGGAGAAGGTCTGTATGGAGGAGTGGGCCAAAATCCTTGCTGCAGTGTGTGCAAACCTGGTCAAGACTACAGGAAATGTATGACCTCTGTAATTGCAAACAAAGGTTTCTGTACCAAATATTAAGTTCTGCTTTTCTGATGTATCAAATACTTATGTCATGCAATAAAAATGCAAATTAATTACTTAAAATCATACAATGTGATTTTCTGGATTTTTGTTTTAGATTCCGTCTCTCACAGTTGAAGTGTACCTATGATAAAAATGACAGACCTCTACATGCTTTGTAAGTAGGAAAACCTGCAAAATCGGCAGTGTATCCAATACTTGTTCTCCCCACTGTATATGGGGATGACGTAGGTAGTTGGTTGGATGGGCTATTTTCAGATGGGCTGAGTACAGCTGCAGCGATCGGTAAGCTGCTTTGACAGCCGATGCTTGAAGTTGGTGAGGAAGATATAAGTCTCCAACTTCAGTGATTTTTGCAATTTGATCCAGTCATTGGCAGCAGAGAACTTGAAGGAAAGGTGGCCAAAGGAGGTGTTGGCTTTGGGGATGACCAGTGAGATATACCTGCTGGAGCGCGTGCTACACGTGGGTGTTGTTATCGTGACCAGTGAGCTGAGATAAGGAGGAGCTTTACCTAGCATAGACTTATAGATGACCTGGARCCAGTGGGTTTGGCGACGAATATGTAGCAAGGACCAGCCAACGAGAGCATACGGGTCGCAATGGTGGGTAGTATATGGGGCTTTGGTGACAAAACGGATGGCACTGTGATAGACGGCATCCAATTTGCTGAGTAGAGTGTTGGAGGCTATTTTGTAAATGACATCGCCGAAGTCAAGGATCGGTAGGATAGTCAGCTTTATGAGGGTATGTTTGGCAGCATGAGTGAAGGAGGCTTTGTTGCAAAATAGGAATCCGATTCTAGATTTAATTTTGAATTAGAGATGCTTAATGTGAGTCTGGACGGAAAGTTTACAGTCTAGCCAGACACCTAGGTATTTGTAGTTGTCCACATATTCTAAGTCAGAACCGTCCAGAGTAGTGATGCTAGGAGGGCTAGCGGGTGCTGGCAGCGATCGGTTGAAGAGCATGCATTTAGTTTTACTAGCATTTAAGAGCAGTTGGAGGCCACGGAAGGAGTGTTGTATGGCTTTGAAGCTCGTCTGGAGGCTTATTAACACAGTGTCCAAAGAAGGGCCCGATGTATACAGAATGGTGTCGTCTGCGTAGAGGTGGATCAAAGAGACACCAGCAGCAAGAGCGACATCATTGATATATACAGAGAAAAGAGTCGGCCCGAGAATTGAACCTTATGGTTCAAGAATACAGTGATTGACAGAGTCGAAAGCCTTGGCCAGGTCGATGAAGACGGTTGCACAGTACTGTTTTTTATCGATGGTAGTTATGATATCGTTTAGGACCTTGAGCGTGGCTGAGGTGCACCCTTGACCAGCTCGGAAACCGGATTGCATACCGGAGAAGGTACGGTGGGATTCCAGATGGTCCATGATCTGTTTGTTCACTTGGCTTTCGAAGACTTTAGAAAGGCAGGACAGGATGGATATAGGTCTGTAACAGTTTGGGTCTAGAGTGTCTCCCCCTTTGAAGAGGGGTATGACCACGGCCGCTTTCCAATCTTTAGGAATCTCAAACGATACGAAAGAGAGGTTAATAACAGACTAGTAATAGGGGTTGCGACAATGGCGGAAAATCATTTTAGGAAGAGAGGGTCCAGATTGTTTAGCCCAGCTGATATGTAGGAATCCAGATTTTGCAGCAGCTGGAATTTGGGTGTAGGGGGGGGGGGGGGGGGGGGCTCGGGCCAGTTGCTGCAGGGGGAGCAGCGATGTTTGCCGGGGCTGGGGTAGCAAGATGGAAAGTGTGGCCAGCCATGGGAAAATGCTTATTTACATTTCCGATTATTGTGAATTTATCGGTGGTGACAGTGTTTCCTAGCCTCAGTGCAGTGGGCAGCTGAGAGGAGGTGCTCTTATTCTCCATGGACTTTACGGTGTCCCAAATCTTTTTGGAGTTAGTGCTGCAGGATTCAAATTTCTGTTTGAAAAAGCTAGCCTTTGCTTTCCTAACTCACTGTGTATATTGGTCCCTGACTTCCCTGAAAAGTTGCATATCGCGGGGACTATTCGAAGCTAGTGCAGTGCGCCACAGGATGTTTTTGTGCTGGTCAAGGGCAGTCAAGTCTGGAGTGAACCAAGGGCTATATCTGTTCTTAGTTCTACATTTCTTGACAGTGGAATGCTTATTTAAGATGGTGAGGAAGGCACTTTTGAAGAACAACCAGGCATCCTCTACTGCCAGGATGAGGTCAATATCCTTTCAGGATACCTGGGCCAGGTCATTTAGAAAGGCCTGCTCGCAGAAGTGTTTTAGGGAGCGTTTGACAGTGATAAAGGGTGGACGTTTGACCGCGGACCCATAACGGACGCAGGCAATGAGGCAGTGATCCTGGTTGAAAACAGCAGAGGTGTATTTAGAGGGCAAGTTGGTCAGGATGATATCTATGAGGGTGCCCATGTTTACGGATTTAGGGTTGTACCTGGTAGGTTCCTTGATAATTTGTGTGAGATTGAGGGCATCTAKATTAGATTGTAGGAGTGCTGGGGTGTTAAGCATATCCCAGTTTAGGTCACCTAACAGTACAAACTCTGAAGATAAATGGTGGGCAATCAATTCACATATGGTGTCCAGGGCACAGCTGGGAGCTGAGGGGGGTCTATAACAACAGTGAGAGACTTATTTCTGGAGAGATGTATTTTTAAAAGTAGTAGCTCGAACTGTTTGGGCATAGCCCTGGATAGTAGGACAGAACTCTGCAGGTTATCTCTACAGTAGATTGCAACTCCGCCCCCTTTAGCAGAAAATGTTGTAATTTGGGACGGAAATTTCAGAATTTTTGGTGGCCTTCCTAAGCCAGGATTCAGAAACGGCTAGGACATCAGGGTTGGCGGAGTGTGCTAAAGCAGTGAATAAAGCAAACTTAGAGAAGAGGCTTCTGATGTTAACATGCATGAACCCAAGGCTTTTACGGTTACAGAAGTCAACAAATGAGAGCACCTGAGGACACACAAGGCCTGGGTTAACCTATACATCACCAGAGGAACAGAGGAGGAGTAGGATAAGGGTACGGCTAAAGGCTATAAGAACTGGTCGTCTAGTGTGTTCGGAACAGAGAGTAAAAGGAGCAGACTTCTGGGCGTAGTAGGATATTCAGTGCATAATGCACAGACAAGGGTGCGAGTACAGCGGAGGTAAACCTAGGCATTGAGTGATGATAAGAGAGGCTGCATCTCTGGAAGCGCCAGTTAAGCTAGGTGCGGTCTCCGCATGTGTGGGGGGTGGGGCAAGGGAGCAAACCGAGGCATGTAGAGCTGGACTAGGGGCTCCGCAGTAAAACAAAACAATGAGAGCTACCCTAAACAACAGTATACAAGGCACATTGACATTAGAGGGAGGCATAAAGCAATCACAGGTGTTGATTGGGAGGGCTAAGACATCAACGGGTAAACAGCTAAGACAACAACAACAGGTAAATGGCGATGAATGGTCAGAGAGGGTCAGTTAGCTACACACAGGGCCTGAGTTCGGTACCGTGTTAATGAACAGTCCAGTAGGCATCAGCTATGTAGCCGAGTGATCATAGGGTCCAATAAGCAGCAATAGATGAAACAGGGAGCCACTCGGCAGTCGTCACTACACTAGGTGAGCGGGAGACACTGCGCTCAGAGAGTTAGCGGGCCGGGGCTAGTAGCTGGGTCCACACTGACATCAACGACGCAGAGGCCGGTTGAGAGCACATCGGCCAAAATAAGCCAGCAGACCAGTCGTGATGGATCGGCGGGGCTCCGTGTCGACAAAGGGTCCAGGCCAATTGGAAAGAGAGGTATTGTAGTTGGTGTACTTCTTTGCTAGCCGGGGGAATGGGCCTAGCTYGAGGCTAACTGGTGCTTGCTTCTGGACAAGAGCGTTAGCCAAGATAGTCACTCGGTAGCAGCTGACAGTAGCTTCCAGTTGGGTAAGCCCACACTCCTCTTCCAAACATCTATCTTTCCTCTCCTCTAATTAGACCTGTCCAGTTTATCTCTAAGTATGTCTACTGCCAAATCCAAGATGGCGTAGCAGTCGGACGTGTCTTTGTCCTTGTCCTGTCCCGTGTAAATAGTCTTCGTATTTTTCGTATACATTTCGTATATATTTTAATTTCACTTTCCATCTAGGAACTGAATATACATTCCTACATTCCGCCTCACCCAATGTGGTACGGACCTGCTATTTTTTTATACTTTAGAACCGTAACCCCAATCAGAAGCTAGCCAGATAACTAGCTACTAGCTAGTAGTCAGTTAGCCACTGCTGCGGTCTTCACCCTCAACTCGGACACAGCCAGCTTCAATACCGGGCCAATACCTGCCAGTCTGCCAAGCGCGATATCAAACCCAGGCATATAGGACTGCTTTTTTCCTACCACATCACCGGATTCCTGACCAAGCTCTGGACAATTACACCGTTCATCACAGCTAGCTAGCTGCAACCGAGTGGCTAATACTGGCTAACACCTCTGTCCCGAAGCAAGCACCAGTTAGCCTTGAGCTTTCCTCGAGCTAGGCCATCTGCCCGGCTAGCTGAAGAGGTCTACCAGCGAATTCTTGGGCTACAATACCAGCTACAAGCTAATTTAGCCATTTTTTTGCCGCTGCTAGTAGCTTTTACCTTCTGCACAGACACCAGCCCTGTTATTAGCCTGGATATTACTCACCATTTACCAGCATCGGACTGTCTTTCGACAACAACGCCGGATTCCTGCCGTAATCCTGAGCCACTGCTTCTGATCCTCACAGCTAGCTTGCGGCTAGCGCAGTAGCGCCACTGCACGAAGCTAGCACCAGTTAGCAAACACAATTCTACAATTCACAACCTCTCTTTCGCCATCGCCATCTGGCTTGGATTCTCTGTCGACACGACCACGTCTGAGCAGACCCCTCCGTCTGAGCAGACCACCCCCGGGCTACTAACTTTAAACGCCGCGTGCTAGCTTAGTGGAGGCCTCCCTGCTCCATCTACATTTACTTAAGTCATTTAGCAGACGCTCTTATCCAGAGTGACTTACAAATTGGAAAGTCATACATATTCATCCTGGTCCCCCGTGGGAATGAACCACAACCCTGGCGTTGCAAGCGCCATGCTCTACCAACTGAGCCACACGGGACCAACTGAGCCACACGGCTGCCCCTGGACACTATGATCAATTGGCTACATAGCTGATGCATGCTTGACTGTCCATTAATTCACGGTACTCCATTCTGTTTATTGTGTTTTATCTGTCGGCTCTGTGCTTTAACTCAGGATCTGTGTGTATTAATCCGACCCTCTCTGCCTAGTCGTCGCCATTTTTACCTGTTGTTGCTGTGTTAGACTAGCACCCTGTTATTGCTGCTGTTATCTTACCTTTGTTTTAGCTAGCTCTCCCAATCAAGACCTGCAATCACTTTATCCTTATTGTATGTCTCTCTCAAATATCAATATGCCTTGCATACTGTTGTTCAGGCTAGTTATTATCATTGTTTTGGTTTGCAATGGACCCTGTAGTTCACTCTCCGTACCTCTGATACCTCCTTGGTCCCACCCCCACACATGCGGTGACCTCACCCATTGAGACCAGCATGTCCAGAGATACAACCTTCTTATTCTCACCCAGTGCCTGGGCTTGCCTCCGCTGTACCCACGCCCCACCATACCCCTGTCTGCACATTATGCCCAGAATCTATTCTACCACGCCCATAAATCTGCTCCTTTTATTCTTTGTCCCCAACGCTCTAGGCGACCAGTTTTGATAGCCTTTAGCCGCACCCATCCTACTACTCCTCTGTTCCTCGGGTGATGTGGAGGTAAACCCAGGCCCTGCATGTCCCCAGTCACCCTCATTTGTTGACTTCTGTGATCGAAAAAGCCTTGGCCTCATGCATGTCAACATCAGAGCCTCCTCCCTAAGTTTGCCTTACTCACCGCTTTAGCACACTCTGCCAACCCTGATGTCCTTGCCGTGTCCGAATCCTGGCTTAGGAAGGCCACCAAAAATTCTGAGATTTCCATACCCAACTATAACACTTTCGTCAAGATAGAACTGCCAAGGGGAGGAGTTGCAATCTACTGCAGAGATAGCCTGCAAAGTTCTGTCATACTTTCCAGGTCTATGCCAAACAGTTCGAACTTCTAATTTTTAAAATTAATCTCTCCAAAATAAGTCTCTCACTGTTGCCGCCTGCTACCGACCCCCTCTGCTCCCAGTGTGCCCTGGACACCATCTGTGAATTGACTGCTCCCCATCTAGCTTCAGAGTTTGTTCTGTTAGGTGTCCTAAACTGGATATGCTTAACACCCCGGCAGTCCTACAATCCAAGCTTGATGCCTCAATCTCACACAAATCATCAAGAACCCACCAGGATCACAACCCTCAATCCGCTAAACATGGCACCCTAATAACATTATCCTGACCAACTGCCCTCAAATACACCTCTGCTGTCTTCAATCAAAATCTCAGCGATCACTGCCTCATTGCCTGTATCGCCACGGTCCGGTCAAACGACCACACCTCATCCTGTCAAACGCTCCCTAAAACACTTCTGCGAGCAGGCCTTTCTAATCGACCTGGCCCGGGCCCTGGAAGGATATTGACCTCATCCCGTCAGTTGAGGATGCCTGGTCATTCTTTAAATGTTCTTCCTCACCATATTAGAAAAGCATCTGCTCCGTTCAAAAAATGCAGAACCAAGAACAGATATAGCCCTTGGTTCACTCCAGACCTGACTGCCCTCGACCAGCACAAAAACATCCTGTGGCGAACTGCAATAGCATCGAAAGCCCCCGCGATATGCAACTGTTCAGGGAAGTCAGGAACCAATACACGCAGTCAGTCAGGAAAGCAAAGGCCAGCTTTTTCAAGCAGAAATTTGCATCCTGTAGCTCAACTCAAAAAGTTATGATACCTTAAAGTCCATAGGAGAACAAAGCACCTCCTCCAGCTGCCCACTGCACTGAGGCTAGGTAACACGGTCACCACGATAAATCCGTGATAATCGAGACTTCAACCAGCATTCTCAATGGCTGGCCATGCCTTCCTCCTGGCGACTCCAACTTGGCACACACCCGCCCCCCCGTGCTACTCGCCAAGCCTCCCCATCTCCTTTACCCAAATCCAGATAGCAGATGTTCTGAAAAGAGTGGAAAACCTGGACCCATACACAATCAGCTGGGCTTGACAATCTGGACCCCCATTTCTGAAACTGTCCGCGCCATTGTCGCACCCCTATCACCAGCCTGTTCAACCCTCTCTTCGTATCATCTGAGTATCCCCAAGGATTGGAAAGCTGCCGCGGTCATCCCCCTCTTCAAAGGGGGGACACCCTGACCCAAACTGTTACAGACCTATATCCATCCTGCCCTGCCTATCTAAGGTCTTCGAAAGCCAAAGTCAACAAACAGATCACTGACCACTCGAATCCCACCGTACCTTTCTCTGTGCAATCCGGTTTCCGAGCCGGTCATGGTGCACCTCAGCCACCGCTCAACTAAAACGATATCATAACCGCCATCGATAAAAGACATTACTGGTGCAGCGTCTTCATCGACCTGGCCAAGGTTTCGACTCTGTCAATCACCATATTCTTATCGGCAGACTCAGTAGCCTCGTTTTTCTAATGACTGCCTTGGCTGGTTCACCAACTACTTTACAGACAGAGTTCAGTGTGTCAAATCGGAGGCATCTTGTCCGGTCCTCTGGCGTCTCTATGGGGTACCACAGGGTTCAATTTCGGGCCGACTTTTTCTCTGTATACATCAATGATGTTGCTCTTGCTGCGGGCGATTCCCTGATCCACCCCTACGCAGACGACACCATTCTATATACTTCCGGCCCGTCCTTGGACACTGTGCTATCTAACCTCCAAATGAGCTTCAATGCCATACAACACTCCTTCCGTGGCTCCAACAACTCTTAAACGCTAGGTAAAACCAAATGCATGCTTTTCAACCGTTCGTGCCTGCACCCGCACGCCCCGACTAGCATCACCACCCTGGACGGTTCCGACCTAGAATATGTGGACATCTATAAGTACCTAGGTGTCTGGCTAGAGTGCAAACTCTCCTTCCAGACTCATATCAAACATCTCCAATCCAAAATCAAAGCAAGAATCGGCTTCTATTCCGCAACAAAGCCTCCTTCACTCACGCCGCCAAACTTACCCTAGTAAAACTAACTATCCTACCGATCCTCGACTTCGCGATGTCATCTACAAAATAGCTTCCAATACTCTACTCAGCAAAATGGATGCTTTTATCACAGTGCCATTCGTTTTGTTACTAAAGCACCTTATACGACCCACCACTGCGACCTGTATGCCCTAGTCGGCTGGCCCTCGCTACATGTTCGTCATCAGACCACTGGCTCCAGGTCATCTACAAGGCTATGCTAGGTAAAGTGCCGCCTTATCTCAGTTCACTGGTCACGATGCTACACCACCCGCACACAGCGCTCCAGCAGGTGTATCTCCACTGATCATCCCTAAAGCCAAAACCTCATTTGGACGCCTTTCCTTCCAGTTCTCTGCTGGCTGCGACTGGAACGAATTGCAAAAATCTCTGAAGTTGGAGACTTTATTCTCCCTCAACAACTTAAAATCTGCTATCCGAGCAGCTAACCGATCGCTGCAGCTGTACATAGTCCATCTGTAAACTACCCACCCAATTTACCTACCTCACCCCCATACTGCTTTTATTATTTACTTTTCTGCTCTTTTGCACACCAGTATCTCTTCTTGCACATGATCATCTGTGATTTATCACTCCAGTGTTTAATCTGCTAAATTGTAATTATTCGATTTATTGCCTACCTCATGCCTTTTGACACCATTGTATATAGATTCTTCTTTTTTTCTACCATGTTATTGACTTGTTTATTGTTTACTCCATGTGTAACTCTGTGTTGTCTGTTCACACTGCTATGCTTATCTTGGCCAGGTCGCAGTTGCAAAATGAGAACTTGTTCTCAACTAGCCTACCTGGTTAAATAAAGGTGAAAAAAAAATAAAAAAATAAAAATAAAGAAATACTCCCACACTGATGTTAACCTGTCACTGGGAGTGGAGGATGGAGAGAGGACTGACTATCCATCTCTCTGCACTTCTCTCTCTCTCTCTCTGCACTTCTCTCTCTCTTTCTCTCTCTCTCTCTCTTTGTCACATGCTTCGTAAACAACAGGTGTAGACTAACAGTGAAATGCTTACTTTCGGGTCCTTCCCAACAATGCAGAGAGAAAATAAAATAGAGGAAATGATAGAAAAGTAAAACACAGAACAAGAAAAGTAATAATAAATACACAATGAGTAATGATAACTTGGCTATATACACGTTTACCAGTACCGAGTCGATGTGCAAGGGTACGAAGAAATTGAGGTAGTCTGGATTGAGGGAATGATGAACGGAGCAAAGTACAGAGAGATCCTTGATGAAAACCTGCTCCAGAGGACTCAGGACCTCAGACTGGGGCCAAGGTTCCCTTTCCAACAGGACAGCGACCCTAAGCACACAGCCAAGACAACCCTGGAGTGGCTTCCAGACAAGTCTCTTAATGTCCTTGAGTTGCCCAGCCAGAGCCCGGACTTGAACCCGATCTATCATCTCTGGAGAGACCTGAAAATAGCTGTGGAGAGAACTGAAAATAGCTGTGCAGCGACGCTCCCCATCCAACCTGACAGAGATTGAGARGATCTGCAGAGAAGAATGGGAGAAACTCCCCAAATACAGGTGTTCCAATCTTGTAGCGGCATACCCAAGAAGCCTCGATGCTGTAATCACTTTAACAAAGTGTATATTTGCAAACATTTCTAAAAACCTGTTTTTGCTTTGTCATTATGGGGTATTGTGTGTAGATTGATGAGGGAAAAAAACGATAATCAATTTTAGAATAATGCTGAATGCTTTTCTGAATGCTTTCTAAATGCACTGTATATTAAAAGCACTGCATTTTGTGGGTTGAATACTTTAATAACACAGAATCAAACAATTAATTAAAGCCCCATGACGGTAGTGACTTCCTCACTTATTAACCATCATTTATTCACATTACTTTACTTTAATAAAATATTTCAGTTGTTGTGTGTATTACATTTGATTTATTACTTTATTATTTAATTCCAAGTCATCATATCATCTCTATAGAGCTGCTGCCTATGCTGTCTGACAAATTCACTATTTTAGTAGTAAATAAGGCATCCTTTTATGACTGCTGAATACCAACTATCAGTCACTTAGATCATGTATTTTCAGGTAGAGATACCTCACCAAACAACTGCTCTCTATCCCTCTCGAACGCGTATTTATCCATCTCTTACATAGCAGGCCTAAAAGAAACACAGACCGGACAAGTAGGCGCACAATGGATTATGGTCACTGTAGTTAATTTCTGAGTTTCCTGCGCTAAACTATGTAGAATATTGGCCTGTTGGAAACTACAACTCCCTACTACATCACACAGTTCGGATTTGATCTAATTTATCTCTAGAGAAACTGTGCAATGTGCACATTGAGCTCACAGGAAAAAAAACTGAATTAAGTGGAATTCAAAAAATGTAACTGTCATCGGTCAATTAGTTGTTTAAAAAGCGAGAAATAACCAACATTTTGGTTAATCACTCAGCGCTACCGAAATGACACCCTAATCCGTATATAGTGCATTACTTTTGACCAGGGCCCATAGGGAATCAGGTGCCATTTCAGCCCCAAAGAAACACTACACACTACCATGGTGTCCTGTCAAACTGCTAACTGAATAATGGCTCAAAAGGCAGCGGGAGTGACTCCTATCCTTGATCTCAAGGGAAGAGATGAAGAGCACTATTACTGTCACGATCGTTGGAATAAATGGACCAAGGCGCAGCGTGCGTAGAGTTCCACATGTTTTAATAAATTAAACACACCAAAAACAATACCGAACAAATGAAACGTGAAGAAAATGCAGTGTTCACAGGMACTACACAAAAACAAGATCCCACAAACAACAGGTGGGAAAAGGCTGCCTAAATATGATCCCCAATCAGAGACAACGATAGACAGCTGCCTCTGATTGGGAACCATACCAGGTCAACATAGAAACWAAAAAACTAGAATGCCCACCCTAATCACACCCTGACCTAACCAAATAGAGAAATAAAAGGATCTCTACGGTCAGGGCGTGACAATTACTTTAACACCACCATTGCCTAATTCCATGTGAAAAAATGCAACATTTTAGTGGACAACAAGATATTTGGGTGAGAGAGTGTCTTTACGGTTTGCACGTAGAAGTGTGTGTGTGTATCAAAGGCACAAGGCGAGACCCAGATGTAGACACAGGAGGCAGATGGTTGGAGTCTTACAATGTTTATTAATCCAAAAAGGGATAGGCAAGAGAATGGTCATGTAAAGGCAAATGGTCAAAACCATTTCAGAGTCCAATAGGTACCGAAGGGCAGGCAGATTCAAGGTCAGGGCAGGCAGGATGATCAGGCAGGCGGGAAAGTAGTCCAGAGTCAGGCAGTGGTCAAAACCGGGAAGACTRGCGAAAGAGAATAGAAAGGAGTACGGGGGAAAACACGCTGGTTCACTTGACTAAACATACAAGACGAACTGGCACAGAGAGACAGGAAACACAGGGATAAATACACTGAATAAAATAAGCGACACCTGGAGGGGGTGGAGACAATCACAGGGACATGTGAAACAGATCAGGGCATGACAGTGTGGCATCTCTTCTGCATACTCTTTCTCTAACATTGTTGCCTGTGATGTGGCTGTATTGTTTGAGTGCTGCAGTCTTGACCTTTGCTCCCGTGGTCCCCTTGTCCTTGCCCTGCCTGGCCCTGCCCTGGTGGCAAAGTGGCCCTGTTGCCCTACAGGCTGCAAATCCCCTCCAACACAAACGGGGCTGTTGTGACACGACAGAGATAAGCCCTGCCGCTCTCAGACCAAACACACTCATAGGGCCGTGGGAAAAGAGAGGCCAGCTGCAATGTAGGAGAGTGTGTGGGTATAACGTGTGTGTGTGTGTGTGTGTGTGTGTGTGTGTGTGTGTGTGTGTGTGT
>NC_036857.1:13165472-13179893 GCF_002910315.2 Salvelinus sp. IW2-2015 | reverse complement strand
CCAACCCAACTACCTCTATACTACACCCCATCACAACTACCTCTATAC
Organism: Salvelinus sp. IW2-2015; assembly: GCF_002910315.2. NCBI lineage: Eukaryota > Metazoa > Chordata > Actinopteri > Salmoniformes > Salmonidae > Salvelinus > Salvelinus sp. IW2-2015. Next base: position 13,179,845 of record NC_036857.1, on the reverse strand, counting down.
TACACCCCATCACACCCCAACCCAATTACTTCTATACTACACCCCATCACACCCCAACCCAACTACCTCTATACTACACCCCATCACTCCCCAGTCCTGAAGATCAGTGCTCTATCATAATTTTTAATGTTGTCTAAATCCAAAACACACACACACACACACACACATACTGCCCACCAAACACACTTGAATTGCTGCACTCACACAGAGTGGCCACAAAAGCCAAAACGGGAGCGGATGACATCATTCCATTCATGTAGAGGGGGAGAGGAGAGAAGAGAAGGACTGGGAATGATTAAAGAAGGTAAAGACTACCATGTGCTGTGTAAGACAGGGCAGTATGTGGTAGGCTGCCAGTCAGACAACTATTCACATCAGCCCTGATACAGACGCAACAAAGACACAGAGAAGAGACGGACCATCAGATACCCACAGAGGCACCATCCTGGGTGTGTGAGGGGGAGAATGGGTATTTTGTCCACATGTTTGTGTGTAATGATGTCATGCCATGAGAAAGAGAGAGGGAGAGAGAGAGAGCAAGAGAGAGTGAGTGAGTGAGTGAGTGAGTGAGTGAGTGAGTGAGTGAGTGAGTGAGTGAGTGAGTGAGTGAGTGAGTGAGTGACAACAGCGCCGCACCCCCCGCAGCTACTGCCCAAACCTCCCCAGCTTCTCCTTCACCCAAATCCAGATAGCTGATGTTCTGAAAGAGCTGCAAAACCTGGACACGTACAAATCAGCTGAGCTAAACAATAAAGTTTTCCGCCGCTATTGTTGCAACCCCTGTTACCAGTCTGTTCAAMCTCTCTTTCGTATCGTCCGAGATCCCTAAAGATTGGAAAGCTGCCGCGGTCATCCCCCTCTTCAAAGGGGGTGACACTCTAGACCCAAACTGTTATATACCTATATCCATCCTGCCCTGCCTTTCTAAAGTCTTTGAAAGCCAAGATAATAAACAGATCACTGACCATTTCGAATCCCACCGTACCTTCTCCGCTGTGCAATCCAGTTTACGAGATGGTCACGGGTGCACCTCAGCCACGCTCAAGGTACTAAACGATATCATAACCGCCATCGATAAAAGACAGAACTGTGCAGCCGTCTTCATCGACCTGGCCAAGGCTTTCTACTCTGTCAATCACCACATTCTTATCGGCAGACTCAACAGCCTACGTTTCTCTAATGACTGCCTCGCCTGGTTCACCAATTACTTCTCTGACAGAGTTCAGTGTGTCAAATCGGAGGGCCTGTTGTCCGGACCTCTGGCAGTCTCTATGGGGTRCCACAGGGTTCAATTCTTGGGCCGACTCTTTTCTCTGTATATATTAATGATGTCGCACTTGCTGCGGGTGATTCCCTGATCCACCTCTACGCAGACGACACCATTCTGTATACATCTGGCCCTTCGTTGGACACTGTGTTAACTAACCTCCAAACGAGCTTCAATGCCATACAACACTCACTCCTCCAACTGCTCTTAAACGCCAGTAAACCCAAATGCATGCTTTTCAACCGTTCGCTGCCCGCACCCGCCCGCCTGACTAGCATCACCACTCTGGACGGTTCTGACTTAGAATATGTGGACAACTACAAATACCTAGGTGTCTGGCTAGACGAAACTCTTCTTCCACTCATATTAAACATCTCCAATCCAAAATTAAATCTAGAATCGGCTTCCTATTCCGCAACAAGCCTCCTTCACTCACCGCGCCAAACTTACCTCGTAAAACTGACTATCCTACCGATCCTATACTTCGGCGATTCATTTACAAAAATAGCTTCCAATACTCTACTCAGCAAACTGGATGCAGTCTATCACAGTGCCATCCGTTTTGTCACCAAAGCCCCTTATACCACCCACCACTGCGACCTGTATGCTCTAGTCGGCTGGCCCTCGCTACATATTGCGCCAGACTCACTGGCTCAGTCATCTATAAGTCTATGCTAGGTAAAAGCTCCTCCTTATCTCAGCTCACTGGCACATAGCAACACCCACTGGTAGCACGCGCTCCAGCAGGTATATCTCACTGGTCATCCCAAAGCAACGCCTGCTTTGGCCGCCCTTCTCTTCCAGTTCTCTGCTCAATGACTGGAACGAATTGCAAAAATCGCTGAGCTGAGACATATTTTCCTCACTAACTTTAAACATCTGCTATCTGAGCAGCTAACCGATCGCTGCAGCTGTACGAGGCATCTGTAAATAGCCCATCCAACTACCTACCTCATCCCCATACTGTTTATTTACTTTTCTGCTCTTTTGCACACCAGTATTCTACTTGCACATCATCATCTGCACATCTATCACTCATGTAATTTGCTAAATTGTAATTACTCGCTACTATGCCTATTTATGCCTTACATCCTCATGCCATTCACACACTGTACATATACTTTATTTTTTTCTATTGGTTATTGACTGTACGCTTGTTTATTCCATGTGTAACCTGTGTGTTGTTTGTGGTCAAACTTGCTTTGCTTTATCTTGGACAGATCGCAGTTGTAAATGAGAACTTGTTTTCAACTAGCTTACCTGGTTAAATAAAGTGAAATAAATACAATAAATAAAAAGTACCATTCAAAATCTATTTCCCTATCCTAACCTAACTTAACCCTAACCCTAAATCTAACCCTAGCTCCTAACCCTAACCCTAATTCTAACCTTAACCTAAACCCACTAAAATAGCATTGACCTTGTGAAAACCAACAAATGTCCCCAGTTGGTCAAATGTTGTTTGTTTACTATTCTTGTGGGGACTTCTGATCCCCACAAGAATAGTTTAAACACGTCCACTCACACTCTACACACACACACACACACACACACACACACACACACACACACACACACACACACACACACACACACACACACACACACACACACAGGTGGTCTGTCTGTTCTGTGGACTCTTTGTGACTGTGTCCATCCTTAGTCACCCTGTATGGCCTTCTCACTTGAGGATCACTACTGTCACCTCCTCCCACTGTCCTGTCACCCCTCAGAGAACACAGCATCTGTTTGCATGGTTTCATTCTGTTGATCAGAGGAACCATGGATCGTAACACCCACTCAACTGGAACTAGACCACACAGTGACTTGCCCTGTGACTTCCCCTCACTTATAGTACACACACACACACACACACTGGTGAGCTCATTGCATAGTAAATGAAACCCAACGTGTTTAACGAGTGACTCTGATGTAAGAGGGTGACACATAGTGAAACCACCAATAGCAAGTCAATAAACAAGAGTTAGAAAAGGAACACTGAAAGACACGTGATGCTTTAAATGTGGTTTCAACCACAATCAATGAGCCACTCACTTTATTGTTAGTATCTGAGTAATCAGCTCCAACCATACAGTACATGTACCGTATTCTCTATATTACTGTTAAATAAACAATGATTCATTTAACTACAGTATATTCCTCTCTAATCCTCTTTATTTTGACCTGTTTCCCCTGCTCCTACCTTTAATCTCTTATACCAGTGTTTCCCAACTCCAGTCCAGCAGTACCCCGATGGGTAAACATTTTTATTGTAACCCTGGACAACTAATCATCAGGCCCTCAAAGAGTTGAGTCAGGTGAGTTTGTCTGGGGCTACAACAGAAATGGGTGCTGTTGGGGGTCCTGAGGGACTGGAGTTGGGAAACACTGTCTTATAAGGTATTTTCTCTCTCTTTCATTACTTCAAGGTTTCTTTTACCCTCCTCACCTCTCGGAACCAGTGCTGCTATGTGTTTTAATGTGCTGCTTTAAAAGATTAAAGCTGCTTTTATTTCTCAACCTCAAATCCAGACTTCAGACATTGGACACCCAGAAAGCACATCCCTGAACCCTCTCCCCCTTACTCTGCCCTCCTCTCTCTTCCCCTCCCCATGGTTCCCTTCCTTCCTTCCTTACTTGCACATTACCTGCATCATGACAGCAGGGGGAAAGGGCCAATGATATCAAACTCCTCAAATTCATTCCTCTATCTATCCGTCCCCATCCCCATTTTCTCTCACTTCAATCCCTCTACCCACTTGCTTTCCTCATCATTCTCTTTCTTTCTCTCCCTTGCTCCCGTCTTTTTCGATCACATTGTACAAACTTTTCTTCTCTGCTCTTTGATCTGTTTTCCTGACCTGTTCCTGATACCAGTCCTAACCTGGTGCTGTTTCTCTACCAACACACACCACTCAGCACCTTCTGCCTGACACAAACAGCCTCACACAGTCCCAGCCCCAGCCTCATCCTTACTCTCAGTCCCAGACCCACCTTAGCCCTAGCCTTATCCCCATCCACAGCCACAGCCACATCTTTATCCCTGACCTTAGCCTTTGTCTTAGCCCAAGCCTTATCCCCAGCCCCAGCCTTATCCCCAGTCGTATCCCCAGCCCAGCCTTTACCCCCAGCCCAAGCCTTAGCCACAGCCTTATCCCCAGCCCCAGCCTTACCCTCAGCCTTATCCCCAGCACCAGCATTTACCCCAGCCTTGTTCCCAGCCCCAGCTCCAGCCTTCCCCCCAGCCCCAGCCGTAGCCCAGGCCACAGCCTTAACCCCAGCCATAGCCTTAGCCCCGGCCACAGCCTTATCCCAGCCTTATCCCCAGCCCCAACCATAGCCCAGTCTTAGCCCTAGGCTTAGCCCCAGCCCCAGCCCCAGCCTTCACCCCAGCCCCAGCGTTGTCCCCAGCCCCAGCCTTAGCCCCAACCTTATCACCAGCCTTAACCCCCAGCCCCAGCCTTAACCCCAGCCCTAGCGTTAACCCCAGCCCTAGCGTTAACCCCCAGCCTTATCCCCAGCCCAGCCTTACCCCCATCCCCAGCCTTAGCCACAGCCTTATCCCCAGCCCAGCCTTATCCCCAGTCTTATCCCCAGCCCAGCCTTACCCCCAGCCCCAGCCTTAGCCACAGCCTTATCCCCAGCCCCAGCTCAAGCCTTCCCCCCAGCCCCAGCCTTAGCCCCAGCCACAGCCTTAGCCCCAGCCCCAGCCTTATCCCAGCCTTATCCCCAGCCCCAACCTTAGCCCAGTCTTAGCCCCAGCCTTAGCCCTAGCCCCAGCATTATCCCCAGCCCCAACCTTATCCCCAGCCCCAGCCTTCAGCCTTAACCCCCAGCCTTATCCCCAGCCCCAGCCTTCAGCCTTAACCCCCAGCCTTATCCCCAGGCTTATCCCCAGGCTTATCCCAGCCTTAGCCCCAGCCCCAGCCACAGCCTTATTCCCAGCCCCAGTCTTATCCCCAGCCGTAGCCCCAGCCCCGCACCCAACCACCACCTTTACCACCACTCTACCCCCCCTGATCTCCTTTAGATTACTGGGGAGCCTCCTGCTTATGGGTCCATCTGGACCTGTCAGCACTCCAAACACTCTAACACAACCCACATCCCCACCCGACACACACACACACAGAAAGTCACACACAAAACAGTAAACACACACCTGGGAAGGTTCCCTGAGTTTCATCCACAGTTTATGCCTAGTCCTTCCTGGCAGACCAGCCTCCATTACTCCATAATAATAACTCAATAACTGTGGAGCTGAACACTGAGCACCTGGTCTCCATCCTCCAACCAGACACATTCCTCTGCTACACTTCCTGTCTGTCAGCCAATCAGAGGCCAGGGAGACATGTCTGCTCCTATCAAGAGGAAGACCCTGCCCCTGTCTGGCAAATACTTCCCACCAGATGGCTGGCAAGGTGAAACCAATGATACACAAATGACTAGAGCATCACATGTCCTCCACATTGTTAGGATTTGTCATAATTTCGTCATAATTTCAACATTTGCTGTATTTCCTATTCTTTCTTTGTTTTGATAATAATTTTTTGGGACCCTTCCATTAACTTTGTCCTTTCCTTCATCTTGGCCACTTTTTCTTTTTTTGCAATCGTGCTCGTCTTTTCCTCCCTTCCCATCTCTCTCTGGCTCCACCTCCTTCCCTCTCCTTACCCTTCTCTCCCTCTTTCCCACCACTTCCTCCTCTCCTCTCCCTCCCATTTTCCTTCCCCTTTCTCTTCTCCACACCCTCCGTGGTTCGCTGTGATGGGTGTATATGGTGTCTCTGTGTTGAAGCAGTTAAACTCTCTGTCTGACCCACATTGGTAAAGCAGATGTGTGCCTGGACCCTAACAGCAGGGACAAGTCTTAACACTCTCCATATGTATCTCCTTCCTTCCCTGTGTGTGCGTGTGCGCGTACGCGTGGCTTAAAATGGAGGGTTATTGGCCTATGTTGAGAGAGTGGAATTGGCAGACACAGGAGCGAGTGATGGGTGTGAGTGCAGTCCTGTCACAGGTCATTCTGCAATATTTGAAGTGCCTTCAGAAAGTTTTCATAGCCCTTGACTTGTTCCACATTTTGTTGTGTTACAGCCTGAATTTAAAATGTATTTCATTGAGATTTTGTGTCACTGGCCTACACACAATACCCCATAAAGTCTAAGTGGAATTATGTTTTTAGAAAATAATAAAAAATGAAAAGCTGAAATGTCTTGAGTCAATAAGTATTCAACCCTTTTGTTATGGCAAGCCTGAATAAGTTCAGGAGTAAAAATGTGCTTAACAAGTCACATAATAAGTTGCATGGACTCACTCTGTGTGCAATAATAGTGTTTGCCATGATTTTTGAATGACTACCTCATCTCTGTACCCCACACATACAATTATATTTAGTATCCCTCAGTTGAGCAGTGAATTTCAAACACAGATTCAACCACAAAGACCAGGGAGGTTTTCCAATGTCTCGCAAAGAAGGGCACCCATTGGTAGATGGGTAAAAAAAACAGACATTGAATATCCCTTTGAGCATGGTGAAGTTATTAATTACACTTTGGATGGTGTATTAATACACCCAGTCACTACAAACATACAGGCACCCGTCTTACTCAGTTGCCGGATAGGAAGGAAACCGCTCATGGAATTCACAACGAGGCCAATGGTGAGTTTAAAACAGTTACAGAGCTGTGATAGATGAAAACTGAGGATGGATCAACAACACTGTAGTTACTCCACAATACTAACTTAAATGACAGAGTGAAAAGAATGAAGCTTGTACAGAATGAAAATATTCAAAAACATGCATCCTGTTTGCAATAAGGCACTAAAGAAAAACTGCAAAAAATGTGGCAAAGAAATGTACTTTATGTCCTGAATACAAAGTGTTAGGTTTGAGGCAAATCCAACACAACACATCACTGAGTATCAACACATATGTCAATGAGATATTTCTGTATTTCACTTTCAATAAATGTGCTAAAATGTCTAAAATCATATATGGAGTATTGTGTGTAGATGGTTGAGAAAAACATATATGTAATCCATTTTGAATTCAGGCTGTAACACAACAGAATGTGGTGTTCAGAATACTTACTGAAGGCACTGTATATATTCATACATTCTCCATTTAAAGTGGACATGAATGCAGTATTGCAGCATATGGCAGCAGCATTTTATCTCATTTGGCATAGTATCAACTAACACACAAACACACACACACTCCGATTTGCCTTTCCTTATAGTCAATTTGTCTTTAAACATGCACAGTCCTGTCACTACCACTGCCTGGGTTCTGAAAATCAGAGGCCCAGATACAAGGTGACACCTCGCAGAAGCACTACGTTCTGCTGAATGCGCTCTGACGGTAAATGCATCTTATAAGGGGAGCAGAGTGAATCACTTCAGTGCTGTAGCCTCTGTGCTAACCCCATTTCAATTCCTCTCTGCCCCTCTTGACTACACAGTAAATGGGAGCATAGTGACTGCCACCACAGCAGAACTAATAGTACACTGGCTAAAAGGGAACCCTGTCCCTGTCCACAGTGTCTATTCATCAGAGTGATGTCCCTATAGCTGTGTCTCCATATGTCCCTAGCTGTGTCTGTGGATGCATGTGCTGAGTATTAGCAGGGTGAATCATCTGTGACCAATCAGGCCAAATAAACAGCAGGATATTACATTTCCGTGAGCCTCGCTTGGCCGGAATAAAGAGCCTGCCATCTAACCCCAAAGCTATACACTACAGTCACACATCTTTTCTCTCCACAAGAGTGTGTTGTTCAGCCCGAAGGGCAGGTATAAAGCTAAGTGTAAGGTATATTACATGTATACACTCACTCACTCACTCACTCACTCAAACACACACTCAAACACACACACACGCACACACACACACAGAGCCGGGACAAACTATGATGCTTGTCATCCTGTCTGGACCATGTGTAATTGTCTGACCTGACTGCGGTGCCCAGTGGAGGAGGTGAATCAGGAGTATGAGCTCCACATGTTCTACCACACACACACATCTCACACATGACAAACAATCCCCCACACACACCTCACACACACCACACACATGACAAACAATCCCACACACACACCACACACATGACAAACAATCCCACACACACACACCTCACACATGACACAAACTATCCCACACACAACACACATGACAAACAAAAATTCCCGGGCACCCAACACACCCATGACCCCCCACAAACAATCCCACACACCCTGGGAAACACCCCCCAGAAACCAATCCCCACACACACATGACAAACAATCCCATACCACACGGCAAACATCCCACACACAAGACAAACAATCCCCCACACACACACACATGACAAAACCAATCCCATACAACATGACAAACAATCCTTACACACACACACACATGACAAACAATCCCCCACACACCACACGCATGACAAACAATCTCCCACACACCCACACACTGACAAACAATCCCATACACACATGACAAACAATCCCCCACACACACACACATGACAAACAATCCCCACACATGACAAACATCCCTTACACACATGACAAACAATCCCATACACACAATGACAAAACAATCCCATAGTACACACCACAACACATGACAAACAATCACACACACACCACACACATGACAAACAATCCCCACACTGACAAACAATCCCATACACACACGACAAACAATCCCCCACACACCACACACATGACAAACAACCCCCACACATGACAAACAATCCTTACACACATGACAAACAATCCCCACACACCACACACATGACAAACAATCCCACACACATGACAAACAATCCCACACACAAGACAAAACAATCCCAACCACACCACACACATGACAAACAATCCCACACACATGACAAACAATCCCACACACATGACAAACAATCCCTTACACACATGACAAACAATCCCCCACACACCACACACATAACAAACAATCCACACACATGACAACAATTCCACACACAAGACAAACCAATCCCCCACACACCACACACATGACAAACAATCCCACACACAAGACAAACAATCCCTCACACACACATTGCCAGAGTTGGGCATAATATAGTCCCTCTGCATGATCATAGCTATTTTAAACAATATTTATCTTATTATTCAAAATCATAATCTGTTTACATGAAAAACATCCTTGCTATGTAAAAAAGAGCTTGACAGTGTATTCAGTTAGCAGTTAGTCAAGCTAAGGCAGAGCAGGCAGGCTGGGGAGGGAGTAGTGCTGGTCTAGGCCTGAGAGTAGAACCATGTGAACCTCCAGTGAAGCCCCCCCCCCCCCACCATCCTCCCCATGCTCATTTATAATCCATATAGTGTATGTGCATTTGACACATGCACCATCTGACTGGCCTTGCTAGGTGCATCAGCTCCACAGTGTTTGAGTTCATGGCCCTTTGGGGTAAATCCTTGATGAACCGACAAACAGGCAATGTAACAAGTAAATAAATGAAGGCATCTAGACCTTAGAGAGAGAAAATAACAAGCTATTTGTGTTTGTGAGGGAAAGGGGGGTATGGAGGGAGTGTGTGTGCGCATGTGTGCGTGTGTGTGTGTGTGTTTGGGTAATAATTCTTTAGTCCATAATCCCCTATCTCTACCCTGAAGAAGATGAACATACATTCTTTCCTCTTTGATCCCCTCTTCAATCCACATCTCTCCCCGTTGTTCACAACCATTAACCGTCCTTCTTTCACTATGTACTCCTCTTTCACACATTTCATCTATCTCTGCATTGCCTGGTTTAAGAAGGCAAGGGCCTCCAGTCCAGCTGAAACATGTAGAACACAGATAAAGAAATGATGTTTTTTACATGAATACATGAGACTACATCTGTCTCTTAATCCTTAATACATTCATTCATTAATCACCATACTCTCGCTCTCATTATCTCTACATTTCGTCACGCAACCGTTGAACATGGACACACACACATTCAATCACACACATACAATGTTAACTGGCTGTTAAGTGTCAAAGTAACCTGTGCAGGTGCAGAGATATGGCTAACCTGACTACACACACTCACACACCTGACCACACACACTCACACACAGGTTGTGTCTGGAGCTAGGCAGGAGTGATCATTAGTAGTGAGAGCTGCATGGCATTCAGCTAGTGTTCAGATACAGGTGAGGTCTGGCCATCAGTCACTTCTATGGAGAAGACTATAGGCTGAAATGCAACTGAGATTGAATGGACATTTTGCTGAGCTAAACAAGTCTATGTTTCCCTTATGCGAAACGGAAGTGTCTCTGGTGTGTCAATAGATATAATGTGTGTCTGTGCATGGATGTCTACGGCATTAGTGTAAACCAAGTGGACTGAGTCTCTGTATCCAGTTGGATTCCAGGCCAACACATTCCAACAGCATTCCCATAGCCAATTCCATTTCAGGCATTTTGAGCCTTTCAGTGGCCCGGAATAGACTGGTGAATGAGCTGGGTATACCCCCCCCCCTTCTGTCTCGCCCCTCTCACCCCTAAAGCACACATCTCAAACCCCGCCTTTGTCTTTTCTTTTCCTTTCCATCCCTCCTTTCTCCCTCACACTCTTTTCTTGTCCTCTTTCTCCAGGGGTTCTGCCCCGATTCTCTGCCTTTCCAAACAAACATGGTGGGTCTCCTTTCTGCTTTTCAGSCGTTTTCTTGAGAATACACTTTTTCTCAGGGGTCTGTTGCCTTACTGAGTGTGTATGTGCACTGAACCGCAGACGGCTCACAATATCTCAAATTAGCAAAGGCAGCAGCACGGCAGCCATCACACCTGCCCAGGTAAGGGAAGAGAAGATAAGGGAAGGGTTGGAGTCTTTGCATGTGGCCCCTGATTGTGACATGTGAAAGGGATGGTGAGTGGGTACTGGGAGGCCAAACACAGGGGCCCTTTGTGTCCCTCACCGCCTGTATGTTTACCGGTCACCCTGCGTGCCCCCTACCAGAGACCAAGTTCATTAAGAAGGGCCAAGAGGTGATGAGGTGGTGTGTGTGTGTGTGTGTGGTGTGTGTGTGTGTGTGTGTGTGTGTGTGTGTGTGTGTGTGTGTGTGTGTGTGTGTGTGTGTGTGTGTGTGTGTGTGTGTGTGTGTGTGTGTGTGTGTGTGTGTGTGTGTGTGACTGTCCTACTGAGCTGTTCCTCCACAGCCTTCCCTCTACTAAACGCGTCTATCGGCAGCCTGTCTTCCTGGATGAGCTGTTTAAGATATAGAACTCTATGGATCTACAAATAGGTCAGACTTTTCCATCAGCGTCAGTTATAAGCAGCCAGACCAGGGGTGAGTGACATCGCTGGAGTGCAGAGGAAACTTTTATCTGATGAGGATGAAGGATTGCACCAGCTAGATAGACTTATGTCAAAAATACAGGAAAAGATGATTCAGAGTCTCTCTCTCTCTCTACCTCTCCCTCTCCCTCTCCCTCTCCCTCTCCCTCTCCCTCTACCTCTACCTCTACCTCTCCCTCTACCTCTACCTCTACCTTCCATCCCACATCAGTCGTTCTGTAAGCAGTTCTTTAAATGGGCCCTGCGAGGACTCACAGAGGGCACGGAAACTGGCAGGCTGGCAAAGGACTCAGCAGAAGAGAGAAAGTACTGCCACTACAGACAAGGGCATCTTAGGTCAGGACCTAGACCAAAGAAAAGATGGGCATTAGTAGTGTTTGTTTGTGTGTGTGTGTGTGTGTAGGCATACTTATGTGGAAGTGTGAGTGTGGAGGAAGGACAAGAGAGAGGGGAGACTGAGACAGATGGATATGACATGGATAAGGAGAGACAGAGACAGAGAGAGCGAGAGAGTATCTGGTTGGCTTCACTCCATCCTGTTAGTAAATCCTGGGCATTCCTACCTCCCTCACTCCTCACTCTCTCTCACCTTCTTTCCCTCCCTCCCTCAATCTCTCCTTCCCTCCCTCCCTGCGGCCCGGGGCAGATTACAGGCAGGCTTGGCAGCTTCCGCAGGCTCAGAAATGTTGAGTATTCCCTGTCTCCTCTGCCTCCGGGCTAGCAGCCCGTACCACGCAATGAGATAGAGAGAGAGGAGCGGGAGGAAGGGAGGAAGAGAAGGAGAGTTAAAGATACAGAGGGGGATGGAGAAAGAGGACTGAGAAGAAGAGTGAGAGAGGGTGAAAGAGGCCAGAGAAGAGGAGTGAGAGAGTGGAAGGGATAGGGCTTGAGAGAGCTTCAGTTTGGTTGATCAGTTTACGTTGGCTTTAACATGGTTAACAGTTCTTTATTTCCCCTGGTAGCCCATTATGCCAGTTCCAGCATGCACTGCATGTCAGACCTCTCTACTATATACAGTAAACAGGCTGCCAGGAGTGATGGATGACAAACTCACTGCCTCACTCTCACAGTTATGTTCCTGCTCTGCCCCTGTCCTTCTCCCAGCCTCAACCCAATGCCCTGCCCCAGTAGCTCAAAGGCCAATGTGCAAGCTTAGCAGTCATACACACACACGTACATGGGCAAGCATATAATCATATTGCCATAAGCATTACACAGGTTTAAGTGTGTAGAACTATGGCACAGTAGCAATACATTAAAGAGATTCTGTGGTACTTTGTATACTTTTTAGCCAGTAGTTCTTAAAGTAGTACTCATGGGCCAAAAGTGGTCCCCTGAAAATTGTGCACTACGTCACATATGTTCAGATACTGTATGTGCACCACGCCATTGCTCTCTCTCGCTCTGCTCTGTATGCATGATGTTAGCTGTCACTCATATGGGGAAGCTCATTGGAAGCTCATTGGTTGAACTCAAATTGCTAGGGGGATGGTCCACATGGTGGAAAATGTAGGGAAATGGCGCCGCACAGCTTCCAAAAAAACAGTCACTTTCAAACTTTCTTAATTCCATTATTTTACTTTTAGATTTGTGTGTATTGTTGTGTAGTGTTAGATATTACTGCACTGTTGGAGCTAATTACATAAGGTTGGGCAGCGTACTCTGCTGTCATCGATCGCTAGACCAGAAATAGTCAAAAGTTGCAATTTTTTCCCTAGTTCCTCATTATGCAGCCATAAGCACACTAGACACCATCGAGGTGCGGATGTTTACTTTCTACACCAGTTGTTATTTTTCAGTTTTGTCCTAAGAACAGATTGTAGTGGTAAAATAAAAAGGGATATATTTGGAATGGAATTCTAAGTGTCACTTCCATTCATTTGTTATGGGCTCGCGCTAGTGTCCCAGCTTAGCCAACGTTCTTTTGCCCTTTTTCCGCCTTGGGTGAATTTTGACTTGTTCTATTGTCCAGCCTAACACAAGCCTTTCGCTACACCCGCAATAACATCTCCTAAATACTGTATGTATATGCAATCAATAACATTTTATTATGTTTGATTTTTTCTGCTCATAGATTATGCATGCATGAACTACATATTGACACATCTAGCCCAAAGCAGGACGTTTAAAAAATACTTAGTAGTCACCAAAGTTCCGGAGCATGTGTTTAAACCATGGAGGCTCAGTAACATGATATCCTACTGGTATGTAACCTACGTATGCTCCTTTGCCTACAATCCATACGGTAGCATGCCTGCAGGCAGCCCTTCACCTCTCTGTGTTTTCTCCTCGGTCTCTCTGCAGCCTGTATATTAAACCACTCCTGTTACTCAACCAGCTCATTTCATCAGGGGAAAGAGGATACCAACCTGTCCTCCTTTACGTCCCATGTGGTACTGACAGGGCTATCAATCTCAGTGTGGACCTGGAGATGGGCTTGAAGGGAGAGAATGGGTTAGAGGAGGGTGGTGGAATGGTGGCTGGGGCTGACCTGGTTGTAGTAAGTTCTTGTACTGTCCGACACCTTCTGCATCTTGTAGGCTAACTAAAGCATTGTACCACATAAAAACACCAGTGGACAAACATGATTGTATCCCAGTTAACATGTAACGTTCTGAGAACCATATGTTTCTCAGAGCTTGGTGAGATCATGATTGTCCTATAGTTATTTTGCATACAACCTTTCCACAAATTTCTGGGAATGTTAGAGGATAGATGCTTGGCTTTGGAACATTATCAGCACATTTTATGGAACTTGACAAAAAAAAGTAATTATTGGTATTTCATTACTTTAAC
>NC_036857.1:13150472-13160472 GCF_002910315.2 Salvelinus sp. IW2-2015 | reverse complement strand
AAGGAGACGGTGGAACTCCCGCAGCAACGAAGGGTCCAAGACGTCCTCCACCGGCACCCAGCATCTCTCCTCCGGACCGTACTCCTCCCACTCCACGAGGTACTGAAGGCCCTTCGCCCGACACCTCGAGTCCAGGATGGCTCGAACAGCATACGCCGGGGCCCCCTCGATGTCCAGAGGGGGCGGAGGAACCTCCCACACCTCAGACTCCTGGAGTGGACCAGCCACCACCGGCCTGAGGAGACACATGGAACGAGGAATTAATACGGTAATCTGGGGAAAGTTGTAACCTGTAGCATACCTCGTTCAGTCTCCTCAGGACTTTGAATGGCCCCACAAACCGCGGACCCAGCTTCCAGAAGGGCAGGCGGAGGGGCAGGTTTCGGGTCGAGAGCCAGACCCGGTCCCCTGGTGCGAACACCAGGGCCTCACTGCGGTGGCGGTCGGCGCCCGCCTTCTGCCGCCTCACGGCCCGTTGCAGGTGTACATGGGCGGCATCCCAGGTCTCCTCCGACCGCTTAAACCATTCGTCCACCGCTGGAGCTACGATCTGGCTCTGATGCCAAGGTGCCAGAACCAGCTGATACCCCAGTACGCACTGGAAGGGAGAGCGGTTAGTGGAGGAGTGGCAGAGTGAGTTTTGGGCCATCTCTGCCCAGGGGATGAACGCCGCCCACTCCCCCTGCAGGTCCTGGCAATATGACCGCAGAAACCTACCCACATCCTGGTTTACTTTCTTTCGTTACTCCCGGGCGGGTGAAAACCTGAGGTGAGGCTGACCGAGACCCCCAGACGTTCCATGAACGCTCTCCAGACCCTGGACGTGAACTGGGGACCCCGATCAGAGACTATGTCCTCAGGCACCCCGTAGTGCCGGAAGACGTGAGTGAACAGGGCCTCCGCAGTCTGTAGGGCCGTAGGGAGACCGAGCAAAGGGAGGAGACGGCAGGACTTAGAAAACCGATCCACTACGACCAGGATCATGGTGTTGCCCTGTGAGGGAGGAAGATCCGTCAGGAAGTCCACCGACAGGTGCGACCACGGCCGTTGTGGAACGGGTAGGGGTTGTAACTTCCCTCTGGGCAGGTGCCTGGGAGCCTTGCACTGGGCGCACACMGAGCAGGAGGAAACATAAACCCTCACGTCCTTGGCCAAGGTGGACCACCAGTACTTCCCACTAAGGCAACGCACCGTCCGACCGATGCCAGGGTGACCAGAGGAAGGTGACGTGTGGGCCCAATAGATCAAACGGTCGCAGACAGCAGACGGAACATACAGGCGCCCAGCTGGACACTGGGGGGAAGTGGGCTCTGTGTGTAACGCCCGCTCGATGTCCGCGTCCAGGTCCCACACCACCGGTGCCACCAGGCAAGAGGCCGGAAGTATGGGAGTGTGATCCATGGACCGCTCCTCGGTGTCATACATCCGGGACAGTGCGTCTGCCTTAGCATTCTGGGAGTCTGGTCTGTAGGACAGAGTGAAAACAAAACGGGTAAAGAACATGGCCCACCTTGCCTGGCGAGGGCTCAGTCTCCTCGCCGCCCGGATGTACTCCAAATTGTGGTGGTCAGTCCAGATGAGGAAAGGGTGTTTAGCCCCCTCAAGCCAATGTCTCCATGCCTTCAGAGCCTTGACAACAGCCAACAGCTCCCGGTACCCCACATCATAGTTTTGCTCCGCCGGGCTGAGCTTCTTCGAAAAGAAAGCACATAGGCGGAGCTTTGGTGGCGTGACCAAGCGCTGAGAGAGCACGGCTCCTATCCCAGCCTCAGACGCTTCCACCACCACTATGAACGCCAAAGAGGGATCCAGATGAGTCAGCACGGGAGCCGAGGTAAACAGAGCCTTCAGGTGACTAAAAGCCCTGTCCGGCTCAGCCGACCACTGCAGCCGCACCGGTCCCCCATTCAGCAGTGAGGTAATGGGAGCTGCTACCTGACCAAAACCCCGGATAAACCTCTGGTAGTAGTTGGAAAACCCGAGAAACCGCTGCACTTCCTTTAACGTGGTGGGAGTTGGCCAATTACGCACGGCTGAAATGCGGTCACTCTCCATCTCCACCCCTGAAGTGGAAATGCGGTACCCTAGGTAGGAGACGGACTGTTGGAAGAACAGACATATCTCAGCCTTGACGTACAGGTCATGCTCCAACAGTCGACCAAGCACCCTGCGCACCAGGGACACATGCTCGGCGCGTGTAGCGGATTATATCAGAATGTCGTCGATGTAAACTCTCCTTCCAGACCCACATTAAGCACTCCAATCGGAGTGCAGAGTGTGCGTATAACTAGCCAATATGTTGCAGGTATTTTTGCAAGGGCAATGGTGTGGCTACTGTCTCTGGCTGCCTGTAGAGTAATCCACATAGACTCTGTGCCACAAAATGAGTGACAAAACATGTAAGCTCAAGTCATCAGTCTCAAGTCTTGAGGCTCCAAGTGTAAGTAAAGTCTCAAGTTACTTTATTTTCTATCAAGCCGAGTCTCAAGTCAAGTGAGTCAAGTGAGTCTCAAATTAAATGTGACTTGTGTCAGACTTGAGTCCAAGTCATGTGACTCGAGTCCACAACTCTGGACAGTATGGACAGTATATGAATAGAAAGGGTGTGTCCAGCAGTAGTTATATAGGATGAGCCATGACTAGAATACAGTATATACATATAAAGTGGGTAAAACAGTATGTAAACATTATTAAAGTGACCCTTGTTCAATGATTCTATGTACATAGGATAGCAGTCTCTAAGGTGCAGGGTAGAGTACCGGGTGGTAGCTAGTGGCAGTGTCTAAGGTTCAGGGCAGGGTACTGGGTGGAAGCTGGCTAGTGATGACTGTTTAACAGTCTGATGGCCTGGAGATAGAAGCTGTTTTTCAGTCTCTCAATCCCAGCTTTGATGCACCTAGATAGTAGCGGGGTGAGCAGGCCGTGACTCGGGTGGGAGGTCCTTGATGATCGTCTTGGCTTTCCTGTGACACCGGGAGCTGTAGATGTCCTGGAGGGCAGATAGTGTGCCCCCACTGATGTGTTGGGTTAACCGCACCACCCACTGGAGAACCCTGGAGTTGTGGGCGGTGCAGTTGCCGTCCCAGGCGGTGATACAGCCTGACAGATTGCTGTTGATGGTGCATCGGTAGAAGTACCTGAGGGTCTTAAGGGCCAAACCGAATTTATTCAGCTTCCTGAGGTTGAAGAGGCACTGTTGCACCTTCTTCATCAYGCTGTCCATGTGGAAGGACCATTTCAGGTCGTTAGTGATGTGCACTCCAAAGACCTTGAAGCTTTTGGCCCTCTCCAATACGGCCCCATCGATGTGGATGTTTCATCGTTGTTGGTAATCAGGCCTACCAATGTTATGCCATCAGCAAACCTGATGTGTGCATAGCCACGCAGTCATGGGTGAACAGGGAGTATATGAGAGGGCTGATCACACACCTCTGTGGGGCCCTGTGTTGAGGATCAGCGTGGCAGAGGTGTTGTTACCTACCTTCACCACCTGGAGTTGGCCCAACAGGAAGTCTAGGACCCAGGTGCACAGGGATGGGTTCAGACCCAGGGCCCTGAGCTTAGTGATGAGCTTGGAGGGCACTATGGTGTTGAAGGCTGAGCTGTAGTCGATGAACAGCATTCTCACATAGGTATTCCTCTTGTCCAGGTGGGAGAGGGCAGTGTGCAGTGCAACTACCATTGCATCATCCATGGATATGCTGGGACGCAATACAAATTATAGTGGGTTTAGGGTAGGGTTGCACATTTTGGGGTATATTCAGAGGTGGAAACCTTCTGTGGGAATTAACGGGAATATATGTGAATTAACAGGAATATATGTGAAATTACGGGAATATATGCAAATTAATATTAATACCATTTAAATGCAGATGTTTTTTTGCATTGGATATATTTACCATATCATATGGAGACAGAAACATAAACCTTTAACCTTATCATAAGTAGACATAATTGCAAATGATAAAATCCTTCCAAGAGAATAAAAAAAACGATTTAATTATGAATTTAACTTTAATTAAATTAGTTGACTCTTCACATGGGATGATTTCACTGAACAACAAAAGAAGGGAATATTGAATGATCCATCGCATCTCCCAAAAACATTTCCAACATACATCTATAAAATGATAGAAACTAAAGCTTTGGTTGTCTTCCTCTCAGGCTTCCATGTCTTCTCCATGGACCTCCTCAATGTCCACCTCTTGAATATCAGACTCTGAGGTCTCATCGTCACTGTCACTTTCCAACCTTGTTGAGGATGGCTCGTTGTCAGGCTCAAAAAGCCTCACATTTGCCCTGATGGCCACCAATTTTTCAACCCTTGATTGGTCAGCCTGTTGCGTGCTTTGGTGTGTGTGTTCCCAAACAAGGACCAGTTGYGTTCTGAGGTGGCTGATGTTGGTGGGATTTGGAGGATGATGGCGGCAACAGGGGAAAGAGCCTCAGATCCACAAAGCCCTTTCCACCAGGTGGCTGATGAGATATTTTGGCACGACTGCCATATTGCATCTCCATCCCAAAGCCCTTGCTTGGAAGTGTACTTCGCCAGACTGCCAATAACCTTGCCCTCATCCAGGCCAAGGTGGCGAGACACGGTAGTGATGACACCATAKGCCTTGTTGATCTCTGCACCAGACAGGATGCTCTTGCCAGCATACAAACTGTATGAGCTTCATTCTATTTTATGTATTTCAGAACTGCAGTTTCCTCTGATTGCAGCAATAGTGAAGTGGGCAGGGCAGTACGGATATCTTCTCTTACATCTGCAAGCAGAGTCTGAACATCAGACAGGATGGCATTGTCTCCCTCAATCCGTACAATGGCTACAGGTTTCAGGAGTTTCAGGCTGCTAACTACTCTCCCTCAAAATACATCATCCAGGAGGATCCTCTTGATGGGGCTGTCCATATCGGCAGACGGTAATTTATTGGAGAGACTCCTTCCCCTCCAGGAGACTGTCAAACATGATGACAACACCACCCCAATGGGTGTTGCTGGGCAGCTTTAATGTGGTGCTCTTATTCTTCTCACTTTGCATGGTGAGGTAGATTGCTGCTATAACTTGATGACCCTTCACATACCTAACCATGTTCTTGGCTCTCTTGTAGTGTATCCATTGTTTTCAGTGCCATGATGTCATTGAGGAGCAGATTCAATGTATGAGCAGCACAGCCAATGGGTGTGATGTGAGGGGAAGACTCTTTCACTTTAGACCAAGCAGCCTTCATGTTCGCAGCATTGTCTGTCACCAGTGCAAATACCTTCTGTAGTCCAAGGTCATTGATGACCTCCTTCAGCTCATCTGCAATGTAGAGACTGGTGTGTCTGTTGTCCCTTGTGTCTGTGCTCTTGTAGAATACTGGCTGAGGGGTGGAGATGATGTAGTTAATTATTCCTTGCCCACGAACATTTGACCACCCATCAGAGATGATTGCAATATATTCTGCTTTCTCTATGATTTCCTTGACCTTCAACTCTGTGGAACTCTGCATCCAGCAAATTAGTAGATAAAGCATGTCTGGTTGGAGTGGTGTACGCTGGGCAAAGAACATTCAGAAATCTCTTCCAATACACATTGCCTGTGAACATCAGAGGTGAACCAGTTGCATACACAGCTCGAGCAAGACATTCATCAGCATTTCTCTGACTACATTCCTCTACTGAATCAAAACAACTTCTGATTCCAGGAGGACCATGAGCTGTTGCTGTCGATAAGGTGAATGATTAATCATTTTCACCTCGAATAGAAGTAGAGGTTGCTTGTTGTGAGGGCTGAGGGAACTTTATGCACTTGGCCAGATGATTCTGCATCTTTGTTGCATTCTTCACATATTATTTGGCACAGTATTTGCATATGTACACAGCTTTTCCTTCTACATTAGCTGCAGTGAAATGTCTCCACACATCAGATGGTGCCGTGGCATTTTCCTGTAAAGATTAGAAAGAAAATGAGTAAAAAACAACAAATACAATTCCATAGTTAAGCAGTTAGATTAAACAACTCCTTTGTAAGATACATGTTTTAAAATTAAACATGTATGGAAACAGGTGAATTAACACTCCTCAGTTGGCAGGCTCAAGTAAGCTAAAACACACATGGTAGCAAAAACTAACTCGCTGAAATTGTTGACAAGTTAGGAATGATTTAAACACACGTTGCTGTAGGCTACTATTTACTAGTTAACAAAAAATCATGTATGTCATATAAAATATATTCACCCCACCCAGTATTGTAATCAAAACTTACCAGAAAACATGTAGTCTTGGCTCAGACAATGTAGTAGTGTGGGCGCGATAGCATCTCATTAGTGTGCAAGATCTTGAGAATCAGCTGTACATGTGATGGAAGAGTGTGCTGCACATGTGATGGAAAAATGTACTGTGCGTGCAGAGGGTTGCGATTCCATTGAATTAGGGATAGTTCAACCAAAATATGCCAAAAGACCTAGAATTGCCTTAGGGCTATCCCACAAAAAAAGGTTACTGTTATAAGCTAACTTTTTTGATAAATTTAAGCAAAATTCCCGAAATTCCCAGGCTTATCATCCCATGGAAAATTTCCAGAAAAATTCAGAAAAGTTTCCCACGCTTTGCAACCCTATTCTAAGGTGTTGGGTAAGGTGGAGGTTATATGATCTTTACCTAGCCTCTCAAAGCTCTTCATGATGACAGAAGTGAGTGCTACGGGACGGTAGTCATTTGGGTACAGGAACAATGGTGGACATCTTGAAGCAAGTGGGGACAACAGACTGGGATATGGAGAGATTGCATATATACGTAAACACTCCAGCCAGCTGGTATGCACATGCTCTGAAGATGACACTTGGGATTCCGTCTGGGCAGGCAACCTTGCGAGGGTTAACGCGCTTGAATGTCTTACTCACGATTGCCACAGAGATCGGGAGCACACAGTCCTCATGAGTGGCATTTTGGTGTTCTTTTCCTCTAAGCGGGCAAAGAAGTTGTTTAGCTTGTCCGTGAGTAAGGCATCGGTGTCCGCGACATGGCTGGCTTTCCCTTTATAATTTGTGATGTTCTGGAGTCCCTGCAACATGTGATTTGTGTCTGAGCCATTGAATTGCAACTCCACTTCGTCCCTGTACTGTAGTTTGGCCTCTTTAATTACATTACGGAGTTTATAGATGGTCTGTTTGTACACGTCCAGGTTCATTGCCATGGTTAAATGTGGTGTTTCGCGCTTACAGTTTTGTGTGAATGCTGCCATCTATCCATGGTTTTTAGTTTGGATAAGTTCTAATCATCACATAGGAACAACATCCTCTATGCACTTCCTATAGGCAACCTGGAACATTTCTGCATAATCAAACAGTCTTGAAGCATAGATTCTGACTGGTCAGACCAATGTTGAACAGTCCTTTCCATGGATGCTTCCTGTTTAAGTTTCTGTCTATAGGTAGGAAGGAGCAGGATGGAGGCGTGATCTTATTTTCCAAAGGGAGGGCAGGGGACGGCCTTGTAGCCGTCCCGGAAGGGAGAATATCAATGGTCAAGAGTGTTCTCTCTGTGGTCCCTAGGGCTTGGGTCAAACGTAGTGTACTATATAGGGAGCAGGGTGCATGGGGTCTGGATAAAAGTAGTGCACTACATAGGGAATAGGATGCAATTTAGGATACATGGTCACAAAAATTGGTATAACTGAAACACAGACATGATAGACCAAGGATCATTGTGATCATGCATCCACCCTGCTAACCCTGACACCACATACAGGGTCCATACCTCCTCCTATGTTTCAAAAAGGCATGAAGTAGATTTAGAGTAGCAGCACTTCACATAGTTAGTTTCCTCTGGTTTGATCCTCCACCACCACCCTGCTGCGGGCATAGAGCCCCCACACACACACCACAGGATATGATATTGGTGGCACCTTAATTGAGGAGGATGGGCTCGTGGTAAAGTTTGGAGCGGTGTCAGTGGTATCAAATGGTATCAGAAACATCAAACACATGGTTTACATGTGTTTTATGCCATTCCATTCGCTCCATTCTGGCCATTATTATGAGCTGTCCTCCCCTTAGCAGCCTCCTGTGACACACACAGACACAGCCCCCAGGAAACACATACAGACATGAGGCACTAACACTCTACTGCATAGGTACTGACTACTGAGTAATATGGGAACACCCAATGACTATACTATGAGCTATGCAGGAAGAGCACAGTCATACATATTGGCAGCACCCATATAGAAACACACACACACACTCAAAGCTCACATTCCATCAGATATTAGATCCAGCGACAATAAAAAAAAAAATGAAAACACAAGGAAGAAATCCCATTATCCACTGGGGGATAATAGAGAGTCAATGAGGCCCAGCCAACCAATAGCAGGAGCTCTGGGTGGTAAACAAGACACGGGTAGTCATAAGCTCCTCAAGGACATTGTCATTTAGGATGAAAACAGATGCTGTCATGGACCCAGTCAGCCCCATTCACCTTCACCTCTTAACAACCTGCATATCCATTTACCTTCAGATGGGTTTCAGGACAAATCTGTCCAGGCTAGTAGAACAGAACCAGAGCAGGTAAACATGTATTTAAACAGCTATTCAGGCCCCTTGACTTTTTCAACATTTTAATACTTTACAGCCTTATTCTAAAATGAATTAAATTGTTGTTTTTCTCTCTCATCAATCTACACACAATACCGAATAATGACAAAGCAAAAACAGATTTTTCGAATTTTTGCTAATTTATATATATATATTTTAAACAGAAAAATCACATTAATATTCAGACCCTTTAATCAGTACTTTGTTGAAGCACCTTTGGCAGTGATTACAACAGAGCCTTCTTGGATATGACACTACAAGCTTAGCACACCTGTATTTCGAAGTTTCTCCCATTCTTCTATGCAGACCCTCTCAAGCTCTGTCAGGTTGGTTGGGGAGCATTGCTGCACAGCCATTTCAGGTCTTTCCAGATATGTTAGATCGGGTTCAAGTCCGGGCTCTGGCTGGGCCACTCAAGGACATTCAGAGACTTGTCCTGAAGCCACTCCAGTGTTGTCTTGGCTGTGTGCTTAAGGTCGTTGTCCTGTTGGAAGGTGAACCTTCACCCCAGTCTGAGGTCCTTTGCGCTCTGGAGGAGGTTTTCATCAAGGATCTCTCTGTACTTTGCTCCGTTCATCTTTGCTTCAATCCTTACTAGTCTCCCAGTCCCTGCCACTGAAAAACATCCCCAAAGCATGATGCTGCCACCACCATGCTTCACCGTAGGGATGGTGCCCGGTTTCCTCCAGACGTGACACTTGGCATTCAGGCCAAAGAGTTCAATCTTGATTTCATCAGACCAGAGAATCTTGTTTTTCATGGTCTGAGATTCTTTAGGTGCCTTTTGGCAAACTCCAAGTGGGCTGTTATGTTCATTTTACTGAGGAGTGGCTTCCGTCTGGCCACTCTACCATAAAGGCCTGATTGGTTGAATGCTGCAGAGATGGTTGTCCTTCTGGAAGGTCCTTCTGGAAGGTTCTCCCATCTCCAAAGAGGAACTCTAGAGCTCTGTCAGAGTGACCATTGGGTTCTTGGTCACCTCCCTGACTAAGGCCCTTCTCCCACGATTGCTCAATTTGGCCGGGCGGACAGCTCTAGGAAGAGTCTCTGTGGTTCCAAACTTCTTCCATTTAAGAGGTGTGTGCCTTTCCAAATCATGTCCAATCAATAGAATTTACCACAGGTGGACTCCAATCAAATTGTAGAAACATCTTAAGGATTTTTTTATTTATTTTTTAKTTAACCTTTATTTAACCAGGTAGGCAAATTGAGAACACGTTCTCATTTACAATTGCGACCTGGCCAAGATAAAGCAAAGCAGTTCGACACATACAACAACACATAGTTACACATGGAGTAAAACAAACATATAGTCAATAATACAGTGAAACAAAAATAAGTCTATATACAATGTGAGCAAGTGAGGTGAGATAAGGGAGGTGAAGGCAAACAAATATATGTATAAATAAATAAAAATATAA